>NC_049228.1:20938202-21254967 GCF_011100685.1 Canis lupus familiaris
TGGATCCTGTTCCAAAAGATCACCGAAGCCTGTTATTTGGAACTCAGAAAATATTTCCTGTTGAAGCATTATAAATGATGGTTGGAATCCCAGGTTTGTTCACGGCACTCTATTTCATTCATACCATGGTTAAATTATGACCCTAGTCCAAGAGTAAGGGGGAGGAAAAGGAATTTCTTACCCCTTTTCTGGATGCAAGTCAACACTAGACAAGGCTTTGAAGAGTGTGTTATTTATTTTGGCACACTCTCACTTCCTTTCCTTTCCTTTTCTTCTCTTCCATCTTCTAATATCTTTTATTCTAGGGGCCCAAACTCTACAACTGTAGCATTACATTATGCAGGCTTACTTCACTTTGCAAGTTTGTCCTTAGCGGTCTTTATCCTCTCCATGTCCCTTTTTCCGACTCTTCCTCTACCCAGCTCCATCCCTAGCTCCTGCTCATCTATCTAGTCACCAACCCCCTCTCTTCTCCTCCCTCAGTGAAGCATCCACGGCTAAACTAGGGAGAAGGAGATCTGATTTAAATGAGGTGTGAACACCTAAGAACAAGCATAGCTTTCATAGGAAGTGTTTTCCTGAGTTCCTTGCACACATCCACTCTTTATATCTTCAACAGTCCTGAGAGGGAGGTGCTATCATTTGCATTCCACAAATGAGAAAACCAAGGCACAGAGTGGTTAAATAGCTTGCCCAAGGTCAGTACGCTATCGTCAGTGATGGAGTTGGGTTTTGAATCCAGGCAGTCTACTACTGAAGATGGTGCTCTCATCCTTACCTTACTGGGGGTGGTGGTGGTGGTATCTAACTATGAAATGCTTCTTAACCCACATGAATCTCTACGTTTTGAGCAGCATAACAGGCAAGTGAAAATATTCAAGCAGTATTGGAGAACATATTATGGGACAGGCAGCCATCAAGCCAGGGTGGTAAATGTCCACGTAGGTGATGAAAGTAAATGAAGTGGTGACTTCACAATGATGACTTAGATTGTATTCTTTCCTTACAAGCACAACCTGTAGGAATGTTCTCATCCAGAGAGAAAAAGGTTCACTCCTGTGTTTCTTGGTTCTCCTGTTCTGCCTTTCTCTTCCTAGTGTTGGTACAAAGAAAGACACAAGAAATAGTTGACATGTCTCATAACATACTCCTTTTTTTTAAAAAAAAAGATTTATTTATTTATGATAGACAGAGAGAGAGAGGCAGAGACACAGGAGGAGGGAGAAGCAGGCTCCATGCTGGGAGCCCAACACGGGACTCGATCCCGGGACTCCAGGATCGCGCCCTGGGCCAAAGGCAGGCGCTAAACCGCTGAGCCACCCAGGGATCCCCTCATAACATACTCCTAAGAAAGATGCAGTGTCCTTCTGGTGATAAATGGCCATCAGCCCTGGTCTATGGTGTGTGAGGCCCTCCCTGTGGCACCTGGAGAGTGCATGTTTCTTATGGAGAGGCAGCACTTCTCAGCCCCAGGTGATGTGTAATCTGCAGGGAGGCAGACACTGACTCCAGAGGCTAAGCTCTCAATTGCTTTGTTATCCTGCCTGGGTTCAAGTGACACCTGGATCATATTTTTAATGTGCTTTATTGCAATATATTCATTTTCGTGGTGAATCATTGCATTTATGAGTAAATTAGAAAGACGTCTGTACTTACGGGGACTCCTTCAGTTGCAAGTGCGATAAACCCACTCAAATTATCTTTAAAATATACCCACATGTGTGGTGATATGAGGCCTCAATGTCAAACCTGAACTAAATCTAGAGGCCCAAGCAATATAATCAGTCCTCCTCTTCTTGTCTCAGAACTTCTTCAATTGGTGTGTGGATCTCATCTACTCCTACAGATGAGAAGATAGCACTCCAGATGAACGTTTTTCTAGCCCACACATCTATTTCTGATTAAAAAGTCCAAGGGAAGGACTTTGATTAGGTGATCTTAGGTTGTGTGTCCTGAGCCTAAAGTGATTGCACTTTACCTGGGGAATTGGGTTGCCTTGATTAGCCAGGGCTAGTTTATTTACTTGTCACCATGATAAGAAGAGAATGAGTGACTCCAGTACTATGATTGAGAGCCCCAGCAATGTCTTAAGAAAATGCAAAGGGATAGTTCTCCAAATAAAAAGTGGTTCTGAACAATCAAAGACTATAGCTGCCTGCTATAATGTTCAACATTATGGCTAGCTTGAAAATTGGGGAAATTAAAAAGGAAAAAATAAAAAGGGGGCTTCCACTGGATAGCTCAAAAATTCAGACTAGCTTTAGCTTATGTTCACTTAGTGAATGTCTTCACGATTATGATAAATGTCTAAATAAAAAGTGAAAAATTCAGTCAGTCCTATAACGTTTCTAAATATTTAATTACTTTGGTGTTTTATGAAAAATATGGGTAATTAACTCCTTTATTTTTTTAGCTGGATTTTTACATGTTTTATCTCGATTTTAAAAATCTGGATGCTATATAAATCAGATGAATTACATTTAGGATCTAGAACACGTAACCTGGGTTTTTTGGACATGATTTAAAAACCATCAGATTCAAAAAAAAAAAAAATCAGATTTTAATGAGTGATTTAGTGTCTTACCATACCATGTTCACTCTCAACAAGTTAGTGCTAAACCAGAGAACGAATATGAGGTAAAAACAGAGACATTGCATTGTTATTGCATTTCTATAATTGGGTTGAAAAAAGAACTAAAATCTAGATATGCTCTATTTAAAAGTCAGAAAACCGGGATGCCTGGGTGGCTCAACAGTTGAGCACCTGCCTTTTTGGCTCAGGGCGTGACCCGAGAGTCCCGGGATTGAGTCCCACATTGGGCTTCCTGCATGGAGCCTGTTTCTCCCTCTGCCGATGTCTGCCTCTCTCTCTGTGTGTCTCTCATGAAAAAATAAATAAGATCTTTTTTAAAAAAGTCAGAAAATCATTTAGGTCTTTGTATATCTTTACTATTCTTTCCCATTATATCTAATTGGTAATTTGTGCAAAGCAATACAAAGGTACTAGGGGAATTTTTTCTTCAAAGTTAATGCCTTGCCTCTCTCCTTTAGCATATTTACTATCAGCACAGTGTGTTAAGTTCCCAAATTTCCAATGTAATATGGGGTGTGAAAGTAAAATGAGCCTTTAATTTTGTATTGTAAAGACAGATTTATTTCCTTACTTGCTATTTTCCTACCACAAGGTGGGCCCTGGTGCTAAACACTATACACCCATAACTCATCTCCTACAACCACTCTGTTGAAAAGAGACCATCTATGGGTAAGGAAACCAACATCTTTGTTTAATCTTCAAAATAATCATCTGGGGGTAAATATCATTTCAATCCTCTTACTTCTGTCAAGGAAACTGACACATAGAGAGGTCTTGAAAACTACAGAGCTAATTAGGGGTAAAACTGGGATTGAATACAGGCAGTGTAGCTCTTGTGCTTATGCTCTTGGTCACTATGCTATACCTCCTCCAGTTACTGAATGATTAGTCTATTATCAAGTCTATAACCTATAACTGATGATAGTTAATGCTTAACCATAAAATATGCATTAAACCTCATTCTTGGGGACACCTGGATGGCTCAGTGGTTGAGCGTCTTCAACTCAGGGCATGATCCTAGGGTCCTAGGATTGAGTCCTGCATTAGGGCTCCCCATGGGGAGCCTGCTTCTTCTTCTGCCTATGTCTTTGCCTCTATCTGTGTATCTCTCATGAATAAATAAATAAATAATATCTTTAAAAATTTTTTTAAAAACCCTCATTCTTGTATACTCTGGGTCAAATTCCTCTCTATAGCTCTAAAGTTCCATGACACTTTTCCCATATTTCTCTCTTTTTGGGAAAAAAAAGTGGAAATAACTATTAGTAACTCTCGTGTATTATTTTCAAGTAAAATACACCAAGATCAGTATGTACATTTCTCAAAAAGGTAAGTTTCACAATATTGCAATAATAGAACATGTATGCTCGCATGTTCTTCAAAAAAGTCTCTGTCCCACCTTGTGCCAACGTCCTCTTTAATGCTACAAGAACAGAGAAGGACTTGCCCATTAGGTGGGTCATTTGAACCTACCTCCAAATGAGAGAGTTATGACCGGACCTCTCCACAGCCAATCATTTTTGCCCCAGAAAAAAGGTCCTCACTCATTCTTTCTTTGAAGCAAATACTCATGTGTGAGCAAAACTTTGTCTATGTGAATCCCTTCCCAAAAAGTTGATGTAGGGCATCCAGTTCTGCTTACATATTTGTCAAAAGAGAGAGGAGAGTGGGGGAGGGAGAAATTCTCATAGGTGGAAGCTGAAACCATGATCACATTGTAGAACTTGTTTGCACTACCTGGAATGACAATTGGTTTCGGGGAAGCTTCCTTAATGATTAATCAAACACCATGGGTCCTTCTGTCTTTTTGTATCTTACACATAGTTCTGTTAAGGGTAAAGCTTTAAGTTAGAAACAGTATTGATCTCATTACAGGGAAATGGTCTAAAGTCAAAACATTTGAAGCAGCATATAGGTAAATAATTCTTTATTGTTTTAAGTAAACCATGTTTTAATGTATAATATTGTAAAGACACATTTAGTAAAACTGATGCATAAAGTTTATGTGATTTATTTTTAGTGGCATGCTTTTTCAATAAGCACACAAATGAATTTCAAGTAGTATATAGTCACACCCAAATATTTATCAAATATGATAGATTGAAGGCATACCATAAAATGTAGTCCCAATTTTAGTCAGTCCTCACCTTATTTTAGTTTTGAAAATATTCAACATACCCTTGTTCTTATTAGCAAGAAAGACATTTTTAACCTTATGATGAAAATCATACATTTCAACTTAATCATGTGCAAGAGAACAAATACTTTTCAAAGTTTTGATAGAGTGTGCACAGCTACAAAGTTTGAGGATCACTGCTCTACACAATAAAATCCCAACTCCTTCGTATGACTTTCAAAACCTTCCATAATCTGACTCCTAACTGTCTTCCCAATTTCAATAGTTGTCTATATTTTGTGTCAGTTTTTAAGAATCCCAAGCAAGATAAACAAAAAGTTTAAAAACCTCACACTTTGATGTACAGTTTGATTGCAGAACAACAAAGTAGAAGAGAAGATGTTAAAAGAAGATGGAGAGGGATCCCTGGGTGGCGCAGCGGTTTGGCGCCTGCCTTTGGCCTGGGGCGCGATCCTCGAGACCCGGGATCGAGTCCCACGAGTTCCCGGTGCATGGAGCCTGCTTCTCCCTCTGCCTGTGTCTCTGCCTCTCTCTCTCTCTCTCTCTCTCTCTCTCTCTCTCTCACTGTGTGCCCTATCATAAATAAATAAAAATTAAAAAAAAAAAAGATGGAGAGAAAAAAAATTATCTTCAAAGGAATAGAAATTAGATTCACCAGTAAAAGTTGAAGTCAAAACATGGTAAATTAATATCTGTAATGGGTTGAGAAAAAACAATCAACAAAAAACTGTATAGCTGTCAAAAGGTATCTTTCAAGAATTAAGAGTTTTCCAATTTACTGAAGGAAATTCTACAGAATGTATTTCAAGCAGAAGTAACATAATCCCCAATGGGAAGTATGAGATGTGAGAAGAGATGAAGAGCAAAAAAAGTGGCAATATATATGTATTACATATTATTATATGTGTATAGATCATGTATATATAAAATAAAGCATATAAAATTACATATATTATACATATATATGTATATATGTGTGTATATATATATAAAATAAGATGTTCGTCACAAGTTTAGAGGGAATGTACCTTGACATAATAAAGGCCACGTATGAGAACACACTAAGTGGTAAAAAACTGAGAGCTTTTCCTCTAAGATCAGGAACAAGACAAGGACAGCCACTCTCACTACTTTTATTCAACATAGTATTGGAAGTCCTAGCCATAGCAATCAGACAAGAAAAACAACTCAATTGGTAAGGAAGGAGTCAAACTTTCACTATTTACAGGTGACATGATACCCTAAGGTTTTTTTGGTATCCACCAAAAAAAAAAAAAACTACCAGAACTGATAGATGAAATCAGTAATGTCACAAGATACAACATTATTATACAGAAATCTGTTATATTTCTATACACTAATAATGACGTAGAAGGAAGAGAAACTAAGGAAATAACCCTATTTACAATTATCATATCATTATTTTATCATAAATGATAAAATACTTAGGAATAGGGATGCCCAAGTGGCTCAGCAGTTGAGCATCTGCCTTTGGCTCAGGGCATGATCCCAGGATCCGGGATCGAGTCCCACATAGGACTCCCTGAGAGGAGCCTATTTCTCCCTCTGCCTATGTCTCTGCCTCTCTCTGTATGTGTCTCATGGATAAATAAATAAAATCTTAAAAAAAAAAAAAGAAAAAATACTTAGGACTAAAGCTAATCAAGGAGAAAAAAAAGAACAAGCACCCCGCACCCCAAAACTGAGTATACTCTTAAAAAATTAAAAGTGTTTAAAATATTCCACAAAATCAAACCAAAACATTCCACCACAGCCACTACCCCTAATGGTTTTGCTGTCATTTCCACCAAACATCCAAGGAACACATCCTTCTAATCTTTAAAAACTTATTCCAGATTAGAGCAAAAGACAGAAATTCCCTAATTTATACTATTTGGATAATATAAACTTGGAATCAAAACAATAAGGACAGAGCAAGAAACAAAAATTAGACTCATATATTGGAATTAAAATTTAAAAAAGTCTTAATTATGGATGTGAAGGGGCAAATACTAAGCAAAATATTTATAATTGTACCTAGCAAGTTGGATTTATTTCTGAAATACAAAGTATTTTAACACTAGAAAATCAACTAATATAATTCACCACACTAACAGATTAAAGAAGTATAGCTATATGATTATTCTAAAAGATGAACAAAAAGATTTGGCTAAAATTCAGTGTCCATTAATGACCACAATTTTTAGCAAATCATTAAGAGATAAGCCACATGGCAGGTTGGAAAAACAATGGCCATATATAGTATTTTGCTGTTCCTCCTATCAGGAGGTCAACTTTATTTTCCTTCCCCTTGAAAATGGGCTTTCCTAATGACTTGCTTTGGCCAACAGAATGCAATGTGAGTTGCCTTATGTGATTTCCAAGTCTAAATTTTAAGAAGCATGTGGCTTAACTTTCATCCACTTGAAAGCCCTGAGCTTCCATATAGGAAAGTCAGGCACTTTTGCTATAATAAACTAACCAAAGAAAGAGGTCCTAAAAGAAGTAAGACCATGAAGAAAAAGAAGTCCCTGTATTCCAGCCATCTCAGCTGTACTACACCAGCTTGAATCTTGTCCAATCTCAGCCAGCCCTGTTGATTGTACCTAGAATGGAGAGGTGAGCTGTCCCAACTGAACCCCACAGCCAACCCACAGAACCATTAGTAAATACTTGCTGTTTTAAGCCATTATGTTCTTAAATGGTGTGTTACACAGCAATACACACCATTATTATTACCATTTTTACCATTATTACCATTTGGTGAGAATGTTATAATTCTTACCAAAAACCTATAGCAATCATCGTATCATATGGTGAAATGCTGAACAAATTCTTTTTAAGATCAGGACAAGACAGGAGTACCTCTATCCCTTCTGTTTATACTCATCATATAAGAGATCCTGATGGGAATAATAAGATTAAAAAAAAAAAAAGAAGAAAGAAAAAGAAAATCAAATTATAAGGATTAGAGGGCCACCTGGCTGAATCAGTCAGCAGAGCATGTGGCTCTTTATCTTGGGGTTGTGAGTTCGAAAGAATATTGGAAAGAATCTACAGATAAAATTGATAATTAACTAGTTAATGAGAATGTTTAACAAGGCTAATGGGTAAAAATGATACTACCTATATGCTAGCAACAGTAAGAAAACGTAAAATTTGGGGGTCCCTGGGTGGCTCAGTCAGTTAAGCAGCTGATTCTTGATTTTGGTTTAGGTGATGATCTCAGGGTCATGGAATCAAGCCTGGCTCCATGTTCAGCAGGGAGTCTGCTTGAGATTCTTTCTTTCTTTGTCTCTGTTAGCCCCTTCCCCTACTTGTGTGCACTCTCTCTCTAAAATAGATAAATAAATCTTTTTTAAAATGTGAAAATTTTAAAGTTACCTTTTACAATAGCCTAACAAAGCTTATAGAAATATGTAACAAAAGAAGTGCTTGGCAAATATGAAACATTCTTTTTAAGTTTGTTGAAGTCATTAAAGATGACCTATATAAATGGGAAAATGTATCACTTTAGGTTTGGGGGTCTCAATTTCATAAGCATGTAAGTTCTACCCAAATTGTTCTACAAATTCAGTGCAATTTCAATCTATATTATAACAGTTCTTCTTTTCTTTTTTTTTTTGTAGTTCGATAAGCTAATTTAAACATACATATGGTGGGAGGGGGTGCTGGCTTGCTCAGTTGGTGGAGCAGGCGACTCTTGATCTTGGGGTCGTGGGTTTGAGCCCCATGTTGGGCACGGAACCTACTTAAAATAAATAAATAATAAAAACTAAAAAGAAAAAAATACATATAGGAACCTAACAGGCCAAGAATAGCTTAAAGAAAAGCAAGGTTGGGGGTGAGTTGGGGGTAGTTGTCTTACAAGATACTGAGATTTACTATAAAGCTGTAGTAATCAAGTGTGTGATATTAGTTTAGGAATAGCCAAAGTGACCAATAAAACAGAATAAAGAACCTATAAACAGACTCACACAGAAATGAAGAGTTGAATTGGGTCTACACTGTCAGCAGAGGTCCTGGGGAAAGGATCAACGAGGGATACTGGATCAATGGTTTACCCACAGGGAAATAATTAGTTTGGACTTTTATCTTATTCCATATCCCCTAAATCAGTTCCAGGTGGATTGAATACATTAAAGTATAGACAAAACTATAAAACTTTAAAAAATGCAGAATAATATCTTAACGATCTCATGGTAGGGAAGGATTTCTTGAACAGGATTTAGAAAACATAAAGCTGAAAGAAAAAAATTGATATAACCAACTGCACTTAAAAAAATAATCCCCCCAAACTAGTCATTAAAGACAAGCTATAAAGTTGGGGAAGATATTTGTAAAAATATAACTGAGAGATAATGTATAACTAGATAAAAAATTACTCCTAAAAAGCAAATGAGAAACATACCACTCAATAGAAAAATGAGGAAAACATGTCCTAACCTTCACTTCACAAAAGAAACTCAGGAAAAGATGCTCTTAGTAATCAGGAAAATGCAAATTAGGATCATAAAGTGACACCACTGTATAACCAGTTTGGCTAAAACTAAAATTTCTGATGGTAGCAAGTGTAATAAAGTGTATCGAGTATGGGAAGAAACTCACAGATCACTGATAAGCATATAAATCGTTACAATAATTTTTGAAAACTGTTAGTATTATCTAATCAAAGATGAAGAGACACATAGGCCAAAAGCTAGCAATTCCACTACTGGATAAATTCCGTAGAGAAACTTACATATGTGTGCCGGAGACTTGCCCAAGTCACAGAGCCAAAGAGCAAGTCACAGATGAATACCTACATCATGATCCCATTTATATTAAAAATAAAACATAAGCAAAACCAAACAATATAGTGTCTAAGGATAGCAAACATGAGATAAAACTATAAAGCAAAGCAAAGGAATGCTATTTACAAAATTCAAGATAGTCCTTACCTCTGAGGGGGAAGAGAAGGGGATTAACTTGTGTTCTTGAAGGTTGAGTACTTGATATATATCTATATAGCTATATTGTATTATATTATATATTTTTTCAATCTATTTAATATTTAGTAAAGACTTTGTAAAGTGTTCAAAAAATCCTCACATTTAATCCAGATGACCTCAGGGAGGCATGACTGGAATGCCATTGTCACCAACAAAGCCTAAACTAACCAACTGGAGTAGAGTTTGCAAAAAGAAGGCCTTTGGAAAGATCTGTTCAGCTTCTCTAGGAACCTGGAGAGCAAGAATTTGTTAGCGTCTGTCAGATTCAACCCCTTCCACTTGCACTCAGACACGTACACCTTCTTCTATGCTCCCCTCTTCCACACTTTATTCCTATAGTACTTTCACTCCTCCCTGAGTGCTATATTTAAGTCCTATTAATTTGTATTCTCAATATTTTTCACTTTTCCCCAGTTCGAGCAGATTGGCAGGCCCTTTTTTGGGGGGGGGGGGACAGAAGTTTTTTTTTTTTTTTTTTGTATTTTTTTAAAAGAATTTATTTACTTATTCATGAAAGACACACAGAGAGAGGCAGAGACATAGGCAGAGGGAGAAGCAGGCTAGGTTCCCCATGGGGAGCCTCATGCCGGACTCAATCCCCAGACCCCGGGGATCACAACCTGAGCCCAAGGCAGATGCTACACCAGTGAGCCACCCAGGTGCTCTTGACAGGCCCTTTCATGCTTCCTTGTCCTGGGGATTTTTACCAGACCAAAAAACGTGGCAGATAGTGTACTGTCAATGCCTCCTCCTGGATGGGGTAAAAGTCTCAAGTCCCTTGAAAAGACTATGTGGGATGTCCTGGAGAAAAAGAGAGAGGGCAAAGTGGACTAGGAGAGGGGAACCAGGCGCCCTCACACTGCTTAGCAGCACTCCCTGGCAAGTGTCAGCAGGTGCAGCCCCATGTTGTATCTACAGAGCCAGAACCTCTGCACCAGGGTCCCGGCCAGGGAAGATTCCTGGCCTGGAGCACTGGGTGTGATAGCAGAACGCTGCCAGCCTTTAAGATCCACAGGCTGGGTCCCTAAGACTGGCAGCAGTGACTTGGATGGGCAAGAGCTGAGAGTCACTTTGTCGTTTTCTAGGTACTGGGAAAGCCTGTCTACATCTGGATAGTTCCAATGAGAAAAGGGCCTGTGATGGAATTTCCAGCCAACCTGGAGTGTGGAGACTCAGGATTGCAATTAAGTTGTTGCAAAGACAATAACTTGATACTTGTTGCATTTCTGAGTGTGTGGACTGAGATTCACACTTCCCCTGTAAAGATCTTGTCTACTCCCTATAAAAACTGCAACAATGTACCATCTTGATTGCTTTACGGGTCTTCAACCAGAATACAGGCTTGTTGATGGCAAAGATTATGTTAGTTCACCTCTGCATTCCTAGATATGTAGTTATGCAGATGGCAGTTGCTCAATCAACAGCAGATCCAAGTTTTGTGGGGCCTGAAACTCTCTTTAAGAAAAAGTAGACAACAGCATAAATACAAAAAAAAAAAAAGGTACAAAGGAAAATTTTTATTTTGAATGAGAAAATAAAACCACCACAGATACATTTTATTAAAAAAATATTTATTCATTCATGAGAGACACACAGAGAGAGTCAGAGACATAGGCAGAGGGAGAAGTGGGCTCCCCATGGGAAGCCTGACACTGTGGGACTTGATCCCAGGACCCTGGGATCATGACCTGAACCAAAGTCTAATGCTCTACCACTGAACCACCCAGATGCCTCGACAAATACATTTTTTAATGAAAAAAGTTTATTTCATTTTTTTTAGGGTTCCCTCATGGAAATTTTTTCAAAAAAATTTTTTTGTTGTTGTTTTTTAAAGATTTTATTTACTCAGTTATTTGAGAGAGAGAGTGAGAGAGACAGAATGTACACAAGAATGAGCCAGGGAGGACAGAGGGCAAAGGACAAGCGGACGCCCCACTGAGCAGGGAGCCTGATGGGGAGGCTGAATCTCAGGACCCTGGGATCATGACCCAAGCTGAAGCCAGACACTCAACTCACCAAGCCACCCAGGGACCCCGCTCATGGTAAATTTTTAAGAGATGACAAATGCCACTCACTCTCAGAATCCAGAAAGAAACAACATACTTTATTAGTTGCCTAAAATACTTCTATAGGGGACACCTGCGTGGCTCAGTCGGTTAAGCATCTGCCTATGGCTCAGGTCATGAATCATGAATCTGGGATGAAGCTGTGCGTCAGCTTTCCCGCTCAGTGGGGAGTCAGCTTCTCTCTCTCTCTCTCTCTCTCTCTGCCTCTCTCCCTATTCGTTCTCTTTCTCTCTGTCTGAAATAAATAAATAAAATCTTAAAAAATAAATAAATTACTTCTATAACGCTATTTTTACTGCACTTTAAAATCTGGATAATCTCTAAGTGACAATAATTTTGTATTATCATTTTGTATGGAGAGAATGGAAGGATAATTCAGTCTTCTAGCCTGGTTAATTAAAAAAAAAATTTGTTATATCTAAAATACTCAACTTTCAGGGTGCCTGGGTGGACCAGTTCGTTAAGCATATAACTCTTGATTTCGGCTCAGGTCATGATCTTAGGGTTGTGAGATTGAGCCCCACACTGGGCTCAGTGTGGAGCCTGCTTGAGATTCACTCCCTCTCCCTCTGTACACATGTGCGCACATGCTCTCTCTCTTTCTCTCTCAAATAAATAAAATCTTAAAAGAATACTCAACTTTCCACACAGATGTATTTAGAGTTACAACACTACCCTATAAATACATGGATTCCAATAAGTTCTATTTTGCCCCATTTCTGTCAAGAAAACAAAAGTATGGCATGTTTATAATTGTATATATGGCATGATTCAGTCTATTCCTAATGGGGAAAACTTTCATTTTGAATAAGTATTAGTGATAACTAAATTTTCTACTTAAAATTTCACATGCATGAAGACTGAAAGAATTTTCCATGGGTTTGCTTCTAATTCTATGTTTGAAACCTCTTTTCTCTTCCACTTTCCATATACTCTCGATGCAATAGGACATGTTCAGATTGTAATGTGACTCCTGGCTTGGCATGTTCATGCCTCATTGCTGAGCAAGCCACCTCACTGGGCTACAGAAGCATTCCCAGATGCTATTCCAACATGGGGAAGCCAGCGAGGACTAAACTATTTACAGAAGAGATTGCGAGCCTGCTAAACCCTCACCAAATAGATTCCCAAGTCAATGGCTTCTTTTCAGATCCTAAAAATGCCTGTAATAACTCTTAATGCCACTCTCCGCAAGAAATATGCCTGAGATGTAGTACTGGAAAGAGATGGGCTTGATAAAGGTTTGTTGAGTGACTCAATGAACCAAATGTGAGACACTGACATTCCTGGAATCTCTTGTGGAGTAGAAATTGTCCGTCTTATTCAGGACCTACATATACTATCTTTCACTAACTCCATGCTCATCCAATCTTCGGATAAACAGTGTTTTCCTAGGCACCTTGGTTCAGGGAGAGGCATTGCCTACACAGCAGACCTGAGTGTTCTGGTTCTGGAGAGAGTAAATTGCTCATTACAGACAGATAAATTCTCAATCTGGTGAGAATACCAGTCTTTTGGGAGTTTGATTTGTGTAGTTGGGTCCTGAAAAGCCAACACCTCAGAGGTGCCCGACAAAATTGAGCTTTATAACCCAGAAGGGTGGCACCCCAATATAAGGCCACTTGCAAAGCTTTGTCATAAGCAGCCAAGTTGGTCTTTCCAGGAAAGATGAGTCTTCATCAGGCACACCTCAAATCTGCCACTCTGATGACTGTGATAATGCAAAATAACATTCAGATTGGGTAAGAATTATTAACTGGATATATATTAACTAGATGTATATACAGGTGCCATTTAAAAAGAGGGGATTACCATTTTTCCACTACCTTTCTATACTTAAAAAAATAATGCTGTTCTCATAATTACTTAAAATGATTTTTAGAAACGCATGCCAGTATGTGGGATGAGGAAAGAATTTCTTTGCATCTATGAGACAAGCAGCTCTTAAATACCCCCAGCTCCAAGGGAGTAAAGAGCAGAACCCACTTAGCAGTTGTGCTAGAAATGCAGGGACACGTCATTGCTTTAAGACCATGCTTGGATTCATCATTCCCTCAAGTTCCAGATTCTTTTTTTTTTTTTTTTTTTTTTTTTTTATGATAGTCACAGAGAGAGAGAGAGAGAGAGAGGCAGAGACACAGGCAGAGGGAGAAGCAGGCTCCATGCACTGGGAGCCCGATGTGGGATTCGATCCCGGGTCTCCAGGATCACGCCCTGGGCCAAAGGCAGGCGCCAAACCGCTGCGCCACCCAGGGATCCCAAGTTCCAGATTCTTGCGGCAAGGGGGGGTGGAGGGAGGAGAAGGACTGGGATGGCATTCGCCATTTAATAACTGACTCCATTCTCATGGAAATTATGGGGTTGGAAGCAGAGATCATTTCATCCAGTTCCTCCATTGTACGGATGGGAAACCAAGGACCAAGGGTAGGTTATTTGTGCAAAGTCTCACAGCTAGTGATAGATGTAAGGACTCTGGAATGGGCTTAGGATATTATTTTTAGGCCTAAGAAATTCAGAATTGAGTGTCACAGAGGCTGTAAAGGAAGGTATGTCGTGAGCCAGCCGCTGTCCCAGTTGTTTGCAGAAGGAGAGTCAGATCCCCACAGCCGCAGCCAAATTAACAGCTGTTAACAGTTGGAGGCAACTGTCAACTCTTAGAATTTTGAGCTTGCAAAAATCTTGCAATTAATGATACTAGGGAACGGTTGCTCCTCCTGGTCCTATCCATCATTCATCAGGAGGTGACTAGGACCACCAGCTGTCACATGCCAACTTCTTCCTAGCTAGAGCTAGAAACTAGATTTGGAAAGGGGATAAAACCAGTCTCAGCCAACTGCAAGTTGATATTTGAAAGAAAGTCCATAGCGGAGGTTGACTTGGAGAAGAAATAGGAAACAAAAAGAGGACAGCATAGCAAAACAAGATAAAAAGTCTCAAATATATATCTCTAGGGAAAAGATATGACAGGAAAAAAAAAAGATAATAGAATAGCTCTGGAAGGATAAATAAAAAACTGATAATTGCCTCCTGGGAAGAGAACCAACATTCAGGGCTTTTTAGGCATAGGAGAGAATTTGCACCGTACAATCTTTTGCACGATTAGCCTTTGGAATCGTGTGAATTTTTAATTTATCATTTTTTAAAATTTGATTTTTGAAAATAAAGTAATAAGGGAACCTACCTCAAGATGATAGCAGTTTTAAAACAATCTCTGGGAAAGGAGGATCTGGTCAACGGAATACAGTCTGGCGCTCCCCAGGACCTGTAGTGGAACTCCAGATGGTGTGGCCTGGGATGTGCTGCCTCAAGCTTGGTTAGGAGCAGCTGCCTCTGACCGCAGCAACACTTTTTAACATGAGCCCAACACACATTCCTCCTTCAGTCTAATATTTCTTGCTGTAACTCCTAAATATCTCCCAGAAACTAAATATTTCCTTTTTTGGAGAAGGATGAAGTATAGGCCAAATCCTATTTGAACAGCTATTATCAGGCTGTCTAGTTCAATATAACAAAGTTTCTGTTCTAGTCTAAAGTCCACACAAGCTTGGTTTTGCTCATATTTGTTGGTATATAGAGGCAACAGTAAAGATTTTATACACGTACATATGTATGCATGCTATTTTTCTTTTAAAATACATGTACATAGATATGAACATATATATACTTTTTTGAAAAAAGATTTTATTTGTTTATTTGAAAGAGAGAGACAGAGATAGTGGGAGAGAGTACAAGGAGGAGAGGAGAGGGAGAAGCAGGCTCTCTGCTGAGCCAGGAGCCAGACACAGAGCTTCATCCCAGGACCCTGGGATCATGACCTGAGCTGAAGGCAGATGCTTAACTGACTGAGTCACCCAGGTGCCTCCACTTTAAAAAAAAAAAAAGCTTTCAGAGACACGGCATTATAAGGAGTCAGATCTGTAGAGGATGGTATCAAACAGGATATAAAATAATCAATGCAGCAGGCAAGATGTAGCCTTAGAAATGGGAGTGCACACTGCTACTCAACATAGTACTGGAAGTCCTAGACTCAGCAATCAGACAACAAAAAGACATAAAAGGCATTCAAATTGGCAAAGAAGAAGTCAAACTCTCCCTCTTCGCTGATGACATGATACTCTACATAGAAAACCCAAAAGACTCCACCCCAAGATTGCTAGGACTCAGACAGCAATTCGGCAGTGTGGCAGGATACAAAATCAATGCCCAGAAGTCAGTGGCATTTCTATACACTAACAACGAGACTGAAGAAAGAGAAATTCAGGAGTCAATCCCATTTACAATTGCACCCAAAAGCATAAGATACCTAAGAATAAACCTAACCAAAGAGGTAAAGGATCTATACCCAAAAAACTATAGAACACCTCTTTTTTTTTTTAAAGGAGGTCCCAGGCCTCATTCCTTTTTTTTTAAATTTTTTTAATTTTTATTTATTTATGATAGTCACAGAGAGAGAGAGGCAGAGACATAGGCAGAGGGAGAAGCAGGCTCCATGCACTGGGAGCCCGATGTGGGACTCGATCCCAGGTCTCCAGGATCGCGCCCTGGGCCAAAGGCAGGCACTAAACTGCTGCGCCATCCAGGGATCCCTATAGAACACTTCTGAAAGAAATTGAGGAAGACACAAAGAGATGGAAAAATATTCCATGTTCATGGATTGGCAGAATTAATATTGTGAAAATGTCAATGTTACCCATGGCAATTTACACGCTTAATGCAATCCCTATCAAAATACCATGGACTTTCTTCAGAGAGTTACAACAAATTATTTTAAGATTTGTGTGGAATCAGAAAAGACCCCGAATAGCCAAGGGAATTTTAAAAAAGAAAACCATATCTGGGGACATCACAATGCCAGATTTCAGGTTGTACTACAAAGCTGTGGTCATCAAGACAGTGTGGTACTGGCACCAAAACAGACACATAGATCAATGGAACAGAATAGAGAACCCAGAAGTGAACCCTCAACTTTATGGTCAACTAATATTCGACAAAGCAGGAAAGACTATCCGTTGGAAGAAAGACAGTCTCTTCAATAAATGGTGCTGGGAAAATTGGACATCCACATGCAGAACAATGAAACTAGACCACTCTCTTGCACCATACACAAAGATAAACTCAAAATGGATGAAAGACCTAAATGTGAGACAAGATTCCATCAAAATCCTAGAGGAGAACACAGGCAACACCCTTTTTGAACTCGGTTTGAACTTGGCCACAATAACTTCTTGCAAGATAAATCCACGAAGGCAAAAGAAACAAAAGCAAAAATGAACTATTGGGACTTCATCAAGATAAGAAGCTTTTGCACAACAAAAGTTGTGAAGAGTCAACAAAACTAAAAGACAACCTACAGAATGGGAGAAGATATTTGCAAATGATGTATCAGATAAAGGGCTAGTTTCCAAGATCTATAAAGAACTTCTTAAACTCAACACCAAAGAAACAAACAATCCCAATCATGAAATGGGCGAAAGACATGAATAAAATCTCACAGAGGAAGACATAGACATGGCCAACACGCACATGAGAAAATGCTCTGCATCACTTGCCATCAGGGAAATACAAATCAAAACCACAATGAGATACCACCTCACACCACTGAGAATGGGGCAAATTAACAAGGCAGGAAACCACAAATGTTGGAGAGGATGCGGAGAAAAGGGAACCCTCTTGCACTGTTGGTGGGAATGTGAACTGGTGCAGCCACTCTGGAAAACTGGGTGGAGGTTCCTCAAAGAGTTAAAAATAGACCTGCCCTACGACCCAGCAATTGCACTGCTGGGGATTTACCCCAAAGATACAGATGCAATGAAATGCTGGGACACCTGCACCCCGATGTTTATAGCAGCAATGGCCACAATAGCCAAACTGGAAGGAGCCTCGGTGTCCATCGAAAGATGAATGGGTAAAGAAGATGTGGTTTATGTATACAATGGAATATTACTCAGCCATTAGAAACGACAAATACCCACCATTTGCTTCGATGTGGATGGAACTGGAGGGTATTATGCTGAGCGAAGTAAGTCAATCGGAGAAGGACAAGCATTATATGGTCTCATTCATTTGGGGAATATAAATAATAGTGAAAGGGAATAAAGAGGAAAGGAGGAAAAAATGAGTGGGAAATATCAGAAAGGGAGACAGAACATGGAAGACTCCTAACTCTTGGAAATGAACTAGGGGTGGTAGAAGGGGAGGTGGGCGGGGGGGGGGGTGGTGGTGCGGGTGACTGGGTGGCGGGCACTGAGGTGGGCACTTGACGGGATGAGTACTGGGTGTTATTCTGTGTGTTGGAAAATTAAACACCAATAAAAAATAAATTTATTATTGAAAAAAGAAAAAAGAAAGAAATGGGAGTGCAGCATAGACCCAGTATTCAAGAGGCAGTGTATCATAAGAATTTAAAGCATGGGGATCCCTGGGTGGCAGCGGTTTGGCGCCTGCCTTTGGTCCTGGGCACGATCCTGGAGATCCAGGATCGAGTCCCACATCGGGTTCCCGGTGCATGGAGCCTGCTTCTCCCTCTGCCTGTGTCTCTGCCTCTCTCTCTCTCTCTCTCTCTCTCTGTGACTATCATAAATAAATAAAATTAAAAAAAAAAATAAAGCATGGACTCTGTAGCCAGGCAACCTACAAATCCAGTTTTACCACCTAATTAATGATGCAACTTTTAGCAAGTTATTCACCCCCTTTGTGGTTCAGTGTTACCATTCACAAAACGGAGCTAATAATAATAAAAATCTCAAAGATTTGTTACAAAGATTAAATTAGTTAATAGATAAAATGTCTAGAATAGTGACTGGCCACAGGGTAAGCACCATCACATGTTAGTATTAGCTGTTGTCATTCTGCACAGAAAAATTTGGCAATGTGAACCCATGCCACAATCCTTCTGGCCCCTAGAAAAGGTATAATCACCCATAGGATGATGTTGACCAAGGAGGCAAAGATATCCTTGATCAGGGTCTCATCATGGCCTTTGTGAAATAGTCATCAAGATAATCTACTTCTCTTAAGTCCATGTTCACACAGCAGTTGTCTTGATTACTAATCCAGCTTTCCAGTTATCTGTCCATAGGGACGGGGGTGTGGTATTCTGAATGAGACGCAAGTCACTTGTATCTTGCCAAAAAGGTTAGTTTCCATTTAAAAATGAATGCATTGTCATTCTGGTTTACAAGTCCATCTCATGGGAGTATTTCCCTGAGGGTGCATTTCTGGGGTACATTCTGAAGATCTAGTTTGTGGACTCTCCCAGCTGTGATCCAGAATCTTGGCCTTTGTGAAACTACCAAGGAAATGTCACCTCAGAGGCCTCCTGAGTTGGATGCCTTCTTCCCCGGTGAGATCCCTCTGATGCTGCTGCATCATTGTAGGTAGCAATCATTCAAAATGTTTGCAAAATACTGTGGTCATGCTGCTTGGCAAAATGCTATTTTTTATATCATATTTATGTATAGTATTTGTATTTGAAAATCTACAGTTTGGTAAATATATGTGGCAAAATTGCACCAAGAAATGAGGTAATGATTCTGTTTTGACACCAAAAGCAGAAGCAGAAGGGATTGAGACTTTCTGTAGGGAAGGAATGAGTAGGAAGTATATTCTTTTTGCTGTTGTTGTTTTTGACTTTTTATTTATATTCCACATATAAGTAATATCAAGCAGTACTTGTTTTTCTCTGGCTTATTTCACTTAGCATAATGCCCTGAATTTCATCCATGTTGTTGCACATAACAGGATTTCCTTCTTAGCATATTCTGAAATATATTTCTCTCTTTTCACCTACAGGGTCTTGGGTGTTTTGGTTTTGTGTTCCATTTTTGGTAAATGGTTTGGGAAAATAGTCATTGGAATTGGAATGCTCAAAAGCCTAATCAGCCTGGAGTTTGGACATAATAATCCAGGCTCCTAGGAGGCCCTCTGTGTCCTGTACTGGTCAGTGTCCATCCAGAACAGTGGGTTTTTTCCTAGGAACCTGGTAAGAGCATTCATTGGAAAACTGTCATTTGTCCCAAGGAAGGAAACCAGAGGAAAGAGCTATCTCACATGTATCAATCAGGAGATTTTAGCTGCAAATTATTGCTCATCTTTGCAAACAGGACTTCTGTTTTAGGTGGGGAATGGATTAACTAACTATAAGTAATAAATGCTCCATGTTTGAGGTAGGGTGATGTAAAGGAGTTTTGGGGAGGTACTTATAAAAGAGCGATAAGAATTTAAGGCATCCAAAAGGAAATGTTTGTTTGACGGAACAAAAGAACTGTGAAGGCCTCTTTCCTTAAAACCAGAGCAATGAGAGATACCTAACTCTGGGAAACTAACTCCACTAACAAGAGGTAGTGGAAAGGGAGGTGGAGGAGGGATTGGGGTGACTGGATGACAGGCACTGAGGGGGGCACTTGATGGAATGAGCACTGGGTGTTATGCTATATGTTGGCAAATTGAACTCCAATTTAAAAAAAAAACAGAGCAATGATGGCAGATGGGATGAGTAATGAGGTAAGGAGGAAAAGTAGAATTTGGATGAGTGGAGGTGAAGGTCAGTCCAGTCCAAGAGCACTTTGACCCAGACCACAGATGTGGAAGTGAGCAGCACATACAGGGGAGGCAACTGCATTCACAGGGATGATCAACGTCCCTCTATTCTCTCAAGGGGCTTGTTTGACTATTAGTTGGGTCTTCCACCTACACATGAATAATTAAATGTATCCCTTATCTGTTCTGTTCTATAGTAGAAAGAACAGAAAAAACACTGTTAACCTTCTTAAATTATTTCATAGTTGTAACTATTCCTCAAATATTAATGCAATAGTATATTCAACTAATATTTTTAGTGTGATCAGAATCATTAGCAAACAAATAAAATATACGAAATTTACTCTTTCATAGAATACAAGAGTAGTCAAAAAGAGTAGTCAATATAAGGCCTAGTAATATATTGACTCTTAAAAATAATAATATAGGGATCCCTGGGTGGCGCAGCGGTTTGGCGCCTGCCTTTGGCCCAGGGCGCGATCCTGGAGACCCGGGATCGAATCCCACGTCGGGCTCCCGGTGCATGGAGCCTGCTTCTCCCTCTGCCTATGTCTCTGCCTCTCTCTCTCTCTCTCTCTATGTGACTATCATAAATAAATTTAAAAAATTAAAAAAAAATAATAATATATACCATTTTTTGAGTGCACATTCTATTCCACATACTGCTTAGCACTCATGCACATCTTGATTATAAAAATTCTGGAACAATCCTATGAAGTTGTCTGTATTATTGCGATTTCACAAATGAAAAATGGGGTCTTGAAAGGTTAAGTAACTTGCTCAAAATCACATAGCTAATTAGTAGAACCAGAACTGGGACTTTAGTTAGTTCTTTTTCTTTTATTTTTTAAGATTTATTTATTTATTTGTTTATTTGAGAGAGAGTGCAAGTGGGGTGACAGAAAGGGACAAACAGTCTGTGAGCTGAGCATGGAGCCTGATGTGGGCCTCGATCGCACGACCTTGAGATCACGATCTGAGTTGAAACCAAGGGTGGGACACTCAACCGACTGAGCCAC
Organism: Canis lupus familiaris; assembly: GCF_011100685.1. NCBI lineage: Eukaryota > Metazoa > Chordata > Mammalia > Carnivora > Canidae > Canis > Canis lupus. The sequence continues at coordinate 20,959,547 of NC_049228.1, forward strand.
TCAGGCACCCTGGGACCTGGTTCTACCTGACTAAATCCATCCCCTTTCCACACAGCCCCAGGTTTATGTATATAGACATGTTTACATGTGTGTGTAGAGAGCATGTTCATGACACTATGTGGTAAATATGTACAGACCAAATGTTGAAATAAACATTTTCATTTGCTTTATTTGTGGCTCATAGAAACAAATCTATTCACAGGAAAAGATCTTTGCAAAGAAGTAAACATGCCTATCAGATTTTCAGAGGAAACTTTAAGGTTTTTGGTGCTTAGGTATGTGGCCAGCAAAACAGCCCTATTTTTTTCCCCTTTTGTTGTGGATTTGTTTTTGAATGAGTTGTATAGCCATGACACATTTGATTGTTATTTCTTAGGCTTGTTTTGAAATGTGTATTGAAGCCTTGTGAACTTTGCAGTTCTTATGGTCAACACATTTTTTTTTCAATGGCTGCTAAATGATGTGTTTTTTCCAAAACTCATATGGGAGGATGACCTCTTTTAACCTGCAGGTCTTAATTTTCAAAAATTTCCTTTATTTTTTACACTAAGCTCGATATTCATTTTCTTAGTTTCCCTTCCAACTTAGCAAATCTTCATGTGCTCAGCCTCTGCTAAGGCATGTGAGGGATTCAGCAAGAGGACACAGTGTGTTGGGTACTTTTTTTTTTAAGATTTTATTTATTTATTCATGAGAGACACTGAGAGAGGCAGAGACATAAACAGAGGGGGAGCAGGCTCCCTGTGGGGAGCCAGCCAGATGCAGTACTAGATCCCAGGACCCTGGGATCACAACCTGAGCCAGAGGCAGACACTCAGCCAGTGAACCACCCAGATGCCCCTCACTGGGCACTTTTTTCAATGATCATTTCTTCAGAGGGGCCAGCCTTCATCATCCTAAAGCCACTCTCATTATCCTCTTAGGGCATCATGTTCACTTCTTCTCACAATTTAGGATTGTCGTATTTCTCTACCTGTTGGTTGACAGTTGTGCCCATGGGATATAAGTTGGGAGAGAGTGGAGACCTGTCTGTCTTCCTCACTCCTGCATCCACAGAAACTTAGCATGCTGCCTGGCAAGGGGAGCCTCTGAATAAACATTTGGTGATTGACTGAACTAATAGATGGCTATCTCCAAGTCCTGGCAGCGCCTACCACGTGATAGGTGCTCCATGAATCTTTTTTCATAATGAATGATATGTGATCTGAAGCAGATTAAGGAAGAAAAGCAGGGTTTGATCTGATCTCCTAGGGGAGCATTCAAGGTTTCCTCTGTCCAGAACAGACATTTTGGGGGGGATGCTCCTTCTGACTATGTGGGGCTACTAATCATGAAGTGTTTCAAAGGAAAGGCACATGGCCCACACTGAGTCCGTCACTCTTGCTCATTTCTCTGAGCACACTGATTGTCCCTGGATAGGCAAAAAATTCCAGCCAGGCCAATCAATGTCTTTTTACCAATATTTTTTAAACTTGAGGTGGAGAAAGATATTCCTTTTTCTATTAGTCAGAAAGGTGCGAGGATTTGCACCCCAGGCAGCTATGTCTTTTCCTACAGTGGAAACTGATCTAAGAAATGATGCCAACAGGCAGAGATTCAGAGGCAGGAGAGCCCTGATGGCCAGGGTCCAGCTGACACATCCTTTCCAAGGCTTAACTGTTCAGCTTCAGATCTGTGAGCTGATCCTGTGTTCTTTCAGAAATAACCCCCACTAAATAACAACATGCTTGAGCAGCTAGGTTGAGTCCGGGAATCCCAACATATTCGGGGCGGGGGAGGGCTTCTGGACAAAAAGAGCAGAGGTTAGCTAAAATATGATTTTTTTAGAGAAGTTCATAACTAAACACTTTTATGATAAGTATTTATGGTCTTCAGCCAATGCCTGCTACTAATCTCTCTAGTATGATCCTCAATTATACAGTTAGCTTTAGCCATTAAAATAGAAAATGAAATGTGATAACATGAGGAAATAAAATACTTCAGATATAAAGTTAAACGGAGAAGGATGAAGATATTCATAGATATGAATAAATATATAGTAAGAGTACAACTAAAAAGCAAAATGATGTTGTGAAATCACACAAACTTTAGAATCACACTTTGATTTGAAGTCAGATTCAGTTTACTAGAAGCCAACCGTTGGGCACATTGCTTCACACTTTGAGACTTTGGTTTTCTCATCGGTAAACCAGGGATAATATCTCTCAGAGTTGTTGATAGATCAACTGAAAAAAAAATATGTAAAATTCTTATCATAGTGATTGGCATTTAATCAATGTTACTCTTTTTGTGTGTGTGTTAGAAATAATGAAACATCATATTAAACTTTTTTTAAAAGATTTATTTATTTATTTGTTTATTTATTTATTTATTTATTTATTTATTTATTCATGAGAGACAGAGAGAGAGAGGCAGAGACACAGGCAGAGGGAGAAGCAGGCTCCATGCAGGGAGCCTGATGCAGGATTTGATTCCCGGTCTCCAGGATCAAACCCTGAGCCGAAGGCAGGCGCTAAAGCGCTGAGCCACCCAGGGATCCCCCACATTAAAATTTTTAAAACAGGAGAAGAAACACATCTAAGTGTTACTTGTGCTTGGATTCACTGATTTATTCAACAAATATTTATTGAATGCTGACAATGATCAGGGACTAGAAATATAACATTGAGCAACATGGAACCTTGTGTTCATGGAATTCAGATTCCTCTGGAGGAATATAGACAATACATAAATAAATTCATTAAATGGTAGATCACATGTCCTGAAATGCTATATACTAAGTGCCCCATGTTTGTGTGTGAAGATGAAGGTACAACAATTTGCAGCAATTTAAAACACGATGTCTTGAAAAGCCTCACTGAGAATGTGATATTTGGGCAAAGACATAAGGGTGAAGAGGGACAGTAGGACTATGGTTGATTTTCCTTTTTTTCCCTCATAATCTGTTTTTCTGATTTTTAAACTGAGTATCAACTCAGTTTGATCTCAGTTGATAAAAATCAACTGAAATTGATTTTTAAATTAAAACAATTAAATGGAAACTAAAATTGGAATCTTGCTAAAAACATTTATTTTATAAAAATTTATTATTATAGCTAATGTATCTATGGTATTTAAATTTAGAAAGTGTGCTTCCTTATCCCTTATTTTCAAAATACCATAGCACTGCTAGAAGGCAAGTAATATTTTTATCCGTTTTACAAATTGAAAATGAACTTCCAAAGATCATACAGCTAATACGTGTTACAATGAATTCTTGAAATTCAGATTTTCATGCTTCAATCCCACATGCTGTGATAAATTTATATTTCTTATATCCATCTTCTCCTAAAATTTACCTATTCATCTATACCTTGCACTGGTCAATAACTTCTTTTTCTTCTTTTTTTTTTTTTGTCAGTAACTTCTAATGACAGTTATTTATTGTGGTCACAGGGTTAGGAAATGCAGTAATATAATAGTCCCTACATATAAGGGAGTATATGCACATTTTTGAGTTGTATTATTGAATAAGCCATAAGCAGTGACCTATGTGTGGTATTTAGTATGATAACAAAAGCTTTTTAACTTTTACTTAATTATTTTTGTTGTTGTTAAATATTTTATTTATTTGTTTGTTTTAGAGAGAGGGGGAGTGTGAGTGGGGGGAGGGGCGGGGAGAAGGAGAGAGACTCTTGAGCAGACTCTGCTGAGTGTGAAGGAAGGCTCAGTCATGACCATGGGATCAGGAGCTGGGTGGAAGCTAAGAGTCAGAGGTTTAACCAACTGAGCCACCCAGTATGATGCTTTTAAAAATGTTACCCTTTCCCACAAAAAATAAACAAACAAATAAATAAATAAAATTAATTCATTCAATTCATTCATAGAACATTATTCTAAATGTTCTTCGCTAAATTGTTTTGCCTGGAGTGAAACTGTCAATGACATACTGTTAACCTTGATCGAGTAGAATAATTTACATAACCCCATTGTGCTCCTTGACACTTTATACCAAGAATGAAAGTTGGAAAAGTTGCTTTGAGCTTGTTAGGAATGAGGGAGTGAGTTGAATATTCCATTCTTCTAGGAGCCTGATTCCATCCGTAGGTCTCATCTTGACTTCCTTTTGCAAACTTTCTGCCCACTTCCAAAACAGTTTTAGCTCAAACCCAGTATTTGTATTGTAACTCAGAAACAAAACATACAATTAAACTAAACACAGTAGTGACATTCTAACTAGAATTTATAGTTGCAATAAAGTATAGTTATTAAAAATATTGGCTTAGAGTTTGATATAATTAACTGTATAGCCTTTCAACAAAAGCAAGCCTTTTCTATTTGTTAGAATACCAAAAAAAAAAAAAAAAAAAAATGTGCCTGAGTCTTAGAAGCAGTAGTATTGCAATAAGGTAAGAATGGCTTCTTGTACCTATAATTCAAAAAAGAACAGAAAAGAAAAAAAGAGAGTGGAGAGAGAAAATTGCTTAGCTGAAAACCAAATCGTTTGCCTCACGAAGAGTTCAGAGGTTTTCTAATCTATGTAGATCTACATAGATATGATTCTAATTCAAGTGATTAAATCTTGATAAAAGAGATAAAATGTGTAAAACCATTTAAAATAGTATACAGTAGGTGTCCAATATTTGTTAGTGGTATCTACATTTGCCTGAGGGACAGATTTGTGAATGATGGCAGACATCACTTCTGCCTTTTCCAAACCCCATTCATTTATAATTTCCTCACTTTTCATGCACTCACTGACTTAGGTTTTAAATTGGATGGAATAGTTTTTAAATTGAGCACCCAATATATTTCTAGCATTATATTTTTGAAGCCTTGTATTAACTATAACAACCCTATAAAGTCTCTCTCTCTCTTTTTTTTTTTTTTTTTCAAATGTCAGAGTAGAGTCAAGTTTGGGGTAGAGGCTTTTCCAAGTCAGGATCTGTTGGTAAAGGGCATCATGTATTGAAATTTGCGTCATAGTCACAACTTGTACGAAAAAGTTCAAATATTTAAAAAGCAAACTAGATAGTTTGAAGGGCAAAGAAAAATAGCTTTGATCCATAATTGATTTTACCAGGAGCCGTTTGCATGTTCTGCTTTGCAGAGCCTTTACATTTATCTGCAGAGCATGAAGCATTCCGTGAACACTAGCGCAAGCAATTCCCCAGCGCAGATGATTAATGTAGCTCTATCTTCCCCTGTTCATTCTATCTCACAGAATGTCCCTGAGCTATAATTCTTGATCCTATGCTTTTTAGATTTCATCGTTGGCCAGAATGGACTCTTCCTCATGGTGGGAGGAGGATCTGAGAACAGAAGAGAATGCAATGCTATCTGAGGGGGCATTATCTTAGCTTTCCTCTCGCCACAGCTCCACTGAGGATGGGTGACCAAGAATATGGGCAGAAAAATGCAAGTTAATGTTTTTCTCCTGCCTTATCGTGTGAGAATTATAGAAGGCAATCGCTGGTGAGAACGAGAGTGAGGGTGCCTGGAGGAGGACGCAGGGCAGGAAAGTTTATAAACTAAAAGAAGCTGCTATCCTTTATCTTTCCCGGCCCCTCAGAAGACCTAAACACTTACAATTTGAGTCAAGGGGCTTTGAAATGGACTGACTCTGTTGGTTTTGGGGATGAGGATCTGGTCTGGGCTGATTCCTTAGCAGAGCAGATCTACTGAAATTATTTCAAATACAGCAGCAATCCAGTATTACCCATGTCAGATGACTTAAAACAATTTTTTTTGAGTAGCAAAATACATATAACATGACACTGTGTTAGTCATTTTTAGGGGTACACGTCAGTGGCATTAATTACATTAATTATATTTACAAGCAGATTCATTCATTCATTCAACAAATCTTAATTGCACACTATAGGGCAGCCAGTACCATCAGTGAACAACAACAACAAAAAGATCCTGGCTTTACAGAGATTTCTTGATTCTAGCATAGAGAGGCAGAAAACATAATAAATAAAGAGACTCTGTGGCATGTTTAGACCGTGATAAAGGCTGTGGTTAGATTGGAGGTCACGGTGCTCCCAGCATCCAAAGGCTACTGTGTCCTTCAAATAACTCGGAGACCTTTGCTCTCCCACCTCTTCCCCCATAGCTCTGCCTCCCATGATTGCTAGTGATTTTGGAGAGTTCACTGGTTGCCTGATTGGGTAGTTAATACAGCGGTTGTGTTCATTGGAACTGATCATTTACGAAATCTATAACAAACTCTGATGGCAGTCAGGGCTGTCGATAAAGAAGGGTAAAGGTCTCTGCTACACAGAAATACTGCGCTTTCCCCCAACAAAACAGTCTTCACTTTGAGGACCCGTGCCAAAGTGCAGGATTCAAACGGAAATACAGGCTTTCTTCACCCGTAATGTGGTGATTTTTTAAAAAGGAGTCGTCTAGAAATATTTGCATTTTGAAAATCCTTCCTCCTCAAAAACCTAAAGTGGCCAAAGAGGGAGGGAGGAGAAAAAAGTGGCTATTGTGCTCTGCGATGACAGTGGAAAGGAGATCCCGAAATGTTTGCTTTTGTCAAGTGCAAAGATGCTATCTGGTCTTTCCTATAAAATGTTTAGCTTCTGCTTGGGCTCTTTCAGGTTTCAAGGAGCACTTCTTTTTTTTTATTTTTTAGGATTTTATTTATTTATTTATAAGAGAGACAGAGAGAGGCAGAGACGGAGGCAGAGGGAGAAGCAGGCTCCCCGAGGGGGAGCCCGATGCAGGACTCCATCCCAGGACCCTGGGATCATGACCTGATCCAACGGCAGCCACTCAACCACTGAGCCCCCCAGGCACCCCTCAAGGAGCACTTCTATACTGTATTATCTTCAGTGTAAATGGGAAGGAAAGTAGTAGGTACATGATTGTGAAACTGGACCACCCTTTGACCATGACCAAAATTAATAAACCAGTGCAGGGCAAACGTGTCTCCAGCCACCATACTCCCAACAGCACACAACAGCCCAAACATAGTGTTTCAGCCAAAAACATGTAACCTGGGAAAACCTCAAGTAAAATCAAATTGAGAGACATTCTATGAAATAATTGGGACTGGTTTCTTTAAAACTGGCAATGTTATGAAAGATGAAGGAAGGCCGAGGAACTGTTGCAGATCAAAGGAGACTAAAGACTAGAATGACAGATCCCTGCTTGTCTGGGACTGAGTGGTTTTCTGGGACTTTGATCGCTAAAACCAGAAAGTCAGGTGAGAAAAAATGAACCAGTCACCCTCATAAGGAGATATGATAATTAAATGCAAAATGTGAAATGCATGATCCTGGACTATAGGGGGAAATGATATAAAAGACATTATTGAGACAATTCGCAGAATTTGAACATGGGCTTTAAAAAAATCATAGTAAAATAAAGATAACATAAAATTTGCCATTTTAACCATTTGTTAGGTGTACAGTGTAGTGGCTGAGGTACTTTCATAATGTACAACCATCATCACCATCCATTTCCAGAACATTTTCATCTTTTCAAACAGAATTTCTGTGTCCACTAAACAAGAGCTCCCCATTTCCCCCTCCTCCTCAGCCTCTGGTAACCCCATTCTACTTTTTGCCTCTGAGCTTTTTGACTACTTAACCTACCTCATATACGTGGAGTCACAGAGTATTTGTTATTTTATGAATGGCTTGTTTTATCGAACATGTCCTTATTTTACCTAGCATGTCCTCAAGGTTCAGATTTATGTTATAGCATAAATCTGAATTTCATTCCTAAGGCTGAATAATGTTCCATTGTATGCATACACCACAGTTTGTGTGTCCATTCGTCTACTGATGGACATTTGCATGGTTATATACCTTTTGGCTGTTGTGAATATGCTGCTATGAACATTGGTATAGACATATGTATGGACTTTAGATGGAATTAGAGTATTACATCAACGTAAAATTTCCTGAATTTGATACTGTAATGTGGTTATGTAGGAAAATATCTTTGTCCCAAGGCAAGTATTTACACTGAAGTATTAAGAAGCAAAGGGTTATGATATATGTATGCATCCTATTCTCAGTTGTTTCCAAAAAACTAGAGACAAAGGAGATGTGGCAACATTTTCCAAATGAGTGGATCTGGCTAAAGAGTATGTGGGTACTCTATTTTATTTTTGCAACTTTTCCACAAGGTCAGAGTTTTAAAAACACATGGGAAAGTAAGAGAAAGTAAGTAAGTTCATTTCTGACAACCAGACTTTGCGTAGAAAGAGGAATCTATGAAGAGCCAGCCCTCAGAGAAACTGAATTGTAACAAGGGGAGTGGAAGTTAAGGCAGGATTCATCAAGGCTTCCTTGAGTACCTTGTCCCTATGGGCACAAGCTGGCCCCATGCCCTTTGCTAGTGCTCTGCTTTTAGGGTTTCTCAACTACTCTCTGTTTCTTCAACTGCTTCTGTACCTACCAACTAATTTCTGCATCCTGTCCTCTCTTCCTGTTATCTTCAGCTTGCTCATAGCTTCTGTTTCCTCATGGCTTCTACTTCCCCTTCATTGGGCATATTTAGCTGCTGCTGTATCTTCCTCTGGTCCAGGCAGCTGCGGTTGGGGTCATGTGGTACAGAGCATGGCAATCTTTGCATAGAAAGAGCTATGGTCATGATATGAAAGCTCTTTGCTTGGGCAGTCCAGTCCTGATTTAAGGATTATGCCCCGGAGACTTGGTCGGTGAAGCATCTGACTCTCCGTTTTGGTTCAGATCATGATTTTAGAGTCAGAGATCAAGCTCCGTGGTGGGCTCCATGCTGGGTGTGGAGCCTGTTTAAGATTCTCTCTCTCCCTCTCCCTGTGCACCACCTACCCACTGCTCGCGCATGTGCTCACAGTCTCTAGCTCTCTCTGGGGCAGGGGGAAAGTTGGAAGGGAAACTATATCTAGGAAACTTGGTATGGTTTAGGGTGTTGGTACTGGGGATGCAGTAGGGAAAAAAAGCAAACCATCCAATTTCACCCCAGGCATTATAATTCATGTTTGATTGTCTTGGAGATGTACCAAAAAATAGAAACTATGTATAAATGTTCCAGAAACTTGGAGGAGACAAGATGTCATTGTAGTCTTGGGACATATTGATTATCAGAAAACCACCCTCCCTCCTTCTCCCCTTCCCTCCCTCCTTTCCACAAAAATTCATTATGTGAAAGGCACTATAACGGGTGCTATGTGAAATCTAAATTGTTTAACATGTGGTCCCTGCCACAAGAAACTCACAGTCCAGAACAATGCAAAACTGAACTGTATAACCTGCTAGTATGGATCTGACTTGCATTTAAAGAAAAAAAAAGAACTGAAAAGGAAAATTATTAGTCTATCACACTTAGTAATAGTAAATATTGTTTAATGGATTTTTATGTGTATGTTCATGTACACAGGACTATGATATAAAATGTATTTCTACTGTGGGTTATAGAAAAACCATCTGCAGGCCACTGATACAGTAGAACTTAAACCTACAGCTTTGGTGATAATCTGTGTGCTGATTCATAGCTCCAGCCTTGAACTTGTGCCTGAGCTCTGAACAGGGCTATGCAACAGCCAGCTGGACCTCTCAAATTCAACATATCCACAATTGCCCGTATCATTGTCCTCCCCTAAATGTGCCCTTTCTCCCCATTGTCTGTTGGTTAATGACATTGGCATCTACCTGGTAAGTCAAGCTTGAAGCCCCAGGAGTTCTGTACAGTGTCTCCTTCTCCACTCCTCCTTCAGATCCATTGGCCAACTGGCCTCCTCTCTACCCTCACTAGTGCTCCTTGGGTAGGCCCTGTGTAATTTTGCTCCTGGCTTCTTTCCATACCTTCCTAACTAGCCTCTCTGTCTCCGGTCTTGTTTCCCAACTCTTTCCCAAGTCTGTGTATCATATTGCTGCCTAAATTATCTTTCCCAAATGCCCATATGGTATTTTTGTTCCTGTTGAAAACATGTCAATGATTCCTGCTATTTTCAAATTGATACCCAACCATGAAAGCTAGAGTCTTTTTCTCCTGACTTTTACTCTTGCCTCAAGTTACTTTCTTTGTTTCTTCACCTGTGTCTAAATTCAAACCCTCTTTCTGGACACATCTCTGGCGTTTCCTGGTTTTGTGACCCTTTCTGACTGCCCGTCAAGGCTTCTCTATCATCCTGGGCATGCCAATGTCCCGGCACTGACCAAAACACATGGTTATTGCTGCTTGGTTGTCTTGATTTTGAGCTAGCTGACAACAAGGACTGTTTCATTCATCTCTGTGAAATAGACAACTAACTAGCCTACAGCCTGACATAGTCAGCACTCACTACACGTTCATTGAAAGACAGGGTAAAGATGAAATCTCTTACTGGTCTACTCTTTGATTATAATAAATACAGTGATAATGTTAAATAATTCTTGCAAATACTGCAGTTTTCAAAAGTCATTAGAAATAGAAGGTAACCAATTGGCCAGATGAGCTTTGTTTAATTCTGATTTGCTCACTCTCTTTTCCTGTTACCCCCTTCTCTGGTTCCTACAACATGAGAATAAGAGAACATTGCCATCTGCTTATGGGAACATCCAGGAATTCTCCCGCCAACAGAATCCTGTTTTTTGACAAAAAGGAAAAGAAAAGACCAGAAAGGAAGGCAGGAAGGCAATGTGAATTATGTTTATTTTACTTTGGACCTTTTGTTGTGCTTATTGTCCATCTGTGTTGCTGTTGAGGCCTTTGGGAGGTAGCCCAGATCTGCTGTTGCTTTCTTTGGATGTGAACTTGCTTGGAAGCAGGGGGCCTGCCCCAGAGTGACTTTTGAGGAAACTTCCAATCCAGACTCTATAATACAAGGACCCAAAGTCACCATATGAATTGCCCTCATGGAACTACCTTGATTTTCTCCCTATCCTAGGCACTGTGGACATGGTGGCAAAGAAGATGTGGTCCCTGTCTAGAGTAGAAAGGGTGAATTTTTCTTTGTTCCTGTGTAAATTCAGGTTTAGCTTGACAATAAGTGAGATTTAGTCCTTTCTAAGTTATTCATCAATTTTGTTTCAAAAGGTTATACCTCTTTGTACTGGGTAGAGCTATTCTTAATGCAAAAGTTTAGAGCCCAGGAATGGGAGCTCCAAGAGTCAATCCATTCCTTATCTGAAATAAACACACTGTGGAGGCAAAATATTCTCTGAGATTTACTTTTTAAATATGCAACATGGTGTGATATTACCATCTTCCCATGTGAAGATTCACTGAGCTACAATATGGGAAGTACCCACCAAAGAGGTGGGTATCCAGTCACCTAACACCCACTGGATGTAATTCACCCTCATAATGCATCAGAAAACACAGGGGACACTGAGACTGAACCAGGATGAGGGTGGCAGAAACTCAGTGTCCCTACCACCCCCCGTGATGCTGTGGTGTATGACACAATAGGAGCTCAGTGGAAGGATTTTGTTTTCAAGTGCAATAAATGGCCTAGTTACAGGCTTGCAGGTAAAGTAAATGCTGAAGCATTCTTCAAAGTGTTGCTTTGGTGCTACAAAGTGTGCCTTTGTCATCTTTTTTTTTTTTTTTGAGTGAGAGCACACATGCACAAGTAGGGGGAGGGCAGAAGAGGGAAAAGAAAGAGAATGTCAAGCCAGCTCCCTGCCCAGTGTGGATCGTGATGCAGGGCATGGCTCCATGACCCTGAGATCATAACCTGAGTCAAAATCAAGAGTTGGTTGCCCAACTGACTGAGCCAGTAGGTGCCCAGTGCCTTTCTCATCTTTAAGAGGAGGTGGAAGTTAGGGAACTGTAACAGATCTTACCACCTAATTAGCCACTTGATCTTAATAGAGAAATAGAAAGACTAAGTCCTTTGGGTTTTGCTGTACTGATCTAGGTCATTTCCAGCTTTCTCACAGTAAATCAATTCCCCACCACTGTGACAAGAAGCAACATCTGGAATAAATATGATTTCTCAAAAGGTCAGTTTGTGCATCTTTAGAGCAAGGCTGCAAAGTTTTACTTTAAATCATAACAAACAATGTTTTAAGGCAGCTAAGGCAAAATTAGGAAGGGATTCACTGGAAATTCTGTTGTGGTCATTTTTCAGTTATTAAAAACCTGACATGTTCCCAACAATATCTCCAATGTGTTGTTATAAAGCCTCTCATTCCCATGCCTTCACTCAAGATCCAATACTTCCTGGATTCTACAGCAATAATGAATAACTCCCTGACCACCGAGTGATGTAAGGTCCTCCTGGCTGAACCCATTCTCAGATTCTGACCTCTTAGTTTCTAAGACATATCGCAAGAGCATAGGGGATTCTTGTTCCTGGGATTTTTACTTAAGCAACAGGGGTAATCTGATTGTAGAACCTTAGTTTTACCCCAGGCTTTGCCTGTGTTGTACTGATGGCAAAACTCTCCTTTATTGCCTGTTTCAAGCACGACCTGATGCCACAGTCATCACTGATAGCTTGCCAGTCCCTTGGAAGAAGTCATGTCACCACCAAATAACTTGTCTGTGTGACACATTCAACATTTGCTCTGGTCTGACCCTTTCCCACCCATTTGATCTCAGATTCCATTTGCGTCTATCATTTGCTCTCTGCCTCTGTCAGGTCAGTTTCTCTGTATTGTCCCATGAGTACTGTGGCCATGTCTGGGCTTTGCTTGTACTAATTCCCCACCTGCTAACCCAACCCCTCTCTTCTTTTTCACCTATGCAAATTCCTCTACCTCCTCAAAACCCAAATAGAATCTGTTTTTCCAGTGTTCTAATATTCCATTCTGCTTCTGGTTCTCAAAACTGTGCTACTATTAATTGTTGATATTCATTTATCATTCATTCCCTTAGTTTTGCAATAAATATTTCCTAAGAACCCACTATGAGTTATCTCCATTCTGGAACTCAGGATACCATGGTGAATTATATAAGTCTTTGCCCTCTTGGAGCTTTTATTTTAATGTGAAAGACAGACATTAAGCAAGTTAATAAGTAGCATAGCTTCAGATTGAGACAGGTGCTATGAGAAGAAAAAACAAAAAAAACAAAGGCAGGGTAAGGGCTAGAGCATGGCCATGTGAGTGGAGGCTGTTTCCCTTATAATGATCAGAGAAGACCTCTTTTTTTGAGGAGGAGACAGTTGATATTTGATCAGAGACTTGAATCGTGAGAAGAAATCAGCCATGAGTCAACCCCAGAGCAGAGTGCTCCTAGTAAAGGGAAGGGGAAGCGAAGTTTTGGAGGCAGGAATGTTCTAGGATAGCAAGAAGACTAATGTGAGGCAGAGTGTAGAAGGAGATAAGGATGAAGAGAACATAGAGGTGAGAAACTGTAAGGTTTTGAGAGAGAGAAGAAACCAGGGTGACCTCTTAGTGATGTGTCTAGTACCTGGGAAGCTTGGGGGAGAAAGTGCTGAATGTAGATTTGTGTGGTCAGGGGAGCTGCTAACTTGGAAATGAGAGTTCATTTTTAGGCATGTTAAGTTTAAGATCCTTTTAGGCATGTAAGTGTAGATATTGAGTAGATTGTTGGTTATATATAAGTCTGAAACCTAACAAGAGGTCAGGTTAGAGATACAAAAAGCCAGGGAAGGGCCTAGGCAAGATCATCTGGGAAGACAGCAGAGGGTAGATTAGAAGAGGTCAGAGTCCTGGGGTCCGCCAGCATTTAGAGATCATGAAGGAGACTCTGAACTTGTGGCTATTGAGATTTTCCATATATCCAAACACATCCATGGTATTGTGTGGTACATTAATAGCTTCATGTACACCAGACTTGTCATGATAATCAAGATTGCAAACTTCTTGTGACTACTCATGTCTCTCTACAAGAGCAAGGGTAAAGGTCCAAAGTGTTTTGTTCATGCCTTCAGTCTTGGCACAGCCCTTGTTTACCACGTATTTCTTTCTGTTCCAAACTCTCTCACAGAGAAGAGTGAACACTGCCAGGATATTGGGGAAAATGTAGCTACTTCCTTTCTCAAGGACTGAATCTGTGAATTAGTTAAGATTTCTCAGACTTCTTTTACTGGCAGTAAACTGACACACACAGAGATTAACTAATTCATGCACAGCCCAAACTGAGTCAACAGCTAGCCTCAGGCCACACTGCAGCATTCAGAAAGTGTGGGCTGAGGAGTGCCGGCATTGCAGCCACGTGGAGTGTTGGTTTTTTAAAATATTGCTAATACCTAGGACTTGTCTACTAAGTGCTTCACAGATAGCAACTCTTAATCCTCACAATAACTCCATGCAATAGGCAGTCCTGTTCCCCATTTACAGATGGGGGAACTGAGGCACAGTTGGGGAAACTGAGAGTTTCATAGGTAAGTATAGTTGCAGATCAGTCTGGGTCCTGAGTCCATGCTTGTAACCACAAAGCTACACACTCTGCTGAAGCAGAATCTCTGGGAATGGGACATAAGTATAGTCTGTATTTAGGAAAGTCTCTGAGGCATTTTTATATGTATGAAAGTTTGAGAACCAAAGTTTCGTGGGATCTCAAGTTTGTTCTTTGAAGCTCATGGATAATCTTAATATTTGCTCTACTAAATCATTTATTTTTAACATCTCTAAGAACCCATGTTTAAGTTAATTTATTAGAATCTCATAAACTATTCTGAGTAGTATTTTGTTAAATATAGCTAACAGCCTACTTACCACATTTAGTTTATCATTTACAGAGAGGTAAAGCACATAATTGTACATTGAATCAGCTTTCGTTGTCTAACATGTTGACAATAATAACTTAACAATTTAAAGTCTCATGCCACAGACATCAACACAGCCTACTCTCAACAAGAAAAAAAAAATGTGTCTTTTGACTACATGCGAAACAATGAAACTGGACCACTTTCTCATACCAGACACAAAAATAAGCTCAAAATGGATTATAGACCTAAATGTGAGACCTGAAATCATAAAACTCCTAAAAGAAAACATAGGCAATAATCTCTTGGACATTGACCTTGGCAATGTATTTATGGATATGTTTCCTCAGACAAGGGAAACAAAAGCAAAAATAAACTATTAGGACTACTCCAGAATAAAAAGCAAAAGCTAAGGAAATCATCAACAAAATGACAAGGAAATCTACTGAATGGGAGAAGATATTTGCAAATGATACATTCAGTAAGGGGTTAATATCCAAAATATATAAAGAATGTATACAACTCAACAACAAAAAATAATCCAATTAAAAAATGGGCAGAAGACCTGAATATACATCTTTCTAAAAAAGACATACAGATGACCATACAGATGTCCATGATGGCCAACACACACATGAAAAGATGCTCAACATTATTCTAATAATGAGGGAAATGCTGATCAAAATCATAAAGATATATCATATCATACCAGTCAGAATAGAATGCCTAGTATCAAAAGGATAAGAAATAACAAGCATGGGTGAGGATTTGGACAAAAGAGAATGCTGGTACACTATTGGTGGGAATGTAAATGGGTGTAACCACTGTGAAACATGGTATGGAGTTTCCTGGAAAAAATTAAAAATAGAAATCCCATATGATCTGGTAATTTTCTACTGAGCATTTACCCAAATAAAGTAATTTGAAAAGATATACATACACTTCTGTTTACTGCAGCACTATTTACAATAGCTAAGCTACGGAAGCAGCCCAAGTCCATGGATAGATGAATGGCTAGAGAGGTGGGACATATATCCAATGGAATATTACTTGGCTGTGAAAAAGAGTGAGATCTTGCCATTTGGGACAACATGGATGGGCCTAGTTATGTTGAGTGAAATTAGTCAGAGAAAGACAAATACCATATGTATGCAAATACTTACATGTGGAATCTAAAGAACAAAACAAATGAACAACCACACGAAAGCCAGACTCAAATACAGAGAACAGGGGTACCTGGGTGGCTCAGTAAGTTAAGCATCTGCCTTCCACTCGGGTCATAATCCCAGAGTCCTGGGATTGAGTCCCGAGTCAGGTTCCCTGCTCAGCAGGGAGTCTGCTTCTCTTTCTCTCTCTGCCCCTCAACCCACTCCTGCTCTCTCTCTCAAATAAGTAAAAGAAATCTTAAAAAAAAATAAGTACAGAGAACAAACTAGTAGATGCTGGAGGGCAGGTAAGCAGGGGGAGGAGCAAAATAGTCAAAGAGGAATAAAAGATACAAATTTCCAGTTATAAAATAAATATTTAAGTCATGATGATGAAAAATAAAATACAGTCAATAATATTGGAATACAATCAATAATATTATAATACAACTAATATAAAATTCTGTTAATTATACTTCAGTTAAAAAAGAATAGTGTGTCTTTTCCCCCGTATTTATAATTTGACACATTTGTCTGCTCAGATCCATTAACAACGGGCTAATCAATCACATGGCCAGTACAACAGCATGAATGACACCATGTGGTGGCTGAGAGGTGGTGGTAATGTGGCATGTCCCAGCTTTGCACTCCCCAGGGTAATAAAGACAAAGCCTTTTGAGGTATGGGATGGCCCAGAGCTCTCAGAGAAGTCAATCCTTAGAATGCTCTCTGATGACCTTCGTGGAAGGTCTCAAGAGCTTCTGGGATGAAAGGGAAATAGAGTCTTAGGGTGTGAAAAAGAAAGGAAATGAATCCATTTCTCAGGTGAAAAGAAGGAACATGTTAAATACACAAGGCCTTTAGATGCCTGGCGATAACATTCAATAAACTCATTTCTGTTGACAAGGAATTATGTTTTACTGCCACAGATCTCCACCCAGAATGACCCTGGAGTTTGCATCATCTGAACAGTGAGACTGGTTTCACCTGTTTGCAACTGTTAAACCATTAGTCATCAGCTGAGAAGCTGTTTAAGCTGATTTCTCCGGAAGTTTATCATATATATATATATATATATATATATATATTTATCCCATAATAGAAATCAACAAGGCTATATACCTGTTGTATATTATCTAAGGGGAAAAAAAACAATTTGGAATAAAAAATGAAGCCATTATATTGAAGAGAACTGAAACCTGAGTCTTTTATCTGAAAAGAAAAGAAAAAGAAAGAAAGAAAGAAAGAACGAAAGAAAGAAAGAAAAGATAGTAGTGGAAGGATGGGAATTGAAATGAACTTCTAAGGTTTATATCTTGGGTATAGAGTTAACAGATTTAGAAGAAAAAAGAGAAAAGAGAAAAATACAAGATGCTGAAATAAATTTGAATTTCAAATAAACAATGAATAATATTTTAGTATAAGACTACCCCATGTGATATCTGAGAAATACCTATACTAAAAAATTATTTGCTGTGTATCTGAAATTCAAATTTAGCTGAGTGCCCTCTATTTTATCTGGCAACACTACTTGAGTAGTGTCTTTTAATCTGAGTTTGAAAAAGATCCTTTTAGAAAACAGATGTCTTCAGGAAACTGGGTCATGGATTCAACAGCATAAATGCTTGCTAATTATGCTGTTTAGTGTGATGGGATTATATATTTATTTAATATAAATAAACTAGCAATTGTATTGACCAAAACTTAGTTATTTTGATTTGAAAGACCACCCACTTTACTTATCTGTATAGCATGGGTAGGAAAAAGCTAAAAATTCTAAGAATTATGGACAAGGCTACCAAAGGCTGCACTTTTATTACATTTTACTGCTGTGATCAAAATCATAACCATATATGAACTCCCTGACCTAGTTTTGTAAATAATTCTGTGTGGTAATAACTTAAATGTAAAAGGATCACAGACCCAGCCAAAGATAGAACAAAGCCCAGAAGAAAGGGCCAACTTGCTTCCTCCTTGATGCTACCATTTACCGCAACATGTCCAATTCCAATTTGCCCAGGATGGCAGTAAACTAGTACAGTAAACAAGTGCAGAGGTTGAAACAAACGCAGACATAGAGTTGGGTGCCAAGGATGTGCAGTGGGAGGGAGGAAGGAAGAGGTAGCTTAAAGAACAAGTATGTTGTACGTCAAAGTCCAAATGTGACGGGCTCCAAGGCTGAGAGGGGGTAAAGCGGGGATGAGGAGAGGGCAGGGCAGGGGATCTGTGTGCGAAGGGCTATCAGATAAAAGGAAACTTATTTTGTATAGCTCTAGAGAATGAAACGAAAGGCAATAAGTGGACGTAGCAGGAAAAAAGGATTTTTACAACACTTAGGCAAAAGCTTTCTGAGCGTTAGAGGTGCTCGCCGGTAGATGGGGTGCTGCTGGACCTGTGAAGCAGAGGCTGGCTGCCTGGTGTCTTGGGTGAGGAGTGGACTAGATGCCCCCCGGCCCCACTTCCCACTTGTGGTATATTTCAACCCAGCAGAGTCTGGGGCCTTTCATTAATTGCTCTGTCCTCAGTGCCTAGGACACTGCTTGTCACACAGTAGGGTCTCTGCAAAATCTGCGGGTTGATAGGAGAGTGCTTTGTGGAGGCGGTGGTACTATTTTGGGCTTTGGTCTTGATGTGAAAAGAAAAGGGCAATTTGCTTAAATCAAATCCACACACAGTGAGCATCTACATTTGGAAAGGAACAACCTCTAAGGCTCTATTTTGTGAGAGCTATAAAATACATATAATCTGTGTTTCCCCAGCCCACACCAGCCTGGAGAGAAAAAAGAAAAGAAAATAATAGTCAAAAGCCACATTTCTCTGGTTCTGCAGTCCTCCCTGCCTGTCCCATCAAATTTCTCCCCAGCTGGTTCCAGGAGTCCCTGGGGATGGCCCTCTTGCCTTCTGAACTCAGAGCTCTAGGAGGGCATTTGATTTCACTACTTTCCTGTCCTCTGGTTTGTCATTTTCTCTCCTGCTTTGTCGTACTGTGGTGATGTCTCTACATTTCTCTCCTGCTCCAAAGACGCCACAGCTTCCATGCGCCCCACCAAGGGCAAGCAGTGCTGCCCTGGCACTTGCCAGACATGCCTTGCCCACCACCTGCCGTGAGGTTGCACTCAGAGCACACAGGCGGAGAGGATGAATGAAAATCCCGAGGGAGAGGACACGGGTCAGCTGGCAGCAGCAAGAGCAGGGGATGCCAACCAGGGAGTCGCTGAGCCACCGCCACAGAGCAGCTCCACGAGGTCTGCCTCTGGGGACACTCGGCCACACGTGTCAGAAAGGAACACCGGCTCAGAGCCAGCGCAGCCGGGAGATGATCCTTTCCTCCTCTGTGCCTCAGTTTCCCAGATGTAAAGCAGGGACAATGACAGTGCTTCTTGTAGGGAAGACTCAGTGAGTGAGGACAAGCAGCACTCAGAGCTGTCTGGGCCTGGTGGGCTCTTCTGTGCGGGCCATGGTGACTGGAGCTGTCACTGTGTTCTGAGTTGTGTAGGTCCCCCAGGCAACGCGGTCCCTATTTTCCTCATGTTGCACCATGTGTAGCCTTTAACTCTTGAGATGAACTGAGATGGTTTCTTTTTGAGCCACACAGGTGCCCCAAAATGAGTGGGTTTCTGAGAATTTGAACAAATAATCAGGATCAAATAATTCAAATTTTCATATATAGAGACATATATGAAATAAATTAGTCTAATATATATATTTGTATTTTATTTTATTTTAAATCATTTTATTTTATTTTATTTTATTTTATTTTATTTTATTTTATTTTATTTTATTTTATTTTATTTTATTTTATTTTATTTTTTTATTAGAGAGATAGAGTGCTGGAATGCAGAACGAGCAGGAGAGGCACAGGGAGAGGGAGAGGGAGGATCCCAAGCAGATGCTTAGGCTTCATCTCGTGACCCTGAGATCACAACCCAAGCAGAACCAAACCAAGTGTTGCTTAACCGACGGGATACCCAGGCGCCACTAATTCAGATTTTCAAGCTGGAATTTTCACCACTCTTATTTGAGAAGTAGTAGAGAACCAAACCAACAGGAAGCAAAGGCCCATAGTTGTCAGTCCTCCTCACACAGCTACCTTTGTTTTGGGGAAACAAGGCAAAAATTCACCAAGTGATGATGAAATATTGGAATATCTGTTCATGCCTTCAGCAGAAGAAATGACACTTGTCTCGAATTTACAGATTTGTGGAAATAAATTGCTTTATGGTCTTGGTGTTATGGGTTATTCTGTCATTATCAACATTCTTTTTTTAACTTGATAAGAAATTTAAACAAATTTTTCTTTACTCTGAGTGTGTTCCACATTTTAGCTGACACTAGCCTTTTGTTACCTAAATGGTCCTCAAAGAGTGGCCTTTCATTCCAAATGTCTTGGGAGGAAATAGATTTTCACAATTATATTCTGAAAGTGTTTTGAAAGTATCTACAGTGCACTAAGGGGGAAATATCTGTTGGCTGATGGAATTTTAAACCTAACATTCAAGAGGAAGAGTAGGGCTATAGATAGATGTATAGACTTGGAAGACATTAGTTATACAGGTAACAATGAAAGTCTGAGGGTAATGAAAGCAAGTGGGAAGAGACCATTTAAAGTGAAAAGAGAAAGAGACAAAAATTGCTAGTTAGGGCCTTTAAATAAAAATCCATGGTCATCAGATTTACACGTGTAGCCCGTTTTTCCTGGGTCCTACCCTGGACCCACTGAACCTAAATGTTTAAGACAAAAGTGACCCCAGGAATTTGCATTTTAAAGAAAGCGCCCCAGGTGATCCTTATGCAAATAAAAGGCTTTTAAAATTGAGGTATAATTGACAGATAATATTATATTATTTTCAGGTATACAACATAATAAGTTGATATTTGTATTTATTGCAAAATGATCACCATAATAAATCTTTGTTAACATCTATCACCACACCTAGATAGGTTACGAGTTTTTTTCCCGTGATGAGAACTTTTAAGATCTACTCTCTTAACAACTTTCAAATAGACATTACAGCATTATTACCTATAATCACACTACATCTCCCCATGACTTATTTGTTTTCTAACTGGAAATTTGTACCTTTTGACGATCTTCACCCATTTTAGCCCACCCCCTATGCCCCACACCCATCCCTGCCTTGGGAACCTCCAATATGTTCTATCTACCAGTTCAGTTTGTTGTTTTAGATTCCACAAATGAGATCACACTGTATTTGTCTTTCTCTGTCTCACTTATTTCACTTAGCACAAGCCTACAAGTTCTATCCAATGCCCTCAAGGTCCATCCCATGCAAACATAAATTTGAGCTTCATAGAACCCACAGTAGGGGATATTTGCAACAGGCAAAGGAAAAGATGCCCCAAAAAGGAGGCATAACAAATTGTGTCCTGGCTGGCAATTGTGAATAGCTATGCCATAGTGGATTCTTCCGAGGATTTCTTGGTTGTGATTTTTCCCTTAACTTGGTTACTTGCAGTGTGTTGAGGTTAGGGAATCAGAGGTGGTGACAGATTCAGACACTACACAAAGAACATGGCTCACTTAAAAAAAGCCATGGTAAATTGTCGCCTAACATGTCCTGTGCCCAGCCTGGCCCTTGTACTTCCAGTCCCAGGGCTCCTTCAGTGTCCTCTGCCCAGGCTGAGGAAGCCACACTGATACAGGCTGGAACCCAAAAGTGATGGGAGACCGGGGGTGCCACAATCACAGGCTTCTGATCCCACTGTTGCCTTTCCAGACACAGGGGAAGGGAGTCACACTGGATATCTGAGCCAACCGGAGGTTCCAGAGTGCAGCCCTAGCTGTGTACCAGGGGCCCGTGAGGAATACCTGGAGAGTTTATTTGAAGATGGCAACCTGTGTGCCATCCAAAAGGATCACACTGGTGCCCAAAGAGCCTCAGCTCACCCTGTGCACAGCTGGAGGCAGAGTCAAGTCAAACCAGTCCTAATGGTGTCACTTAAGCCACTTCTGGTGGTGCTTTGCAGTCTATTCTGTAAGATACTTTTATTTATTTTTTTGAGAGAGAGAGAAAGCATGCTTGTGAGCACGGGGGAGGGGGAAGGGGCAGAAGGAGAGGAGAGAGAATCTTTTTTTTTTTTTTAATTTTTTTTTTATTTATTATTTATGATAGTCACAGAGAGAGAGAGAGAGGCAGAGACATAGGCAGAGGGAGAAGCAGGCTCCATGCACCAGGAGCCCGACGTGGGATTCGATCCCGGGTCTCCAGGATCGCGCCCTGGGCCAAAGGCAGGCGCCAAACCGCTGCGCCACCCAGGGATCCCGAGGAGAGAGAATCTTAAGCAGACTCCAATCCACGCTCAGCACAGAGCCCGTCATGGCACTTGATCTCATGACCCTGAACCATGACCTGAGCCAAAATCAAGAGGTGCCCCTAAGATACTAAGATTTTTAATTTGTGACTACCTTGTAAAGAAGTTTCCTCTAATAGATAGCATATCTACATAAGTAGTCAATCTTTTGGTCTGGATGAATCTGAAGAAGTGAATTCATAGAACTGGGTATTGCCTAGGAGTGACGAGTTGCCAACATGCAGGGATGGGTGTCATGCGCATGTTTCTGCAGGGAAGTCACTTGTGGGGCAGTTACCAAGGTCCCAGAATTGCTAGGGGTCATTTGGGGATAAAAATGTTTTTAACTTGATCCCAGCATGGAACAATTGGGGCGGTTGAATCCAACCATACATCACCCAGATAGAATGTGTGTGTTCTTCCCCTCCGCCTCCCCGAGGGAGCAAACGTAAATCTTAAGTGAAGTATAACTTAGACTTTCCCTTAGGAAGGAGGGGCAAGTAGGCCGGGGCAGCTTGAATATAACATTTATAAGAGCTGTTTTACATATCGTGGGGGTTAGCATCCTATAATTGTTTTGCCCTCACACAGAAAAGCACCAAAGGGAGATGATGCCAAAGCATGACGCGCTGGGGGGAGAGTAGGCTTATGAATGCATCATACATAAATGTTTATGCTTATTTTTCCTTGTTATACATGCTCCTTGTAAATAGTTCTAAGATCAGAAATATAATTCCATCCTCCATAGACAGGCAGGGTGAACGGCTCAAATATTCTTGAAATTTTAGATATACAATCACAGGCATGATCAAGAGACCTACTTTCCATAAAAGGACAGGGAACATACAAATTCCTGGGAAAACACATTCCCTGCGGGAGGGAAGAGATAAATGCTTGTATTAACCATGCTCAGAGACAAGATGCAAACAGTCAAAGGCAGCGGCGAACAGGGGCATGACTGCTGTGGGTAGTTAGATTTCACCCTCGCATGCAAACCAGGAGACAAGAGATTTACCAAGCTCCCCGACGCAGGCGCATCTGTCCCTTCTTTAAATCCGATTTTCTTACCATCTGTTCCTCTACTCCAGCCTTGGCTGTAAACAAAGTTTATGCACAGCGATGGGCCGTGTTGCCAGGCAGCTCTCCTTGCTCCTCTAAAACAAAGTCAGTTCTGGACTGGAAAGACTGTGGGCCCCATTATCATCCATTTTCCCCGACCACCTAAGTTGTGACGGTGTCCAAAGTAATTTTAGAAATGGGATTTTCAACTTCATTTGGTAAACGTGGGGCGACACAGCTATCTGGTTTGGAAAATTCTGTAAGGGAACTTCTAAATGCCTGGCGATGTTTTAGGTCGTGGAAAAAAGATTTCCGTCCCCCTCCAGAACAGTGAGGACATGGTGGGGGGCAGAACTGGCCAAGGAGAAACTGATGCAGTGGCCCTGGGGGGAGCAAACTCTCTGCCTCCAAGGTTACCATTTGACAAGCGGGGGTGGGGTGGTGGGAGGAGTCAGAGATGACTTAAAGATGTGTATCTAGGATGTGAGGTTGTGGCTTTGAGAATGCACCAGAAGAGCCAACCATCTGGCAGCTGTGGGGAGGGATCAGCCGACCTCTGGCCTCTGGCTCCGGTTTTTCCAGCTATATAATATTTATAATGCGCTCTTCCTGGGAGAAGCTTGGAGCGCTACACATCTTTGAATGGATTCAGTTAATCCTGTTACTGTCCCATGAGTAATCAGAGACGTAGAGAACAGCAAACAGGAGGAAAAATACCACATTTAAAGCGGTCACTGCCATGGCAAAGAAAATAACATTCGCTCTGCTAAGCAACATGGGGAAAAGTCAACCTTGTGATTCTTCTTTACTGACTCTCAGAGTCCAGGCAGTCACAGAAGTAAGCAGAATTCAGTCAAAGGGTGTTAATTCAGATCATGCAAGTCACTTGTTGATTACAAGTCCCCCCTGCGGCAGGGGAAGGGATTTGTCTGCTCTGGGGGCCCATGGTGAGGGGACAAGCTTTTGACTAGGGCAGCTGGGGGAACTGGGAACATACAGGGACGATTGAGCAAATAAGTAAATATGTTGAAGATTTCTTGCAGTCAGAAGGGAATCACAAATATTTTCAAAAGGGGAAATGAATCCTAGAATAAACCCCGTGTGTTAGCTTGGAGATGGAGGAGTCAATGTGAACTCATAGCTGCAGGTAGGCAGAGGCATAGCTAGAGATACAGATAAGAGGTGTGTGGGTGTCTATGCGTGTGTGCATGCATATATGCAGAGACATACGTATGCATCCGCGTATACACATATGTACACATGTAGACATATACACATATTTCCTAGTTCTAGCTGCTGAGAGGGCCAGGAGCAGAGATAGCCTGTTGGCGATGAACACACATAGCTTGTAGACCTGGCTTCTAAATATTATTCTCCATTTAAAGGAACCAGGGTCCTTAGAGAAATGGTTGACTCTATGGATGGGTAGGGAAAATAAAAGATGAGACAGGAACATCTTGTACTCCAAGTAAGGAAATGTTCAAAGAACGATGGGGACATAGTAAAAGGACATTAAGAGTTGACTTAAGCTCCTATCGGCCAAGTCTGGGATTATTTGAGTATCACGATAAATGATATAGTTACTGACTTTAACCCTTTGATTAAAATAGGAATCCATGAGGGATGCTCGGGTGGCTCAGCAGTTGAGCATCTACCTTCAGTCAAGGTGTGATCCTGGCCGGGTTCCTGGGATCGAGTCCCACATCAGGTTCCTTGCAGGGAACCTGCTTCTCCCTCTGCCTATGTCTCTGCCTTTCTCTGTGTCTCTCATGAATAAATAAATAACATCTTTTAAAAAATAGAATAAAATAGGAATCCATGAGTCTACACTGCTAAGAATTAAATGAATAAATGAAGGAGAAAGGAAAAGGCTATCTTACAACAGAAATCTTAAGTTATCTCCTTACGGAATAAATACCTAGGAATGACTCAGTGGAAAATCCTATAAGGCCCCATGTTTACCAAATTTAACAATACTAAATGGGACAAATTAACATTATCTGCCTCCTGATATGATGCAATGAGAAGACCAAGGCATTGCTTCTGAGGTATTCTTGCTACAAATGCATAAATCATAAAAAAAAATCAAATAAACCCAAACTGCTAGGACATTCCACAAAGTAACTACAGGCTTCAAAAAAAATGTCAAGGTTATGAAAGAGAAGGAAAAACAGAAGAATTGTTCCAAAATGAAGATTAAAGAGAAATGACAACTGTAGAGGACCTGCACAATGTAAAATTAGGACAATGGAGGAAATTTGAATGGGATCTGGGGAATTGGATGATAATTTTGGATCCATGTTAGTTTTGTTATCTTGATGGTTGTTTTGTATAAGAGAATGTCCTTGTTTATAGGAAATACATAAATACATATTGAAGGATTAAGGAGTAAGGTATTAAGTCTGCAACTTTTTCTTAAATAGTTCAGAAATAAAACTTTAATATGTGTACCTATAAATAATAAGGCAGATGTGGTAAAATGATAACAATTGGTAAACCGAGTGAAAGGTATAGGAGAGCTTCAAGTACCACTTTTACTTTTTATGACTTTAAAATTCATTTCAAATTTCCAAATGAGAAAATATAAGAAACATTAAAAATTGCCTACTGTGGGTCTCTATGTACATAGAGCATCATGAAAAATTGAGGCCAATTCAAATGGATTAACAGTGACACTTTTTTTTAAAGATTTTATTTATTTTTTCATGAAAGGCATAGAGAGAGAGGCAGAGACCTAGGCCGAGGGAGAAGCAGGCTCCCTGCGGGGAGCCTGATGCAGGACTCGATCCCAGGACTCTGGGATCATGACCTGAAGGCAGATGCTCAACCACTGAACCACCAGGCATCCCGACAGTGACACTTAAGGCATGACCCTCACCTACTGAGACCCAGTCTCTGCCCTCTGATTGTTCACCAAAGAGTATAAAAGGTGCAGGGGGATGCTGGGTGGGGAGGGAGAAAAAGATGGAAGTGTGAGAGAAATGGCACAAATGGTCAAAGCGCTAAAGAAATTCAAAGGAGCCAGGACGATTCACAGAGGAAGTGCCACATGAGACTTGAGGTGGGATTAGGGCAGGGGCCTGGGGATCCTGCTTAGCAGGTAACCACAGGATTTAGGCATTTCTGAGAATTCGGACTCTGTTTTCTTTCTGCTCACCACGCAGGCTGGTCTGTTCCTCACCTCTGCACTCTCACTCCCAATGCAATGAGGCTCCTGCCTGGAATGTGGGTGGTTTATGGGTTTAGAGGATCTACCGCAACCATTTTTCAAGACTAAGCTCATTTCCCCTTCTTTGACTGTTTCTGACTGGCTTACTTCCTTCCAGATAGAAGAGTTCTTTTCTCTTATGTCTGTCTCCTGTTCTTAGTATTTGTATTGCTGCACATGTGGCTCTGAGGGACACTTGTCAGACACCCTGTCCATCCCTCTCAGTCTGAGTCTCCTTCTAGCTTAGCATCTTTGTACCTCCAGTGTCCCCCCATAGTGAGAGGCTCGATAATCATGCAAATAATCAAATCAACCCCAGACCTCTTCCCAAATGGCGTTTCTTCCTCCCCTTTCCATTTTATTTTTTTCTCACCCCTTTCCATTTTTGCTCCTAGGCTCACTAAAGGCTTTCTCTAGTCAGTGAAACCACTTCAGGGACTTTTCAATCTCAAGTACTATGAATCCATATTTGAGGGGAAATATCCTCTTTTCTTCCCTGAGATCATGAGCAAAGGTGGAGGGAGAGACAGACCAACACGCTGCTCACAGGAACAAGATCTGCCACACCGGTGACTTAAATCCTTGATTAATGACTCAGTGGCTAACCCACTTAGAAATATGCGAGCTACTCCCCGGGGTTATGTTAGGGGAGGCGCCGTAATGACCACAGCTGATCTCAAAACCCAACCAAAATTATGTTAACCACTTGGCTAATGATGCTTGGGAGCTTCCTACATCAAAGCAGAGTGTTTATACAAGCTGCTATCTGCTAAAGGCCAACGGACTTACCCGCAGCATTATTATAATAGTAATTAGTAATCGCCAACATTCCTGTGAGCACTCTTCATCCAGGCCCCCGAACAAATGGCACCAGGTCTGTGTGCACAGGCGTCACCTGCCCCATCTATGGAATGAGGCAGCCCCGGGAGGAGCAGCAGGCAGCTGCTGGCTCAGGCTTTGAGGCCGTCCTGCTTGAGCCCCTGACCCCAGTTCTGTGAGCGAAGCTCCAGTTACAAAGCCAAATACCACCTCCCCCCTCCCCGCCCCCCCCACTTCTCCACTGGGACTGCAGTTTGAGGTTGGAGAGAACATCTTTTGTGAGTTGATTTAGGACCATCGCCTACTGTATACCACATAGGGGATTGCTTGCTGTCCCCACCCTGGGTGGGGGGTTGTTGTTAGGCCATCGATGTGCTGCAGAATGCTGAGGGATTTCCGGCTGGAGCTTGCTTCTCCAGGCTACAGTTACCGCGGAAGCATAAAGCTGCCCCCGGCTGTGTCTGTGGCCTTCACTGGTTTGAAACACTTGCTCTCCAGTGTGGTTTTGCCCCTGAGAGAGCCCGGGCCTCCCCGCCTCTGGCAGGCCAGCCAGCAGCTGTTGGGAGAATTTTCACCACCCCGATTATTCTAAGGCATCTGCAGAGTGGGTGAAAACGGACTCCAGTGAAAAATTTCTTAACAACAGCAACAGCAGGAAAACTTTTCAGAAATGAGGCAGAATGGGCAGCCCGGGTGGCTCAGCAGCTTAATGCCGCTTTCAGCCCAGGGCCTGATCCTAGAGACCCGGGATCGAGTCCCGAGTTGGGCTCCCTGCATGGAGCCTGCTTCTCCCTCTGCCTGCGTCTCTGTCTCTCTCTGTGTGTCTCTCATGAATAAATACATTTAAAAAAAAGATTTTTTTTTTTAATCTTAAAAAAAAAAAAAAAAAAGAAATGAAGCAGAATGACATCCAAGCCCCGCAGAACAGCTGGCTCTTCAGACACCTAGATGTTTTCGCTTACTCGGTGCCATAAAGCATTTGCAGGGTTCTCTCCTGAAAACCATGTCGTGGGCCACGCGTGGTGGAGAATAATAGGATTCCCATTTTCAGAGGCTGAGCAGCAGGGACATCGGACCAAGAGAAGAATGGCGAGAAGATTGTTGTAATTACAGTTTCTGGTTTCAGCGATTTCCCAGGGAAAGGGTAAACCAACAAAGCTCATTGGCATACGTTACACAATTTTTAAATGTGTACTTGGTAGTAAAAATCAGCTTGATTTCATAGCTTGTCATTATGGCCTTAACGCAAATAAAGCAGTTTTTATTCCTACCCATAAGGGAGCACAGCACGTTTCTCTGTCTTCTAATACCATGTACCCGCACTGCTTGATACGGTTGAGCCAAAGTGAAGTGGAGAAGCTTACAAGGATTACTCCTCTATCTGCAGGGTAGTTTCCCATCAGCCCAGGTTCCTAATGCCCACAGGAGGAAGGTGGTGCTATTATCCTCTGTTTATAGATGGAGAAATAAAGGCCCAGAAAAGATGCGTGGCAGCCAGTCCTAGAGTGTGGATCTCATGGTCCTAAATGTAGCCCATCGAGTCATGTCATTGCTCCTGGTTGAGGATTATAGTTTTAAAAATAATTGTGCTCATGTAGCAACTCGTTATTATAAATAAGCTAATAATTCACGAGGAAGGAACTAAAAAACCAGAGCTAGCAACAAGTGTGTGACAGCTTCAATTTTCACCAGCTGTATTCACTGGCCCCCAGCCAGGATACCATCTGACCTTCAAGCTGGCCAAGCATGTGGGTATTTGTCAGTACTCAGAACCAGAAAAATCGCTGTGATATTTTAGCAATACAGATTGCTGTTAGGGAGGTTAAGAAGGGTAAAGAAAAGAAACATGCTGCATGTTTTGAGGACTTCTTATTTCTTCTTGGATATGGCTCTCAGGGAGCATCAGTACTTTAAATCAAATATTTATTGAGCATTTACTTATGAGTCTAGTCTTGTATGTAGATTCTGTCGAGAAAAAGAAAAGGTTAAGATATAATTTTAAGCTCAATGGTTTTCTGTCTGGTTGTGGAGAGTATGAACACATAAGAGCCTATTCAAGCAGCATTGGCAAACTTTGGCCCACAGGTCAAATCCAGTCAGCCGCCTGTTTTGTGCAAAGCATGAGGTAGGAATAGGTTTCACATTTTGAAATGGTTGGGGGAAAAAAAAAAACCTCAGAAGACAAAGAATATTTTGTAAAATGGGAAAATTACATGAAATAAAATTTTAACATCTATAAATCAGATTTTATTAAAACGTGGCCACACTCATTCACTCTTATCTTGTGTATGGCTGTTTTCACGCTACAGTGGTCAGCCCAGCTAAGTTGTTGTGACAGAGGCCATATGGGCCACAAAAAGCTAAAATATTTACTATCTGGTCCTTTTCAGGGAAAGTTTGCTAACCCTGAGGTAGATAATAATCTAATGGTGCTAGGTGGAGTGGTTTGGAACCAGTTGAACAACTGGAGGAAAAATGGCTTTGGATGGGACTAAAGCTTCAAGGGGGAAGTGCCTCCATGTGCCTCCATCGGGAGGTTGAAGGATAAAGATATTGAGTATCGTGGTTGAGAAGGAAAGGCCAGCGGTCAGCTTAACTTCACTTCTGACAGCAATGTGGTCTTGGGATGTTCTTTCTTTATCTATCTATCCATCCATCCACCTACTTATTTATTTATTTATTTATTTATTTATTTACTTATTTATTTATTTATTTATTTATGAGAGAAAATCCTCAAGCAGACTCCCCAAGGAACCTAAATTTGGACTTGATCCCAGGCCCTGAGGTTATGACCTAAGGTGAAATCAAGAGTCAGACACTTAACCAACTGAGCCACGTAGGTGCCTGCCCCTCTTGATACATTCTTTAACTTCTGCCCCTCAGTTTCCTCCACTGTTAAATGAAAGTAATAATACCTCTCAGGCCCATGGTAAGATCTTGAACACATAGCACATCGTGCGGGACAGGGTTGGTGTCTCGTCAGTGTTAGCTGTTAATAGTAGTGATGGTTATTAGTTTTCATACTTGGGCATCTGTTAATAAAAATAAGTCAGTGTTTCACTTAAAAACTATGTCTTTCAGAGGTTATTAGTGAAGAAGCTTTCAAAATTTTTCTTAGAAGATGAATTAGAGCAATTAAATCCTATGAAGTCGCTAAAAGTGGTGTTATAGAGAATTATAGCATGGGAAAATATTCCCAGTGGGTTCCGTGAAAGTAAGTTGTATGAGCCTGGCAGCT
Organism: Canis lupus familiaris; assembly: GCF_011100685.1. Taxonomy (NCBI): domain Eukaryota; kingdom Metazoa; phylum Chordata; class Mammalia; order Carnivora; family Canidae; genus Canis; species Canis lupus. Next base: position 20,989,912 of record NC_049228.1, read on the forward strand.
CTGTTTTGCAATATATCCAGATCTGAAACCCTGTATGGGAATCTGGTGAAGGCTATTGACTTCTCTACTTGATAAATGCATGCTGCCCCTACACACGTTTTGCATGCAATCTTAGGGCTTAATGATCCCCTGAAGCCCATCCTTGGCTTCCAGGTTAAGAACTCCTGCTCTAGTTGCTCACTCATACTTCTAAACCCAAAGAGATCAATTTGTGAACCAGAATGTTAAATTATTAATTTATGAAAAAGAAATAATGTCAAGTGGACTAAAATTCTTGCATTGGCCAATCAACTTGTATCTTACTATACAGAAGCTACATGAACAGCCAAAGCACAATTAAAAGTGAGTATGGAATCATAGCAAAGGGAATTCAAGAATGTTCTTAATGGCTCCTGTCGCCAAGCTATGATAGTCTGATGCATCCATTTCCTTTGGAGAGTATGAGAGTATACCCCTGCCAAGGATGCTAGAACAGCAAGTCCAGGACCTCTTCTGTGGACAGTTTTTGATGTTTGTGCTCTCTGCTCGCATATACAGGGAAGGCTGAAATCCTTCTGTTATCAATCTTGCCAAATAAAGGTACAGTACGAGCAATTGGACCCCCCCCCCCCATTTAGACATGTTACTTTTCCTTACACTATGCTTGGTCTATACGTATATAAGTTAGGTAGATAGATAGATAGATAGATAGATAGATAGATATAAATATATCTATGACCAGATTGATAGAGAGATGATTCTGGTTTGGGGTGGGTTTGTTGTATTGATTTTTCATAATTTCCTTTTCAGGAGGAATCTTTGTCTTCAAATTTAGGAATTACCATACTGTCCCTCACCTCTTCCCTACCTCGAGTCTATGCTGACTACAGAGAAAAGGATCCATTATTTCTTTCCTTTCCCTCTCTTCCTCCCTCCCGCCCTCCCTCCCTTCCTCCCTTCCTTCCTTCCTTCTCTCTCTCTTCTTTTTTTTTTAAAGATATATTTATTTATTTTAGAGATTGAGAGGGAGAGAGAGAGAGTGAGCAGAAAGAGGGGCAGAGGGAGAGGGGGACAGAGAATCCTTAAGCAGACTCCTGCTGAGCACAGAGCCTGATGTGGGGCTCAATCCCAGGACCCTGAGATCATGACTGGAGCCAAAATCAAGTCAGATGCTTAAACTGACTGTGCTATCCAGATGCCCCAGTCTTTCTTTCTTTCTTTTTTTCTTTTTTTCTTTCTTTCTTTCTGTCTTTCTTTCTTTCTTTCTTTCTTTCTTTCTTTCTTTCTTTCTTTCTTTCTTTCTTTCTTTCTTTCTTTCTTTCTTTCTTTCTTTCTTTCTTTCTTTCTTTCTTTCTTTCTTTCTTTCTTCCTTCCTTTGATATAATCTTTTGTCTTGAAATAGTCTAACTTACAAGAAGTTTTAAAAGTCATATGTCTGCTGTTTCCATGGAGCTTTCCCCAGCTAACCACAATCAAAACCAGGGAATTATATTGGTATGATGTTATTAACTCAGGTTAGACTTTACTCAGACTTCACTAGTTTTTACATGCACTCTTGGTGTGTGTGTGTGTGTGTGTGTGTTTCTATGATATTTTAGCATATGTGTAGATTGAGCAATCAAGATATCACAAAGATACTCCCTCCTGTTACTCCTTAACAGCCTGCAATTTCATTTCATAAATACTTTGTTTTGAGTGTTAGAAGTCTTGGTCCAGCAGACTTCTGCTATTTCAGGCACCTGAGGTTCTTAGGCAAATGACTTCAAGGGACAATAGTTGTGACCTCCTTGGTAGGGAGGGGGAGGTAAATGCATTCAGTTTTACCAAGGCCTCAATGTCAATTTATAGACTCAAGTTTTCTTGAGTTTCATTTCTGAATCTTTGAATATTTTCAGTCATTGAGCAATTTTTTAAATGTATATTCTTGCTGCTATGTAGAAACAATCTAGTAGACTTTTTGAAAAAGTCAAAATATCTAACCAAAATTTCTTTGAGGATAGTCACATGATAAAAAATGTTTTAACTTAAAGTCTGTGAGATGTGTTGGCGTGTCCCTTCACACACCCCTCAACTCATTTCACTTCTCTCTCAACTTGTTTCCTCTGGGCTTTGAGGTTTCCTGCCCTTCATATTGGCTTTTTACCTTAGTTGAGTTCCAGGTGGACGAATTTAGGGCCAATGTGCTCTTATAGAAAATGCCAGCTGAGGTTACAGTCTTGTGAAATCTACTTTCAGGGGGTTCAGTTTCCTGGTGCATCTTCCAAGCGAGTATGCTCTTGTTCGTTCTAGAGTTTGCCAGTCCTTTTGCATGGCTGTCCCCTGAGAGAGTCAAAACTAAATGGTTATTGGAGCCAGCCCAATGAGCTAAGTGTTTTAAATAAATAAATAATGACACGTGTATATGGAGTGTAACCAGCATCAGTGTCTCTTTAAAGTCACCGAGGAGAACAAAGTATAATTCAACCCAGGACAGCATCACTGAAACATTCTCAAGGACCTAATGAATGGATGGAAACATTCTAAACTGATTTATAGTGATAGTTGTACCACTAAGCAAATTTATTAAAAATAATTGGAGGGGTACCTGGGTGGCTCAGTCAGTTAAATGTCTGACTTTGGCTCAGGTCATGATCTCAAGGTCCTGGGATTAAGTCCCACATCAGGCTCCCTGCTCAGTGGGGAGTCTATTTCTCCCTCTCCCTCTGCCTCTGTCCCCTGCTCATGTATGCACTTGCTATCTCAAATAAATATATAACATCTTAAAAAAAGAATAATTAAAAATGAAATAAATAAAAATAAAAAATTGAATAATACACTTGAAATGGGTACATTTTCTTTTTTTTTTTTTTTTTTGATTTATTTATTTATTTACTTGTGATAGACACAGAGAGAGAGAGAGAGAGGCAGAGACAAAGGCAGAGGGAGAAGCAAGCTCCATGCCGGGAGCCTGACGCAGAACTCGATCCTGGGACTCCAGGATCGCGCCCTGAGCCAAAGGCAGGCTCTAAACTGCTGAGACACCCAGGGATCCCCTAAATGGGTACATTTTCTGATATGTAAAATACACCTTGAAAATGCTGTTGTTTTTTTTTTTTTTAAAGAATTTATTTATTTATTTATGAGAAACACAGGAAGAGAGGCAGAGACACAGACAGAGGGAGGAGAAGCAGGCTCCATGCAGGGAGCCTGATGTGGGACTCCATCCCAGAAATCCGGATCATGCCCTGAGTCAAAGGCAGAAGCTCAACCACTGAGCCACCCAGGCGTCCCAAAAATGCTGTTTTTAAAAAAGGAAAGTAACCTATATTTTTCTATTTTTCTGCAATACAGAGGATCAGCTGTACAAGTGCTCTAGGAAATACTGCCCTTGATAAGGGATTTTTAAAATCTCAACTGACCACTTGCTCCCCAGGCCTCAGGTATCCTCACTGTATTTTTCTCTTTAGAAGATGTTCTTCCCCTCTAGTTTCTAGTTTGGGTCTAAAAAACAGATCTGGTTGTTTTGAGTGGAAGGGCTAGCACTTCTATTGCCTCTGGTACCCCTGGCTTCTCTGAACTAGGGGCCAAATCTGCAGACACCTAATGGAAAATCTTAGAGGGAGCAAGAGAAACTTATTTGTCAGTCCAGTGTAGGGTAAATATGGCCTGAGGAAATGGAGAAGAGTGGAGTAAAAACCCGAAGAGAGAGTACCCTGGAGATAGGGGAGGACAGAGTGAGTTCAGCCTACCTGATTCCCCTGGGGAGGAGCCCAGGGGATGTGGTGGGGCACCCAGGCCCAGAGATAACTCATTTCCCTGGGGAACCTCACGCTGTGGTAGAAAGCTACCCACCTTACCCAGGGACTTTTGCTGCTCTGAGTGTCCTATCTCACTGAAGACATGCTCAAGACACGGGGCCAGAGGAAGCTGGGTGGACAGGAAGGGTGAGGATGGCAGTAGGCATTTAGGGGGTATGGGGAGTGTATGTGGCAAGCACTGTGTTGTAGAGAACAGGAGAGGAGCCACGGAAGAGGAGAGACAGTCATCATGCTCATCCAGTGTTCCCATTTAGCTGGGAAGTTCTATAGGTTGAATACAGTTATAGAGTTTATTCATTTATTAACTATCATTTATTAGCTCTGGGTTCTTCAGCAACTTAGGTAATCTCTATCAATGATCTATTACTATGCTTTCTTTTTACTATACTACAGGTATGCTTCATTTTATTATACTTTATTGTACTTCACAGAAAGTGCATTTGGTACACATTGAAGTTTGTGTTGAACAGGTCTATTCCATTTTCCAGCAGCATTTGCTCACTTGGTGTCTCTGTCAAATTTTGGTAATGTTTTCAATATTTCAAACTTTCTCATTATTATTATATTTGTTATGGTGATCTGTGTTTAGTGATTATGACTCGCTGAAAGTTCAGATGTGGTTGGCATTTTTGAGTGATAAAGTATTTTTTAGTTAAGATATGTACATTTTTAAAGATATAATGCTATCGAACACTTAATAGACTACATATAGTGAAAATAGAACTTCCACATGCTCTGGGAAGCCAAAAGATTCATTTGACTTGCTTTATTGCAAGGGTCTGGAACTGAACTGTAATATGTCCAAGATACGCTTGTATTATGTTATCATTATAATTATAATTTGCCTTGGATGGTGGTGGGGTCAGCTGAGGGCCATGCTCAGCAGAGATTTTGAGCCAATTGGACCCCCCCTTTACCCTGTGGTTCTTTTTATTCATTGGTTAGTTCTGGGATTCTTAAGTGGCAACTGGGTTTCAAGAAGATAAGTTCCAAAGTGCAAGCATTTATCAAGTCTCTGCTTAAGTCATGTTAGCTGATGGGCCATTGGCCAAGGCAAATCACCTGGGTGAGCAGGGAATCAACAAAGGAGGGGCTACACAAACAAGTGAACACTGGGAGGTCTGATTGACATGACAACCAGCAGAAGAAGAATCTACCATATTTCCTAAGCCTGTTTCCTCATCTGAAAGATGGGGTTGATACTAGTTTTTTATTAGGCTGCTTATCCAGAATAAATAATGGATATAAATCATCTATCATCATGACTAACAATTAGTAAGTCATCAAAAACTGTCTGCTTTTCTCTTGATCACTGACATTACTATTGTTATTATTCCTATCATATTTATCAGAGTATAAGGAGATGTGAGAGTGAAATAGCAGGAGACCCTGACCTATGGAGGAAGTCAGGAAACACTTTCCTGAGAAAATGGTATTTCAGCTGAGGTCCGGTAGATTAATTAAAAGCTTAGTAGGCTAGGTGCACCTGGGTGGCTCAGTTGGTTAAGCGAGCAACTCTTGATTTCAGCTCTGGCCATGATCTCAGGGTTGTGTGAAACAGCCTGTGTTGGGCTCTGTGCTCACTGTGAAGTCTGCTTGGGATTCTCTCCCTCTCCCTCTGCCCATCCCCTTTTCTCTCCCTCTCTCTAAAATAAATAAGTAAATCTTAAAAAAAAAAAAAAAAAAAAGTTTTAGCAGGCTATAGGAGTAGGTGGCTAAGAGCATTCCAGGAAAGGAAACTGTGTGCAAGGGCCCTGAGGTTGGGAGGAGTCGGTGGCAACTATCACAGCCATGAATACAGATGATTATACAATATTAGCATTGCAAACCTAGAGATATTCTTAGGGTGTTATGAACTTTTAACATTTTCAGGGACCAGGGCAAGAGTATAAAGAAAGATCAATAGATATGTTTAAGTATTTATAAAGTTAGCTAATACACTATCAATATGTTTTATCCTCCTATATAATCAGAGTACCCCTGGTTCACCCTGGTGGGCTTCCCAACCCCAGTTCCATCCTATACCATGAGGGTGCACATGCATGTGGACCCCCTAGATTGCACATCCAAGGTTCTCCCCAGCAACAAATAGGCATTGCCCAGCTACCCCTCAGCATCCTTTGGGTTGTGTTCACCAACTATATGGTCTACTTTCAGGATGGACATAGGGAGAAAGGCGGTAGGCTATTCAAGGATGGCATTCTGGGGTCTTGGGTACCCAGAGTATGGTCCAGAAAGAGGTCACAGTCTGAATGGGCACCTCCCCTTGGTCTATGGGTTATCTGTCCCATAAAGAGTGGCCAATCAAAAGGAAGGTCTAGGGGGAGATCCTAAAACATAAGGCTCAAGGCAGGTCCCCTCACACCAAGAACAACACTGGCTATGGGAACCCAGGGAAAATAACCAAGGCCAGGGGAGGGGAGGCAGGGTCAGGGAAGGCTTCCTGGAGGAGGAAATGCCCGAACACAATATTTTCCAGTGGAGGAAGCATCTGCTCCAAAATTGAAGTGCATGATGTAATAAATCTAATGTTCCTTGAAATCAAATATGCAATGCTACAACTAAGTGACAGATGTTTTGGCTTTGCCTAAGAAGGCATTTCTCTTTTAACCCCTTTATTTGGCAAAATTATAAGTGTTCTGATCAACTGTGATTTCAGTTGGGAAGTCTTACTCTACTTGGTTCACATATGGCTTAGCAGACAGTAGTTAGGGGTCCCTGCACTCTTTTCTAAGTTGTTATCATAGGGATGAGAAGGATGTTCTTTTTTTTTTTTAAGACTTTATTTATTTATTCATGAGAGACAGAGAGAGGAGAGAGAGAGGCAGAGACACAAGCAGAGGGAGAAGCAGGCTCCATGCAGGGAGCCCAATGTAGGACTCGATCCCGGGATCCCAGGATCACACTCTGGGCTGAAGGCAGGTGCTAAACCACCGAGCCACCAGGGCTGCCCAAGAAAAATGTTCTTAATAAGGAGTTAACTATGAAAAGAATTTTAATGACTCATACAATTAGATTTAACCCCAGTACTTTGTGTGAAATACCCATTCGCTAAGAGTATTTCTTAGGGGAGGGGGAAAAGATGATTGAGTGAATACAGATGGGAATGCAGAAATGTGAACATTGCACCACCCTTTCCCTTCTAACACGATGCTGACCGAAGGCCCTGAGGCCATCATTCACCAACACCCCCTCTCATCCCCAAGGTCAAGATAGCTGCCCTTCATCTTTAAGCCCTGGAATACTTGACAGAGGAAAGGATCTGTTCTAATATGTTTAAAATTTTTCTGTTGGACTTTGAACATGAGCATTGTACATTTGTTTGTGGAAGTCCCAGGGTGGGAAAAGTAAGCTACAATGGCAAGATTAAATGCACTAAAGGGAGCCAGAAACTTTACATTTCTTATAGAATGATCTCAGTCATTTAGCCCTGGGGGAAAATGGCAATGTCAGGAATGAATTTACCAGCCACAGCCCAGAAGAGAGCACGGGAGAGTCCATGGCTGGAGGTGCGTGGGAGCAAAGGCCTGCGACTTTGCAAGTAAAGGGCAGCCTCCCAGGAAATTTCTTCCTAATTCTTGCCCTATCCAAATCGTACCAAGAAAGAAATACTATAAGCTAGATGAGGCCAAAATATCTGGAATGAAGGAAAAGGAGAGAAGAGGAAAAAATGGACTCTAGAGTCACCACTTTGGAAAGACTGGAAAGAAAGGCAAAACCATCCACAGATATTCAATTTAGGGAGAGGTTATTATTATTACTGTGTTACCAGTAGTGAATTTCAATTGAGTGCTTACTGTGTGCCCAGAAGGACTAAAGTTTATACATTTGGGCTCTCTGAGGAATATATACACATTCTATGAGGAAAGTGCTGTTATCAACTTATTTTATAGATGAAGACAGAGGCTTGTAGAGGTTGGGTTCAGGGTGGGAGGGAACTTGATGGATTCATTTTGGACAGAGGGCATTTCAGGGACATGGGCTCTGAGAGGGGATCTCCAGGACTGTCACAAATCAGAAATGGAACCTGGTGGATGAAAGTGGGACAGGCAGGGGGAGATGGACAATGGGACACATAGATTTTCATTGTCTATTGTTTTGTGCCTTTTTGAGTTTTGAACCATATGAATGTGATATCTGTTCAATAAATAAAGATATTTTTTTAAATCAGAAATTGAAGTCGAGGAAAGGTCAGCACTGAAAAAGTGGCTTTGAGAGTCAGGTGGTATTGAAGACAAGGGTGTGGATGCGTGTGGGCAACCTCCAGAGATAGGAGCCCAGCAGTAATCAGTGAACCTAGATGGGAGAGATCCCTTTTTGTCATTTTTAATGAGCCAGGAAGAAGCAAACTTAATACTCTCTTGGGTCACAGCTCTGACTCTTGACAGATGAAAATTAACTCTGGGTTTGTGGAAGTTTTTAGGAGGCATTGGGAGACCCTTACCACCTGAGCAATCCAGGAAACACTTATCCTGAAGAGAAGGCCAAGGTAAACTTTTCTACAGCTAGTGAGAGTAACACGCAGGAATGATTCACAACCCCATACCTCCTAGAAGCAACTGGCTCAAGCATTTTAGTAAGAGGCCAAGGCAGCTATGCCACTGTGTGGAACTTAATTATGTATCACTTGGTTTCTTTAATGTTTCCTGAGCTAAGTAAGATTATTAAATGTTTTATGTTTAATCTGTACCTATTGAGAGCAGAGGTTGGGTCTGAATGCCCAGGAGAACCATTCCTTCAAGTTTCCAGCACTTCCAGCTCCCTGGCCAGCCTCTTGTCAGTACCAAATACGTGATGAATGGACTGGGAGAATGGAGGTGCCCTTTATGAGAAAGGGTTGTGTTGAGTAGGAGAGACAAATGAGAAGCACAGGACATTAAAGCTAACAGGCACCCGGGGGATGGGCGAGGCAGTGGTTCTCAACTTGAGCATGGAGGGTTCTCAACATGACCCTTGTCAGGGTCTCATGGAGGGCTTGTTAGGACATGGGTCCTGTCCCCAGAGTTTCTGTTCTGGGTCTGGGGCCTGAGAATTCACATTTCTAACTTCCCAGATGATGTGATTTTATTTCACCACACAAGGACCACTGAGCTAGTGCTACCTGTTCATCTACAAAGGTGAAACTGAGGCCCAGGGGTTTACATAACTTGTCCTAGATCCCCTAGTTAATGGCAGAGCTGGAATTAGAGTCTTAATCTCTCTCTTTCCCTCATCTTTAAATATATCAGCCTCTGTAACCTAAAAGTAGGAACACTCTCTTTTCATAAACACGGGGCAGTAATACTATCAGGAAATTGACATTCAAATAATACTGTAAGCTAATCTAATATAAACTACTAATAACAGACCTAATTTGAATTTTGTCAGCTGTCCCACTAGTGTCCTGAGGGTCCAGGATCCAATCCAGAGTCACACAAATTTAGTTGTGATGTCCTGCTTCAGTTTTCTTCAATCCGGAACGATCCCTCAGTTTTTCTTTTGGGGAACTTGATACTTTTTTAAAAAGATTTATCCATTTATTTATTCATGAGAGACACAGAGAGAGAGAGGCAGAGATGTATGCAGAGGGAGAAGCAGGCTCCTGGAGGGGAGCCTGATGTGGGACTCAATCCTGGGACTCCGGAGCAGAAGGCAGACGCTCAACCACTGAGCCACCCAGGTGTCCTGTGGGAACTTGATACTTTTGAAGAGTAAGGTCCGTTCTTTTGAAGACTTCCCTAGATTTGGGTTTGTTGGATGTTTTTTCTTGATTAAATTCAAGTTCTGCATTTTTGGTCCAAATCACATAGGAGAGAACTTCTCATGTCTTCTCACTTAAGACATCACACATGGAGGCATCACACATGGAGGCATTTGTTCCATTTCTGGTGATATGAACATTGATCACGTGGTTAAGATGGTGTCTGCCAGTTTTCTCCATAAGAAAGCTTCCATTTCTCCCCTCCCTTTGTTATTAATAAATATCTTGTGAGGAGATACCTTGACACTTTGTAGGTATATTTCTCATCACACTTCACCCACTAATTTTATTACCCATGAGTGACTCTCACCTGAAGCAACTATTAATGTGGTGGTTGCCAGGTGGCAATTCTCTAATTCTATCCTTTCTCCTACATTTATTAGTTAGAATCCTACTGTAAGGAAAATTTCTCCTCCCTCCTCATTCATTCATTCATTCATTCATTCATATAGTCATTCATATCAGTATAGACTCACTCATGGATCCTTTTTTATTCTACAATCCATATCTCTTGCCATGTATTAGTTCCCTTTCTATCATATGGCTCTGCTGCTTATAATACCGTTATTTCAGAGGTACTTTACTAGTTTATCACGGTGGTTCAGAAACCAAATTGAATATTTTTTTCAGACCATAAACTTAGTGATAGACCTCCTCTTTCTTGCCTGTGAAGGCTCCAAGCTAGAACCCAAGGAACATCAGTAGTCTTACAGGGTGCCAGAGCTATTGCTCTAAGTCATATTTTCCAGGGTTGTAACAACAATTTTTTAAAATTTTGCCTTAAAGCCACTGCCTTCATCATCCCCGACCTACCTTTAATTCCTCTTAAACCACTTGTGTAATGAGCCTAAGGATTATATTATGGTCCTCAAGGTCAGATATGGGGACGAGGCAGACAGAGCTGCTCATAGCCAAACCTAGAATACTGTGAAGGAAAAAAACTACCTTACATGGCAAGCTCTCTCTCTCTCTCTCTCTGGTCATCCTCCCACTCCATTGTCCCTGGAGTACCAGAAGGAGGGACATTTGGCATGCATTGGTATTTGGTTGCATGAGTCCAAAGGAAAATGCCAACTCAGAAGTAAATATTTCCCATTTTGGACTACTAATTACATTATATGATTAAAAAGAAACAAGTGTTTACCACATCCTTGATTTCACCATCGTGTCATTGTGCAACAAAAATAAATCCGCAGTTCAGCAGAAGCAAGATGTGACTTAAAAAAAAACTAAACATTTTTTTGTTTTAGAAACAGATACGGCTGACTCAGAATCACATAGAAATGAAAAATTTCATTTTGAGTGCCATACACCTCTGTCCTCTAAGATATATTCCAAGGGAGATTCCTCTCAGGATTTGGCCATTTATGACGAGTATCAGAATTCTCCAAGAATACGACCTCAGAACTGAACCAGGTTGAGTTGGAATGTGGGATGCAGTGGTTCTCACCCTGTGCTGATACTACCCCCCAAGGGACATCTGGTAGAGGGTTAATGCATTTTTTGGTCACTGCAATTAGTAGAGTAGGGGAGCAACTGGCATTTCATGGGCAGGGGCCACCACGTTAATTACCTTGCCATACATAGGACAGTTCCAGACAGCATGAATTGCCCTGCCCCAAATGCCAATGATATGTCATAGAAAAACAATCAAAGAGTTTCCCCAGGGATTTAGATTAAACCAAGATTCCAAGTCATTTTAACTGCTTTCTTGAAGAGTTATAACTCTAGGTGCTGTTGGCTGTAGCCATCATGTACTTAGTGGATCAAGGGATAGAGCGTGAGTCTGCAGTGAGAGAGGATTGGCACAGGTGTGTGTAGGAAGAAACAGGGAAAAGTGATGGAGTGAGACTCCTGCTCACACTCGTATTCAAGCTGCTGGCTCTTATTGAGATTCGGGCCCATCTATGATCCTGTTACCTACAAACAAGACTCTTAACTTCAGAGAGACTGACTGCCGTCTTCTACCACACAGACTGAGCAACAGAGCAAGTTGAGGAAAAAGGAAAGCAGAGAGAAGCAGAGATGTACCACTGGATGCTGCCTGAAGGCTTTGCACGGTTCCTGGTGAGTTTCTGAGCCCCAGCTGCCCCTGGACCCATCAAATGTGGCCTGAGAGGTAGATCCTAGGGGATGGGAACTCTCAAGAAGGAGTGGGAAGTTCCAGAAGCAGCAGCAATCTGGGCAGCAAATGGTTTGAGTCTACTGCACCTGCAGTTCGAAGTCAGCCCAGACTGAGCCCGGAAATCCATTCCGTGGAAAGGATCCACATGAGTTTGAATTAAACAAAGCTGTTTAGTGTGGACTTGACTGCCAGGAGGCTGCATCTATGCATTAGGGGTCAGTAAAGAAATTCCCATGTGCTGGTGAAAAAAAGAAAAGAAGCCACTTTCTTTAAAAGGAACACAAAAACAAAAATAACCCTCATGCTCAAGGGAAAATCATCTCTTAAATACTAGCTGTGTTTTCTTAACTAGCTTTTGATCTGCTCGAGTAGGACGGTCAAGTTAGTGTTGAGGATGGGAGGTTTCATTTCTGTTACTATTGAACTTGATGAGATACGGAGGAAAGTTGTGGTTTCGTGGTGGATTTCTGTGGGCTGGTGCTTACCTGCATGGCAGTAGCTTCTTTAACTGACAGAGAGATGATAGGGGGAGAATATCATTCCAAGAAGTTTGGCTTTGTTAGCCAGCAAATCACTTAACAGCAACAAAGGTACAGCTTCAGCAGAGCTGGTTGCCGTGAGCACCTGCCATTTACAGGCGGTGGATACAGGCAAATGAAGGAAATGTGGTGGGTGTCACAGTGTTCCGAGGCATGGCTTGGGTGTGAGATCCGAAATTCTCTTTGCAAGGCTTCCATCCCAGGCTTGCGTTTCTTGGATTTCAGAAATGATGCTGGGATTGATCGCCAGCACTTTTCACCCGTGATTATACCCTTGCTACCTCCCTTCCTGTGGTTCCCTTCACAGAGTCCTCTCACGCTTAGGGCTCTCAACACTGAATTAGCTTCAGAATTGGTTGTGTTAACACACAAATCATTAAAAAACTGTATCTCAATTTCAGGAACCGAAAGACTTTTTAAAAGGAGGCAAAGTCAAGTCTTGTGAAATACTCTTCCGATGAACCCCCTGCAGCTAACTAAGGGAAGTGATTTCTTCTGTTAAATGTCTCCAGCAGCGGAGTTTCAAAAGTTCAGTCCTGTGTGCTGTTGGACCCTTCCAAGCCTGGAAAGCTCTAGACTCACAGGCGAGAAATAGCATCTGACACATGGCGGGCAATCAGTAAATGCTACCTGAACTGGACTGACGCTGAGCCCGAGTTCTTTTTTTTTTAATTTTTTTAAGATTTTATTTATTCATTCATGGGAGACACAGAGAGAGAGAGAGAGAGAGAGAGAGAGAGAGAGAGGCAGAGACACAGGCAGAGGGAGAAGCAGGCTCCATGCAGGGATCCTGATATGGGACTCGATCCCGGGACTCTAGGATCACACCCTGGGCGAAAGGCAGGCGCTGAACCACTGAGCCACCCAGAGATCTCCCTGAGCCCGAGTTCTGAGCCGATATGTGCTGTCAGTTCTCAGAGTGAGCTGGCCCTCGTTCTTTGCACCTGTTACAGGAGAACTATCTACAGAGGAAGGAGGTCGCTTTCAAGTCTAAAATCTCTGAGAAATAAAATGTTTCGTGGTGCGGTTAGTATTCGGAGCCACTTCTCAAGGCCTATGCCTCACTTTTTGAGCATTAGTTGTACTATGGTCCCGTGCACTCCCCAGTCTGCTATTGCACGCCCCCGGGCCCTCTCTCTGATCCTTGAGCAGGCCACATTCTCCTGCCCCTGGGAATTTGCTCTTGCAGTTCCTTCTGTCGGGGGTGCTTTCTTCCGGCCCAGGCTGGGTGCTTCTCACCGCCTGGGTCTCAGCTGAAATGCCGTCTTTTAAAAGAAGTCCTTCCTGTTGAGTTATCTAGAGTAAGCATCTCCCCCAGTCTGACACTTTCCATTACGTCATCCTGCTTATTTCCATGCGGTGTTTATCATAATATATATGTTTACTGGCTTATCATAACCTCCCCCTAAACTACAAGGGCAGGGAATTGTCTATATTCATTCCCGCGCTATCTTCAGAACCAAGCTTCCAGGAATCCATATATATGTAATGCCTTTTCCAAAATAGAAAAGGCTGCTTCTTCTTCTGAGAAGGCCCAGACGCTTGCTGGATGCCTGGTTTGATGAGCTAGGCAGGCATGGGCTGTATTTCAGCCCTTCCTGGTCCCTTGTCCACGTACCCTTGTTCAGTGAACAACCTATACAACTGTGCACTATCTCTGCCCAACACCATGCAAAGTGCCTGCAGTTAAGAGAAACATTAATATCAATTGGATGAATAAATCAACTTTATTGAGGTTTAATTTACTTACAATAAAATGCACTATTTCAAGTGTTCAGTTAGATGAATTTTGACAAAGGCATGTACCCACGTAACCACTACCACAACCAAGATATAGAAATTCCATTATTCCAATAAGTTGGCTCATATCCTTTTGCAGTTGTCTCTCCTCCCACACAACCCCTCCTACCCAGCCTCAAGCAATCATTGAATCTTTTAATTTTATTTAGTTATATCTCATGTCCTTGCAAAAGAATTTTTAAATGGCCTTAAAAGGGAATAAATACACCAAAATCAATAAAAGTGGGAGAATAAAGAGAAGCAAGAAAGATTAAGAGGAGCAAGACAGATATCCCAACTATAAGGGTTGATAGAGCGTCTGTGAATGGATTTCAAGGCTGAGGCTTGGCCCCGGCATCCATATAGCCAAGGCAAAGAAGGAAAAGTGGTATTTCAATTACTGAGAGCAAAAGCATTTCATTTGTCTTAGGGGAGATGAAGTTTCCCGAGCACAACAGTCTGAGATATTCCTCACACTGGTCATCAGAAGGAGGATTTTGGAGGATGCTCTGAATGGTAGCTTCCAAGAGTTTCATGGCAAACACAGCAGGAAGTCCTTGTCTATTTCTTCCTGACAACCTTCTGTAAACACTCTTATAGCAAATATTAAGGTACCTCTCCTAAACAAGATGATTTCTTTTTTTCTTTTAAGATTTTTATTTATTTATTCATGAGAGACACAGAAACACAGGCAGAGGGAGAAGCAGGCTCCCTGTGGGGAGCCTGATGTGGGACTCGACCCCAGGACCCAGGGATCATGACCTAAGCCAAAGGCAAACGCTCAGCCACTGAGCCACTCAGGTGTCCCAGCCAGATGATCTTACTGTTTTTGTTTTGTTTTGTTTTGTTTTTGTTTTTTTCAGGAAAGTGGGGTGGTAAACAATTCAAGGTTATCTTCTCTTTTTTTTTTTTTTTTTAACGTTATCTTCTCTAGTGAGGTCTGGAACTCAGCAATCCTTTATTTTCCTGATGGGCAGAGCTTTTTCTTTGAAACCCAGGTGGGTATGTGGGCAGGTGGGAGGTTTAATGCTCAGTTGTGAAACTTAAAAGAGCCTGGCCAGAAGCCCTGTCTAGATCAAAGGACCCCCAGCCCTGCCTGGAGCTGTGCTGGGAGTGGGGCATGTGTCTGAGGAACAGCCAGGATTTTCTTAAGGAATCAGTTTTGGACCTGGGCCAACATGAGCCAGGGCTCCTTGAGGTGCCAAACTTCTACACTTGAACATGAAAGGTATTGTGGGCAAGTGTCGACAGCCTCTCATCACAGACATAGACATTTCTTAGCAATATTTTTGGGAGTCTGAGTTCTAGGTCATCCCACCTTTGCCTGTTGATGGGTCAGTGAGGGCCTGAAATGAATACCCTCTTCCCTGCTGGATTCTAAATCAGTTGAGAGATGAGAAAAAGGGGTAAGTTAGCTCACGGCCAACCTCCGTGTAGAACAGCCATTTATTTCTCTGTGGCGTGGCTTCCTCATCTCCAAAACGGAAGGTGGACCAGTGAGTGGGTCCTCATTAACTTTCTAAAATCCCCTTCACTCCCTTCAGCTCCTCTTGCTAAGCTTTATCTATGCTTCATCTTAAAAGCTAACTCTGAATTCTTTATGAATCCGTGCATTTCTTATAAGAGGATATCTTCACAGGAGTGATATTTGTCTCTTTGTTTTCAGACCCTGACAGCTGGATAAAGAGATTAATTCTACTTATTCTCTCAGGTTTCTGAGTCAGACCAAACAAAACAAGCAAATACAGAGAATCCCAAGTCATATTGGGTCATGTATCCCTTACTGTGGTTTAGACCCCGAAAAGCGACCTGGGGTTCTTCATCAGTCTGGTCTGTTTGTTGAGTTCAAGGTCATTTCGGGTTCAAGAGAATGCCATGCTGTTTTTCCAGCCCTTAAACAGCAAGAAAATGCAAAGCACATTTTGTAGTTGGGTTTTACGCACACAGGGTTCCAAGATAAACTCAATACATATGTTCTGATTCATTCACACTTTACTCACTAAATAACTATTTGATATCTAAGTAGGCTTCAGAGTTTTAACAAAAAAAATCTCTTCAAAGTATTCTTTCCTTTGAAACCAACACTCATATTTTCCTAAGCATAAGAATGAATAATGGCCAGTAGAGTTTGCAGATATTTGAAACATTGCCCAAACACAACTTTTTCTCAATTTCGATGTTCCTTCAAAACCTGTAATACACGTAATCCTAATTTTGAAAAAAGAAATACACATACACGGTGTGTGTGTGTCACCCATGTAGGTATGTGCCAGGAATTGTGCTAGGAACTTTACCTACAGTGTCACTACTATTTATGACAATGTTTAGAGTTAGGTATTACTTCTCTTGCATTTACAAGCAAGGAACCTGAGGCTTAGAAGGTTTTATGACTCCCCCCAAGGCCAGAGCTGACAGGTTGCAATGCCAAGATTCTATTGAATTCTCTCTGTTTGAATCTTCTTAGTTAATTTTGTTCAATTCAGCGAATATTTATCAAGGGCTTCTCTGTGCCAGGTGCTGTCCCAGGCCTGAGGAGAAAAACAAGGGAGGACCTTGAGATGTTCCCAGTAAAGGACTTCTTATTTTTATCCTTCAGCATGTGATTGGAGATGGCAAGTAAATGGGGGCTTTATGAGGCTGCACCAGTTAGGACATGTTTCTGTGTGGTTGGAAGTAACAGGGAACCCGACTCAAACTGCCTTAAATAATAAGGAGGTCACACTGTGGCTGAGAGTAGTGGTTATCCCCTAACATCCATTTTTTCTTTTACCAAGAGCTTATACTTGTAAAAATACTCTAAGTTTTAGCCAGGCATATGGCCCCATAGAACGAAGACGATATTTCTCTGGGTGCCTGGGTGGCTCAGTTGGTTAAGCATCCAACTCTTAGTTTTGACTTAGGTCATGATCTCAGGGTCATAGGATCGAGCCCAGTCTTGGGCTCCTGCTCAGTGGGGAATCTGTTTGAGATTCTCTCCATCTCCCTCCCTCCCTCTCCCCCCCACCTGCATGTGCATGCACTCTAAAATAAATAAATAAGTCTTAAAAAAAAAAAAGGACAACATTTCTCAGCCACAGCTGAAGTTAGGTGTGGCCAATAATGAATTACTGCACATACACAGAAGTGCTATGTACACTCTCTGGGAAATGGCTTTCCCTTTTCTCCTTGCTGACTGGATTCAGGTGTGATGGGAGTTGCTGGCGCAGCCACCTTGGGCCACAGGGAAATAAATTATGTGTTAAGATGGCGGAGCTACTGCACATAAGGCTATCCCTGGAAATATCTTCCTGGACCATTTTTTTTTTTTTTTTTTTTTTTTTAACCTGAGAAAGAAATAAACCTTTAGCTTGTTTAAGCACTGGTATTTGGAGTTTTCAGTTACATGCCACTGAACCTAATCCTAACTCATTTATTTACATAGCTGGCAGTCCGGAGGTAGGGAAGGCTTCAGTGTTAGTTTGATTTAGCCGCTCAATGATAATATCAAGGAATCAGTTTTGTTCCAGATCTTTGTTTTGCCTTTGGTGTCAGTTTCATCCTAAGGCTGGCTCTCTTTCATGGGGCAAGATGACTGCTAACAAAAAGATGAATATATGCTTCCTTATCAATTTTCAGAGAGAGAAAGAATGACATCCAAAGACACTCTTGTCAAAACAATGAAGTTCCTTTCCCAGAAACCCTCTGACATCTTCTTGCTTTTCATTGACCTGAATAAGGTCAAATGCAGCCAAGGGGATGTCATGAACTGATTAGCTTAGTTTCAGCCAGAACCAATCCCTGTGGCAATGGGAGTTGGGCTTATACTAATTGTCCACTGGTGGAGGTAGAGTATCTTTTTCTTTTTTAATTTGGGATAACATACTAATTTAGGGTCAGAAGAGTCCATTCTTGGCATCAATGAATTTAACCTTCAGTTTGTACCATCTTTGAAGAGCCCCCAGTGGTTCACTGTATAAGCAGCAGGATAGCACTTTCCTGTGTGTTTGCTAAGAGGATTCAATGAAATAATGTGGCTCTCCCATTTCAGGAAATTTTCCTCCAGAGGCTAGAGGGAGTCATTTTACTGGTGAGTCCGAATGGATCCATGAAGTCCCCAGATAAACACCTTGGAAATGGGCAGAGCTGTCAGTATTACCTCCTCTCCAGGTGGTGTGACCCAGGGAGGGCTGCCTGAGAATTTCTCCTCTAGCTGCCCAAGAGCCTCCCTCCTCCAAGGCCTGTAATTCCTAGAATCCATATTCTTTGGGATTAAAACATCTTTTCAGAAAGTCCCCATTAACCTTGGAGGAGACACACCGAATCTCAGGACAAATAGGTTGATCAGGTTAATTAGAATGCTCACCACCTCCTCTAACACCAGGGACACTGGGCCAGTGGGCAGTTGGGTGTTGTCATAGAAAAAGAAAAAGTTCCTGGGTTCTGACTAATCAGAGAGGGCAGGGTAGGATATCAAAATGGGGTTCCTGAGTCCCTGGCCAAGAGAGGAGGGGGAGATGACGTGGAAGTGGAGATAGTGGAGGAATATCAGAGTCAATTTCAGTGACTTAAGAGTTTAGCTGAGGGCTAGCTCCGTGCAATCTTTTCCAAGCGACAAAATAGTTATCATTTGATTTTGTGGCTACTGAGAGACAACAGCTCTATTACTTCCCCTCTTGGATGCACCAGTGGTTCCCAGAATCTCTGAAGCTTTGATTCCTCCCCATCCATCTGGCTTGTGGCATGCCCACATGGCTCGGTACTCAGCCTCATTACAATGACAGGACTCCATTAGTCACCCCAAAATGGAAAGGAACAACCAGAAGGAAGGCATTCATTCAGTACAGAAATCACATCAGAGAAGGAGTGAAGCCAGAAACACTGACCTGAAATAGGGTTAGGGGGAGCTAGGTACAGTGGAAAGGAAAAGGGCTTTTCCATTATTTCCAACCAACTCTAAAAGCAATTCTACAATAAATCTCTTTTTTCATTAGTAAGTTCATTAGGGTAATGTCTTCCAACAGGTCCTCAGTTCAGTGGCTTATTTAAGCTTATCACTTAAAGCCATTAGATATTGGGTACTTAATCCAAAACTGTCAGGATCTCATTTATTTTTCTTTAGGGCCGTTTCTGAAGTTCTTCTGAAATGCTTGGTCTCACCCTCACATCAACACTTCTTCAAGTGTCATCCCTGGACCATTCACATGCAAATCACACGGCAGGGGAAAGGGTGGAGGTGGTGGTGGTGGTGATGGTGGTGGTGACTGAGTGATGAAAATCTTTATCTCTGAGCTCCACCCAGCATCTCCTTAACCAGATTGTGTGTAGGGCCTAAAAACCATCCTTTTAAGCCAGCAAGTCATGTGATTTTAATATACTCTAAGGTTTAAGCACACTGATTCCTAGAGAGTGCCAATAATAATACCTTACAATTTATGAGGCTCTCTGCTTTACAAAGACTTGTGTATAATATCTCAGTTGCACCTCACCACATGCCTCCGGGAAGATTGTGAGAGCAGGTGTGATTATTTCCGTCTTATGAAGGAGAGGCCTCAGCTCTGTACCTTCAGGTAAGTTACACGAGGTTACATACTCATCAATGGGGTGCGAGGACTCTAACTCCGGTCTTGGAGCACAGAGTTGGGTGCTTTTGCCATTAGCCTGAATGGTAACAACATCCTGATTGATTAAGCGTGGAACTCGGAACTCTGTCTTGGGCTGCTGTCTAAAAGGAAAGAAAAGAGTCAGTCTGGCAGCCACAGGAAGAAGCATCCTTTGTGGAAAGAGAAAACAAAACTACAAGAACTTGGAAAATGTCAATTACCATACTTATAGTCATTAACGGTCTAATCATAATGTTAAATGTGTTCACTACAAGTATAATATTTACTTTTATTACGTATTTAAATTTGACTTGGTTGACTCAGTTGGTCAGGATCATTGAATTTTCACAATAGTGAATCATGTGCTCTGACATTCCATTAGGTGAATTCTAGCTATACTCATTTACTTTTAATGATAATGATGTTGAATGAAAATCCATGTGACTCAAACCTGAGTCAAGGACTCAGGAATTCATTCATACCTAGTTTCCTTTGTCAACAACCCGTGATTCCCGATTTCATTCTGAAATTTTAGTGGAATGAAATCTGAGAAACTAAAAAAATTCTATCATGAACCGCCATTTGGTTCAGTCGAAATGATCAGCCAATTCAAGCCCGCTAATGAGACACTCGTTGGCAATCAGTTTTACAACCAGTGTTAGGTGAGTAATCCTGCTGAACCCCTACACACCTGTGTGATGGTTAATTTTATGTGTCAAGTTGTCTGGGTCACAGGATGCCCAGAGGTCTATTTAAACATTATCTCTGGGTATGTCCGTGCGTGTTTCTGGAAGAGATAGGCATTTGGATTAGACTGAGGAAAGCAGATCGCCCTCCCTAATGTGGGTGGGCATTAGCCAGTCTGTTGAAGAACTGAATAGAACCAAAGAAGTGGAAGAAGGGAATATTTGCTCTCTGACATTGTCTGCTGGAACACTGGTCTTCTGCTGTACTGGGACTGGGACTTACATCATCTGCTCTCCTGGTTCTTGGACCTTGGGGTTTAGACTGAAATGACACTGGTTTTCCTTGATTTCCAGCTTACAGATGACAGTGGGATTTCTCACCTTCCTTATTCATGTGAGCCAATTCTTCCCCACTGTGCCATATATATAGAAGGAGGGAATGTATATATACACATATGTATATTATATATAATATAATAACATAGATGAAATGTATATCATATATGAAATATTATTTTATATATCTCCTATAAAATATTTTATTTATATATGAAATATATTTTATATATATGAAATACATGTCTTTTTTTTAAAGACTTTATTTATTTATTCATGAGAGACACACAGAGAGAAGAAGAGACACAGGCAGAGGGAGAAGTGGGCTCCTCGCCGGGAGTCCGATGCAGGACTTGATCCCCAGACCTGGGATCATACCCTGAGCTGAAGATAGACACTTAACCGCTGAGCCACCCAGGCATCCCATATAAAATATATATCATATATAATTTATATATATATATATACATATATATATATCTCCTATATGTGTATCTCTTACTGGTTCTATTTCTCTGGAGAATCCTAACACACCATGTAACCCTAGCGCCCTCCCCCCTTTTCACCTCAAAATTTCCCTGGCTGCATTGTAGGGTCAAATGGGTCACATTTAGCCTTGCTCCCCTTGCCGGCTATTGGATTTCTACCTCCTGCTAAGGAGACCAGGGTTGTGGGTTGGGCCTCACAAGGAACTGCTAGCTTGGCTTTGTTTTATGCCTTTAGGCTCAGCTCTACTTCACGGGGCAGCCACTTGTGCTGTGAGAGAGCACAAATGGCTGGTTCACTGGGGTGGGCAAGGCCCGAGCCCTTCTCAGCATTGTTTCAGAAAGCAGTCTCTAGAAAGACCCTACAGAAGCTGAGTAAGTCCTTGGTGAACTTGGGCTCTGCATCACATTCAGTGAAAAATGCATATTATGCTGCTGGGCTTACACCACTGTAATTAAGACATTTTGCTAAAAAGTTCCTAGTGGATTCATTATGGCTGGTCCTGAGTTAGAATGCATCCGAGCCATTTTGGGGGCAACCTGGGTACCATACGTGACTGTATTTCTCTACGTGCTGGGCCAGGCTGTATATTTTGGAGGGAATATTTTGTCTAATCTTCTGTGTTTTTTTATTTTAATTTTGATTTATCTTGGTACCCAGAAATCTATCTGGCCTCCACCACTGGGATAAATATACTAGCCCATTTTCTAGTTTTCAAAATAGTTGTTTAATAATCCTTTGAACCACCTGGGTTTGTCAAAACGTATGATGCATGGAATAGGTATGAACTCTTCCACTGTGCTCTAGGTACTAGAAATATCACTTTACTTTTCTAGCTCAATATTGACTCCCTGAACCCAGTAGTAGGGGCTCCTCCCTGGGTGGAGGTCCTTGCCGTCCGTGGGCTCTCCCGGGGTTGTTGCAGGCCCTCAGGGTTCACTCGGTCTACGAGGATGGGGAAAGAGGCCTCTGTCAGTAACCCATTTGGTCACTGCAGATGCTCCTTGGCCAAACTCACATGGACCTCCTGAAGGCTAGTAGGCCCTGCGGCTACCCCCTCCTCACCAGGCCAGATGGCCTGCAGCTTGATGTAGGGCCCTGACAACATCTATGCAGCCATCCCCCATTCAAGGTCTCGCTGCCTCCTGGGTGCTGGGGAGGACCCTCTCCTCCGAGAACCCTCAAACTGGAGAACCAACCACTCTCTGCCTGGCATCAAGCCTCTTTCCAATTCTAGACACCTTATGGCCCCCAATCCCACCCTCGCTCCACCTCCAGGCTCCTTCTGCCCGGAAGCCAGTCCTGCCAAACAAAGGCTTGTCCCTAAACACTAACTGTGTCCCTTGGGAACCAGGAACACAGGAACACAAAGCCTGGCTGCCTTTTCTGAGGGGGTTAGGGGGAAAATTCTGCTCAGCCTTTGCTGATGAGCCCATAGCAGGTGGCAAAAAAAAAGGCCTCCACAAAAACAAATCACAAAAGAAGGCAAGACACCAGATACCTCCTCAATAATTCACTCCAAGCATAAATATATATGCATATATAATTATTCCCCCATTTTCCTATAGTTTTGCTTAAATAATATTTATTTTTTTATTATTATGATACTGCTTGTGTTCTCTTTCCTCCCCTAAAATATTTTGTTCCCCAAACTGTTGGATCTATTTCTGAAATTTCCATTTTTTACAATTAGTGACTTCCCCCCCTTCCTGTTTTGATGGTAATATTATATAATTTTCATAAAGATTTTGTTGTTGTATGCTTCAAACTCTAACAGGATTTCATCAATAAATTAAAAACAAAGATTTTGTTTTTTTGACTGCTCCTTGTTTTGAATTAATTTCATGTTATTTGGCAAGTTGTATAAATTATTTTAGGAGTACTTAAAATTGCATTAAGTTCACATACTAATTTAAAATATATTATCTTGAAAAAATAAAATCTATTTACCACATTTTCTTCTTAGCCAGAAGCAAGGTAGATTTTGCCATTTCCCCCCTCCCTTTATTTGTCCTACTATGGTGTTTTCCATTTCTTTCAATAAGATAAAATTTTTTAATTCCAAGTTGAGTCAATCCTCAAGAATTTATGTTTTTTGTCACTGTAATAGGATGGAATCACTTTTTCTACGTGTACCACTAGTATAAAGAATAGCACCAAATTTTGTGAATTTGTCTTAGACTCCCTAGCTCTCCATTTACCTCTTGAATTTCATAAGTGTATAATAATATCTCCCAAAGATACTTTGATTAGTCCTTTCCTGTCTAGATGCCTCTGTTTCTTGCCCTTCTCAGAATGTTGTTGTCACCACTGTAATACCATGCTGAGTATTATGATGGCAGAGGGCACATTCATTGGCTTTGTTTCTGCTTTGAAGGGATTCTCATTTTGTATAATACTGGCTTGTAGTTTTGGTTTCTTAAAGGAAGAAACTTTAATACAGAAGCCCTTCTAGTGAAAATATTTAGAGTTTTCAAAAGGAACCAATGTTGATTTCATTTGAATTATTTCTTGGTATCTATTGAAATGATGAAATCATTTTACAAATTTTTCCTATTAAAACCTATCCCTTGAATGGAGATGGAGACAATGCAGTACTATCTGGATTCAGCTCACAACTCAAAGTTTAAAGAGTAAAGAAGCAAGCCAATAAACCAACCAGCAAACCCAGTAGCTCAGAAAGGCTAGACAGAAGAATGATCTATTGGGGAGTGTTTATTCTCAGGAGACCCACCACCAGCAGTCCTTTGAAAGGTGCTCAGAGAATCATCCAGACTACCTGCTTGGCCCTCCCCACATGCTCACGCACTTGATTGTCCTTGTCCTGTAGATTGTGGTCAGGCCTCTACTGGACCTTGAGAATGCCCCTCTTTGACAGTCTTCCTTGTTTTCAATGGAGCTTTGCAACAACCATGGTGCATTCTTTTCTGTCATTCAATCACAGGAACAAAAATTTTAGTTACTGCCTTATACTATGAACTAGCAATTGATGTCATACGAGGACTACTCTAAATAGCGTTGGGCCTTCATTACTTTATATACACTGAGAATGAATAATAAACAGTAGATTTTGGGTAAGTGGATACTGGGAGAAATACTACAACTCTGAGTTACACAATTTTGGTTAAAAGAACTGTGTGATTACCTGATGAATTTTTTAAAAAAGATTTTATTTATTTGAGAGAGAGACAGAAAGTGCAAGAGAGAACAAACAGGAGGGGAGGGGAGGGGCAGAAGGAGAGGGAGAAGCCAAGTCCCCGCTGAACAGGGAGACCAATTCGGGGCTCAACCCCAGGATCCTGAGATCATGACCTGAGCTGAAGGCAGACACTTTACTGACTGAGCCACCCAGGTGCCCCTACCTGATGTATGTTGGACTGGACAGAGTATATTGTTCAATGGTGGAAACTTTTTCTTTCTAAGTATTTTGTAAAAGAATTCCTTTTTTTAAACAAACAAACAAGCAAACACATATCAAGCTGGCACAAACTGGAAAAGGTTTTAACCCACAGTCAGTGAAGGTGAGGGCAATATGACAATATGTAAATGCACATGGTCAATTACCCAGTAATTCCAACTATGAGGTACTTATTGTCATCTACAATAAGATGGATGGGCAACGTAGAAGAATATAAACATAATGTACTTATAAAAAATTTTGGAAATCTAAAGTATGTCTACAAAAATGGATTGATTACAAAACTTATGATACATTCATTTAATGGAATTTCATGCAACTGCTAAAGAATGAGGTAGATCTTCAGATCCAGGTAAGAAAACACACAAGACATATTAAATGAAAAAACAAGGTGGAGAACACTAGGTACAGTATGCCCTTACTTGTGTATATATGTTTTTAATGGCATTAGCTTCTGTATAGATAGAAAAATTCTGCAAGAATACTATTTGACTATTTTACTATGAGAAAATCTATCTATTATTATGAAAAAGTATTGTTCTCACTTTAATGCAATTTCATTGTAGAAGTTTTGGAAGACCTAGAAGGATATCAGGGTAAAAATAAGAATTTCCCAGCCAAAAATAAGAATCACCCAGAACAATCTGATGTTTTCCCTTTTGGCATTTTTTCAATGCATACATACTTTAAGAAAGATTAACGCCACGATGCTCACAGTGGTTTCATCAATCGTCTCTCTACTGCTCAGTATCCTATCCTGAGTAATTTTCTATGTCATTAATCAATCATGAAGATGTTTTTCTTGAAGAATCCATCCTCTTCCTCTATCTCATAATTCAAGGCAGTTCTTGTTTGGCCTTTGCATGGCTGTGTAGCTTGGTGCAGTGGACTGAGAATAGGCTTTAGAATCGGAAGCCCTAAGTTCAAGACATGCCTCTGCTGGTTAGTTGTGTGATCCTGGGCAAGTCACTTAACTGAATTGAACCACATTTTCACCTTTTGTAATATGGGTAAAATAAAAGCCAGCCCTACCTAGATGGTGGTGATATTATGAGGATTAGATGAGGTATCACAGGCAAAGTGCTTTTTGAACTGCAAATTCTGGTGAGAATCTCCCCATTGCCCTAGCATAGGCCCTCTGTGCCCTTCCCTAAGTCTGCTCACATAATCCTATCCTTACCTGAGTGACCGAGGTCCTTTGGAAGAAGCCCACTCAGCAGCAATGAAGACCAGACTCAGTCTCTGGGATATGAAGACTCACAGTCTGGACCGAACCCATGTTTCTAGCCTCATCTGCTGATCCCGCCATTTTGACATGGCTCCAGTTCCTTCCATGCACTTTCACAAGGAAATACCCTCTCTAGGTAGCCCATTAATCTTGTTCACCTAGAATATTCTTTATTTCCCCTGTGCCTGCCAAAATCCTATGCATCCCTTAAGGTCTAGGTCCACTGTCAACTTCTTGAAGACATCCCTGACAGCCAAGGTAGAAATAATGGCTTCCTCTTGGGCTCACGTGGCACTTGGTATTGTTGATCTATATTCATTTATCACATGGTGCAAGAATCCTTTGACTCTTGGAGCACAAGTACCCCCTTTTGGGGTATCTGCCCATCCTAGGATTTATCTCCGTTTCTCCAAGACCTGCTTTCTTAATGCAGCAGCCGTGTTTAGCTATAGGTGACTGGAATAGGGTGAATCCCTGGAAGAAGATTCTCCTTTCTGGGATGTTGGAATTAATATTTAGGATGCCAGTCAGTGTGGCTGCAAGTGAGAACACGCACCTTCAGGATTCAAGCCTGCCTTTGTGGAGCAGCCAATTTGGATTCATCTGGGCAAACAGAGGTGGTGGACATCGTCTGCCAAGAAGATCCAAAAGTAATGAAGAGAGACCAGAGGCCATAAATTCCCAAAAAGAGAGAGTGACCGAGAAGAAATGTCTTGGTCCTGGGCAGCTGTCTAATTCAGGGTTTTCAGGGTTTCAGGGCTCCAGGGGCCCAGATGTGCTTTCAGCAGCTTTGGGCTCCATGAAGTATCTGTACATAGGTACGCATTACCTTCTAGTGGTTGCGTCTCTGCCTTTGGCTCAGTTCGTGATCCCGAGGTCCTGGGATCAAGTCCCACAGCAGGCTTCCCATAGGGAGCCTGCTTCTCCCTCTGCCTATGTCTCTGCCTCTCTCTCTGTGACTCTCATGAACAAATAAAATCTTTTAAAAATTTTGATATTTAGTCTATTCTGACCATATATGCTGAGATTTGTAAAGATTGAGGAACAAAACACTTGGGGCTGAGGGGGTGTGGAAGCTGGGCACCGAACATTTTTAGAAAGCTGCCCAGGTGATGGTGGTGGGCACAAAGCACAGGGAACCCGCCGGGAAAGGCTCCAAGGACTTGAAGTGGGCGATGCGCCTGGTTTTAGAAAAAACTCCGTCTTGGGAGCTGGCCTGAGCAGCATGTGGGGAGGAGGCGGGAGCCCACCACCCACTGCCACCGTGGGCAGGTGAGGGCCGAGGGCCCCCCTGCACCTGCGACAGTCGCAGGATGGAGGGGAGGAGGACCTCGGGGACTCCTGTTTAGGAGACAAAACGGTCCCCTGGAAGTTTAAGGGGCAGTGACCTGAGGGTGCCCCCTGGGTGCTAGGAGATGCCTCCGGCAGACGGAGGACAGGCTGGGCCAAGCAGGTGGGGGGGCCGGGGGGCGAGGGGGGAGCAGGTGAGCCGGGGGAGCCGGTGCCCTGGGCCTCTGGCTTGCGAGGCGGTGCAGGGCGGTGCAGGGCGGTGCAGGGCGGCCCGGGCAGCCGGACAGACGCGCCGACCGCTGCGGGCCAGACCGGGGCCAAATTTGCACTGGGCCACCAGGTCGGGAGGTGGTTTTTATTTTTAGCATTTATTGAAAGGAGCCTCCAAAAAAACAAGGTCACTTTCCCGGCTCGCAAAGGTGTTATGGGTGTTGAAAGGAGGAGCGGGGCCCCACCCTGATCGCCTCGGAGATAAGGTGCCACGTGTGTCTCCCAAGCGCCTTGAAGTCAGGTGGCTTCTCAGGGCTCTAAAATTAGCAGAGCAGCTGCGCTCGGTGGGTGGCGAGGCCGAGGCTCCCTCGGGGACAACTAGGCCTTCCTACCCCGGGCTCTGTTTGGGCTCTGTTTGGGCGGGGAGGTCAGGGATCGAACAAGACTCTACTTCTTTGAAGAATTCCCCCAGGAGCTTGGCACGCCAGGGTGCCAAGCCAGGGTGCCACGCCAGGGTGCCATGCCAGGGTGCGGCAAGCGGGCAGCGAGTGGCTCCCCTTGCCAGGAGAAAGGGAAGGAACACGAGGAGGGGGTCCCAGGAAGGAGCCTCGTGAAAGGGTGACTTTTCAAGAACATGCACTGTAGAGGTGACACCCTTAAAGACAGGTGAGGAAACAGTTTGCACTGGAAGGGTCAGAATTAGGTCCGAAACTGAAAACGTGCTGTGGGGCTTTGTGTTTTGCACAGAAGAGTGCTATGGAAATGCTCTCTGGTTGTGGTTTTGACTCGAGTGGTGCAGCCTGGCCTCCGGTTAGGGCTCTGCTGCCAGCAGGAGGCATCTGGGGAGGGGGCCAGGAGGTGGGTGGGAGTAGTGGAGAGGAAACTTTTCAGTGCATTTCTTTATTTAAAAAAGAAAAAATACATATTTGTATAATATTTCTATATAAAAGCCAAACCTCAGAATAGATAAATGGCCAGGGAGGCTACTGACAAAATATTTCATTGTGGTTCTACCATCCCGGACCCTCCCCAACTTGAGCTTTGGTCTGTTGATTTTACATACCCAGAGGAAGGGCAGAAAATTGTAAGTGGCACGGTATAGGTATAGGACTCACCGTGGAACTAAAAAATTAATCAGTGACAAGCTGCCAGGGTATTATAAATCCAGGAGTATCGCTTCTGTGGCATTTGTCTCGGGATGCTTTTTCTACAAATACTCCCATAATCCCAGATAATCCCAAAAAATATGTAGTAGCAAGATTTAAAAGAGTAATCTCGCCTTGTCCTCTGGACAAGGACTTGTCTTAATGTCCTTCATTAGCACAAGGAATCCCCATTTTCTGTTCAGAAAGGTGCCACCCCCCTCCCCCCAGCTGTCTCTGTAACTGCTGGCTGTTGGTTGGGGATGTAGGGGTGGCAGTAACAGGGAGGCGGGGGTATGAGAGGAGAAGGCAGGTGGGATGTGACTGGAGCCAACACCTAAGGACAACTTTTGGGCTGGGTCTCTTGGATAAGTGTAGACTTGGGGAAAAGAAGCTTCCCGGGAGGCTGTGTCAGTTGAGCTAGGGTATGCCCAGATATGGGTTATTCTAGGGCAAGCCGTACCTGTGCTCTGAAACACTTCCCTTGCTTAGGATATTCTCTTTTGTAATCCCAGTTGTGTTTCCTAGTGAGTCCCTGGCTAAAGTAAGGTGTGCTTCCGTAGCTAGGAGAGCAAGGGAGCAGGAGGTTCCCCCACGAGAGAGTTGCTGACAGAGTCCTGGCCAGGATGAGAACTGCAGGAGGAGGTGACTTCTGGGAGCAAGAATGTTGGAGGCAGGGACACCTGGGAGGCTCAGTGGCTGAGCATCTGCCTGCAGCTCAGGTTGTGATCCCGGGGTCCTGGGATTGAGTCCTGCATCAGGCTCCCCGCAGGGAGCCTGCTTCTCCCTCTGCCCATGTCTCTGCCTCTCTCTTGGTGTCTCTCATGAAATAAAAAAAAAAAAAAAAAAGAATGTTGGAGGCAGCTGGGATCGATGAGACCACCCAATCCTTCCTTTTCCTTTATACCTTTGATCTTGGCTTTTCCTAATTTTGTTCAATAGCCAAGATTCGGACCGTTCACTGTACTTTCATTTTTTATAGCTGGGAAAAGCTTTTATAAGCTTCCTCTCATGGCCAAGAGAAACCACTGGGCCAGTCCACTCTGGTGTCTCCCTCACATCTATTGAAGTGGCCAGGGCATCCCCAAACACCAGCCCCAGGCCCTGGAGCCAGGTCTCTCCCTTTTCTTCTGAGCTTCTCCTCCTCTAGCTCCTTCCTGCCTTGGATTCTTGGCTGCTTCCCTGTGACTTGGTTCAGTCCTCTTCTCTCACAGCTGACTTCAGGGTATAGGGCATGCCCAGTGGCTACGCATACTTCAAAGCTGCTTCTGGATAGCTGGAGCAAATCTCAGGCTCCTGGCTAGGTAAAGGAGAGAAATTTTCAAATATGCAGCTGACTCTGTGAATCACCTACAGGAATTCTTTACTGGGGATCCCTACAGAGCACCCACTGAGCACTTTTATAGGTGCTTGCTTTTCATCCCCTTAGATGCAGAGGCTAAAACACAAAACCAATGTAAGTTCAGAAAGGGGATGTATCAGTGTCTCTGCATATATCACCCATAATGCTCTCCATACCTTGACAAACTGAGAGCAATTTTGCCCTCACGTGAGGGCACAGGAATGGCACAGGCTGCATGTCTCTTCTGTGGCATTTCAGGCTCAGTTCACAAAGCCTCTTAAAGTGGTGGTTGGGGATATTTTGGAGATAACTCTCTAAAAGGAGGGTCTGAAGTGACTGCAATGCAAGCCGATGAGCTAGGCTCAGGAAGTCCACCCCCTCTTGTTCCTATTTGATTAAACATTGGGAGGCACGCTCAGATCTCTATTTCTCCCATAGCGGAAAAGGAAGCCAGCATTTTTTGAGTAACTGGTTCCATGCGATGTGCTAAACACATTTCACAAATATATCTAGGTAGTTTAATCCTTGAAACAGTTCTGTGAGATAGGTGTCTGTGATCTCATTTTACTGATGAGAGCTCCGAGAGTCACTGTAAGGTGAAATAACCCTGCCAGAAGTTTGAGTGCTAGGGAGTGGTGGACCTGGGGTTCTAACTCAGCTTGCCTGATGTCAAGGTCCATGTGTGGTTGACCCTTGAACAACAAGGGTTTGAACTGTGCAGGTCTGCTTATATGAAGATTTCTTACAATATTGTACTATAGGTGTGTTTTCTCTTATAGTTTTCTTAACATTTTCTTGTCTCTGGCTTACTTAATTGTAAGAATATAGTATATAATACATAAAAATATATGTATTAATTGACTGTCTATGCTATTAATAAGGCTTTTGGTCAATGGTAGGCTATTAGTGAAGTTTTAGGAAAGTCACACTTATACATGGTATTTTGACTGTGGCAGGGGTGGGGGTTGGCTCCCCTAACCTCTGAGTTGTTCAAGGGTCAACTGTATTTTCCTTTGTGTTGTGCTTTTGTGTTGTGCTACCTCCAGCTAAATCTCTATTTTTATAAAGTTTGAGAGAACACATGAGGAGCTATACATAAGAAGCTTTGATAGTTGTGTACCACAGTACACAACTTTGTATCTTTGGAAGTCTTAGATTCTTAAATATGACGAAAAGAAAACAGAAGGCGATCGGCTAAGAAAATCTGGCAAATTCCGAATGTATTGCTCAGGAATCCTCAGAATTAGAAATTATAAGTAGGAACATGGATCTCAGCCTGTTAGAGAAGTATGAGACTATGGAGGCTGTTTTGCTGCAGGCAGCAAATTGGTTAATATGTATATGCACATTGATTGAGTGGCTTTCCAAAAAGAAGAGCCCTTGGAGTCATTAAAAAATAAAGGGTTATGATGACCACAATTTCAAAGAGGGCTATTAGTAAAGGAAATATGGATTTCTGATTGATTAAAACAGAGTTCAAAAAAGAACCCATGACTGCTCTACAAGTGTCTTGTGTGATGGGCAAAACCAGAAACATTAGTGTCTATTTTCTGCAAAGGGAGCTTTATCTCCTTCAATTCAAATCAACCCAACAGTCTCAGGATTTGGAAGCCTCTGTTCTTCTCCACATTTGAACCTCAGCCACGGTCTGACATGGCTTTAGAAAGTCACAACCTTCCATAGGAAATACTAGTACCTCCCAGAGGCACTGGGGATAATCCATGACTTTGTTTTGTAAAGAAAGTGTGACTGGTGATTGACCTTTGAATTGTAACACTCCTCTCACAATGCAGGAATTTACCTCCAATCAACCTACATTTGGATAGGTAAACATCAGTGCCTTTGATCTGAAGGGATCTAAACAAGGATGTCTTTTCCCTGTCTACTCTAAAAAGATATTTGGTCTACCAGCAGACTCTGATGGTCGATGGCACAGAAATAGAGAATGCAATGTCTTCTTTTCACAGTCTAACTCTTTGGGATAAGATGATTTTCCCATTTGACTACATTTTTTATGTTGTTTAACTCTGGGTAAAGAATAAATCAGAGCCATTCAAACACTTGGCTTAGAGGCTTGGAGTTTGGGGTTGTAAACAGAATGTGTACATAGCTTCCTTCTGGGAGAGAGGAAGGAGGAGTCACGGAATCTGAGAGGCCTTGAAGATAATCTGTGGTAGGCAGCCTCTAGAAGACCTCCCAGTGATCCCTGCCTTCTGGTATTCTCTCCCTTGTACTCCCTTCCCTTGGGTGTGGGCTGAATTCAGTGAGTCAGTTCTAAGGAACAGAATACAGCAGAGTGACGGGATGTCACGAAGACTCTGACTCCCATCTTGCTAGCTCCCTCTCTCACAGTTATGCTGAAGAAAGCCAGCCACCATGTTGTGAGCTGCCCTGTGGAGAGAATCATGTAGCAAGAAACTGAGGGAGGCCTCTAGCCAACATCTATTGAGGAACTGGGGCTCTTACTCCAACCAAGACTCTAATTCTAGGATTCAGAGAGCTGGATCCTGCTGACAACTACTTGAGCGAGCTAGAAAGCAGATCTCTCCATGTCAAACCCTGAGAGGGCTGAAGCCTCAGAGAGACTGGATCACTGACTCACAGTATCTGTGAGATAATAGACATTTGTCGTTTTAAGCTTCGAAGGGTTGTTACGTCAACTTAGGTAACGAACAGTCCATCCAGTCCAACCTCTGTATTCTTAATGAGTTGTTGGAGACCTAGAGAGATCTAGTAGCCTGAGCTCCCATAGCCTTGGACCAGACTGCAAGTCAGGCCCCGGAATTTCCAGACTGAGCTCTCCCCCATTCACGATGCCCTTCTGCAATTTGGCATTCTGGAAACCTGCCTGACATGGCCTTGTTTAAACCCCCTTTAAATGAGCCCAGACTTTTCCCTAAAAGGATATCTCCATGTCCAGCTGGCCAGGAAGAGGACAGAGCAGTCTGGAGAGCTGGTCTTAAGGCCAATCTGTTTCTTCCATGGCCCCCAGCAGGGCTCCCCACTTGCAGCCAATCCCCATTTCAGACACTGGGCTTTCTTGTCCACCCAGAAAACTTGAAAATGCCAAATCTCCCCAGATAATAAATTCTAATATTTTATAGCCTTTCTCTCTCTGGCCAATATTCAGAGCTGTCTTGTCCTGCTAATTCTCAGTGGAAATGAGCACCAGTCTCTCTCCATGGCATTCTCCTCAAGTCACAGATTCATGTTCTGTGCTGCCTTTCGCCCTAGGCCTTCTGAGAAGAGGAAATAAGGCAGCTCTGGGGGGTGGGGCAGGGCAGGACAGTCCCAGCAGAGTGGCCTTCAGTGCCTGGACAGAGCACAGAGAGGATGGGCTGGGGTGAGGCTGGGTGAAGCCAGGGGAAGAGGCAGGCCTGGGCTGGGCGAGTCTGGGCCAAGCAGAGGAGGAGACCAACAGGTAGTCTTTGTTGGGTAGGAGGCAGGCTGGTGTCATGTGCTGGGTGGTGCACTGCAGATAGGAGCCCTGGTGTCAGGGTCAAAACCAGACTGAGAGGCAGGTCAGATCCTGGCACAAAATAGACAAAGCCAAGCAGTGGATCAGGAACGCAGGCCTCAGACACAGGTAGCAGCATCAAGTAGACCTTAATGGCACCTGATACTAGGCCTTGCTTCTAAAACAGCTATGTGCCCAGGCAGTCTGTTTGCTTCTAGTTACACCTGGAAGCAACCCTGGGACATGGATGTTTTTCATTTTCAGTGCCTTTTCACTTCATATCAAGTGCCCTCACACCAGTGGAAGGAGGAAGCAGAGTCAAGGCTGTTAGCCTTTCATGCTCCAGGAACTGGCTCCCCAGTGGCCCTGGAGGTGAGGATGGGTGTTGGGCAGGGGTGGTGGTGGGTTGTGGTATGGTGGGTTATCTGTTTTCCAACTTTCCTGGCATATCTGTGTCTGATAATGATAGGAAGAGAGGGAGGTCTCCTCAAGTGTTTGGCTGCTTCAGGATTTGGGGAGCAGTTGTTGGTGGGGTCAAGAGGACAGCTGTTCTTAAAGACTCCAGACAGATCCACAGCAATCTTTGACTTTGGAAAGGTTGGCAAGCAAGTGATCAGCTACCTCTTCCTGCCACCTGGTGGATGCTCCAGCTAATTTGTAGACTATTTCTAAGCCTCTGGTTACTGAAATGACCTTGGTATGGAACGGAGCCGGGGTCACAAAAAGGCAGCCCAGTAGATCCTGCCCTCAGATAAACTTTATTTGATCCAACCCAGCATTTAAAAATTTAAAAAGAAAATTGGATCCACTTAAAAATCAGGATTCTTCACTCCAATCCATTGGCATACTTCATTCCCTTATGATATTATGGCAGTGAGGCAGGCAGCCTCCTTTATTATTTTTTTTTCCTAAAGATTTTATTTATTTGAGAGAGAGCATGCACAAGTGAGGGTGAGCGGTGGGGGAGGAGGGACAGAGGGAGAGGGAGTGGATTCCCTGCTGAGCAGGGAGCCCAACATGGGACTCCATTCTAGGACCCTGGGATCATGACCTGAGCCAGAGGCAGATGCTCAACAGACTGAGGCACCCAGGAGTCCCTGGGCAGCCTCCTTCAGATGGAGCAGACACTCCCTCCAGGTCTAGGCTTCCAAGGTACTCCCTCCCATGACACAAGCACACGCACTTGAACCCTGCCTCTTTTACTCATCTACCTTATTTTCCCAGCCCCTATGGCTATCGGAGATTTTACTCCACAAAACTGAAGGATCAAGTTGGCCCACTAGAGGATACAGACATCATAATAAAAAGATCAAAATTCCTACACTTCAAATGCATTTTGATACCTGGGAAAGGATTTTCCTAATCTCCCTAATTACATGTCTGCTCCATTGTATTCTTTCTTCTGTGTTGCACTTCAAGAGCTCTCATAATAGAAATTGTCTGCAAGAGCCAACTGCACTTATATAATTAGCATAATATTGGTCAAGATAAATTAGCTTTGCACAAACATTACATGAACAGAGGGACTCAGTTCTCATTAACTGAAAGAGGTCATACAGTGTAGATTATATATGCAGAGATGCTAGTTTGGTCAAAAGTAATCTGCTCTGATTAAAACAGAAATAAAGTAGCTGAATTACAATAACAGAGCAGCTGCTAAACTCACTATTGATTTCGTCAGGAGACAAAGAAGTGATGATCCTCCTTGGGTCTCGTCCAAGAAGAGACAGAGTAATTTTTCCATCCAATGTCAAGTTATTAGCTATTCAAATGAATATTCCTAGTTGAACTCAGTAGATAAATTGGATTATTTCCTTCTGCTCCATGTTGTGTTTTTAACGGGCACCTTATATGATTGCACTTGACGAGCATTGCACACACAGATAAATAAATCCCCACACACAGATGTTCAATGTAGACTAATTTAGTTTTACAACATGCTTCTTGAGGGGTGCTTGGGTGGCTCCGTCTGTTAAGCATCTGCCTTCAGCTCAGGTCATGATACCAGGGTTCTAGGATTGAGCCCCATGAAGGGCTCTTTGCTCTATAAAGAGTCGGCCTCTTCCTCTCCCTCTACCCCTCTGCCCCACTCATGCATGTTTTCTCTTTCTCTCTCTCTCTCTCTAATAAATAAATAAAATCTTTCAAAATGTGCTTCTTGAAAAAGTCACTTGGAACCTGTGAATCCTAATTTCTAGTTTGGTTTCATTGCTATTTTGCTCTCTAATATGGAGCATGTAATGTCCTTTCTGGGCTCCCAGTTCCCAAGTCTTTCACTCCCTGGGATTCATGGACATAAGTGCTTGAGCCCTAGGTCTGGAACAAAGGCCTTTTTAAAAATTAAGTCTGAGGCCCAGGGAGATTGGTGGTGAGAGTATGTGGCTTGCAAGTCTCTGAAAATACTGAGCAGTTAGGCTCACATCTGTTGTGGATGTCACAAGGGGTTGTGGTTTGTCGAGGATCCCATGAGGAAAGGTAGTTAACTTTAAAAAGTAGATGAATTTTTAAAAAAACAACCACATGTATTGAAGCATAAGAAAAGAAAATAGATCAATGCAGTGTTTCTAATTAGAATGAGGAACTAATTTTAAAAAGGATTTAACCTTGAACTTACAATTTATTTCGTCACTCAAACATATATCCTGCGGCTGGTTCTATGGGTGCCAGCAAAATGACTGTCCCCCAGCAAAAGCATCAAGTCCATGTGCACTTGCTGGGATGATGCCCTGCGTTAATTTAGTCAAAAGGCAAGGAGTCTACTGCAATGCAGGCTGCCTAATAAATACTGATTACCGAACAGTGTCTCACTCTCAATTTGAAGTTTTTTAGTTTTTTGTTTTTTCTTTTTCTTTTTTTGGTCTGGTGGCTCTCCTGCCTGCCTACCACAGGGACCAAGATCTTAGTCAAGAGGCTTTCCAAACCGTGTGTGTGTGTGTGTGTGTGTGTGTGTATGTGTGTGTAATGGACAAGCACAATGAAAACAAAGCAGATATATGTACATGAAGACCGCCAAAGCCATGGTACATCAAACTCATCCCACTGGTTGTGCAATAATTTCCTCTCTAATCTCACCCCAAGCATCTGATTTTTTTTCTTTTGTTTTTTAATGTGACGTATATTTAAGTGATTTTTTTTCTTTGATTCTTCTCCAGAAGAGTCACTGGATACCTGCACTGTGGGATGTGGGAGACCTTAGAATCCTCCCACTCATCCCTGCAAATCCTCTTATTTTTCTTCATTCCTAGGATGAACATTTACCTCCAACTGCGCCAAAGTTGCAATGCTCAGTTCTTTACAGTTTTCTTTTCAATAATTCAGGCTTGGTGAGATGTGCAGTTTTTTTAAAAAGAAAAGAAAAATCCCCTCCAAGTAAACAAGGGGAAGAGTGTTTTTTGTTTTTTTGTTTTTTTAAATAGACTTGCTAGTGGAGACACTAGCTGGTGAGGTCGGGGAGTCCTGAGAAGCTGAGGGGCTCCCAGGACCACCATCCAGTGTCCTTCAGCCCCCCTTGCCCCTGGGAGCAAATGCCCAGCAAAAAGGGATATTTCCTCCTCCTCTTCCTCCTTTCCTTCTGAAAACAACCTTTTCCTGACCACGGGCTCAGAGAGGGTGGGACACATTTTCTCTCTTCTGGTTAGAAAAACAAACATGCACCACACTTCCAGCTTCTCCTTTGTGCTTCTGGATCTCACTCAGGGGAGGAAGAAGCTGCTGTTCCCCATGTCCTTGATCATCAGCCTCACATCTCAGCTTCGTTCAGTTTCCAGGATACCCACCCCACCCCCAGGCTGGGTGGGGAGCCCCACCCCCTCTTCCAAGCATGCAATCTTGAATGTTGCTGAGCCCCCAGGACTTGCTCTTTATCACTCTAGGGGCATTTTCTTTGAATGCAATCCAGTCTCTCAGATTCCCACGTTCCAAGAGGCTGCTCTCTGTCCGATGGAACATTCTGTTGCTGTGCACTGTGAACCAGTCTTATTTTGTTCTTTTCATTAGGGAATGTTTCCATCAGGGGCCTGTGAGTTGAAAAGGCTCAGTGCTCAGAATGAGGATGGCTTTGTCTCCCCTAGCTTCGTGACCTCTGCCAGGAGTGCTTTCAGGGCTCCAGACAGGACATAACAGAGAAAAGTGCTCAGAGCCCTGTTGATGAAATTTTGAGAGTTGCGGAGAAACCGCTAGCCAGGCTGCCTGGATATATTAAAATGTCATCTCTACATTTTGGACATGATTAGCTTGTTTAGTTCGTGCTAGAGAGCAAAATAGAGTTTGTTCTCAAGGGAGAGAAGCAGACGGAGAAAACAGGCATATGAACAGCTGACAATGTTCCAGCCACTTTGTCACAAAGAACTGAATCCTCCATTATTAGAGCCAAAAATCATCAGCCAATTCGAGTCCCCTGGGAATGATGCGAGGCTGGAGCAGAAGTGGCCAAAGCCCCCTCCACATGGACGCAAAAAGCAAAATGCTATTCTTTTAAGTCAGGTTCTTAGGAAGGGAAGCAGAGCTTCTTAACATTTATTATAAATTATGTGCCAGGCACTGGGCTGGGTGCTTTTATGCTTGCTATTTAATTATTAAGCCACTTGGAAAATAGGTATTAATACTACTGTGTGTCTATAAATTTGGTTTATGTTTATCTACATTCATATCAGTTGCTTCCTTAGTTGGCCAGGTAGCTGTTCAAACATCACCTTTGACAACCTCCTTCCTGAGCCCTTAGCCCATAACCACAACGCCTGCCATCCTCTGCCTCATTTCTATGGCTCCTCTGATGCTGTTACCTTCTGGGTGAATTCCTCCCAATTCCAATTTATTAATTCTCTCTTCAACTACATTTAGCTTAGAAACTATCCTCTTGAGTTTTTGAAAACATTTCAATGGTTATACTTTTCTTCATAATTTCTAATTTTATGTCCACCTGTGTTTATTTCATTTGTCTGTCTTAATGGCATAAACAAATATCATTGGCATAGATATTTTGTCGGGATGTGATGCCTTCAATGATCTCTTCAAGGATTCCAGATGAAAGTATTTTTAAGTCTTTTTCACAATTTTTAAATTATTTCTTTCTGGAAAAAAACTCAAACCAATTATTGACTTTATTGGCTCTTTCTGGTGTTTGATCTCTTGGTGAATTTTTTTTTTTATTGACTTATGATAGTCACACACAGAGAGAGAGAGAGGCAGAGACACAGGCAGAGGGAGAAGCAGGCTCCATGCACCGGGAGTCCAACGTGGGATTCGATCCCGGGTCTCCAGGATCGCCCTGGGCCAAAGGCAGGCGCCAAACCGCTGCGCCACCCAGGGATCCCTCTTGGTGGATTTTAAAGTTGGGTTTACAGGATCATTATACATAGGAATCTTTTACCCTTGCCTGTATTTTTCTCTGTATATTCCTTCTTGTGGGGTTTATGTTTGAGCCTGAGCTAAGCTACACCTCAGGCAGTGGTATGTAGCACGTCCTCCAGCTTCCTTTCACAGGCCAGGGAAGCCCTGCCCCAGCTTCCGGTTGTGAGCTCTGAACACGACTCCGGCTCCTGTGCCTCCCACAGAGCACCTTTCCTTTCTGGTGTGCTTTTATCTGCAGAAGCCAAACTCATGGCTCCTACTACCTACTTCCAGATCCAGAACCTGGCAGGCCCTCAGATCAGCCCCTACTCTTTGCTACCCATTTTGATTCTGTTCTAGGATTGTGGTGATATATATATATATCTCCACAGTTGTGGAGATATACACACACACATATACACACACACACATATATATATATATATATATAATTTTTGAGTGTGGCTATGACTTTTTAAAAATTTTTATTTATTTATTTTAGAGAGAGAGCATGTGCATATGAGCAGGAGGGGCAAAGGGAGAAGGAGAGAGAGAGTCTCAAGCAGACTCCTCACTGAGTGCAGAATCTGACTTGGGGCTTGATTTCACAACTCTGAAATCATGACCTGAGCTAAAACCAAAAATTGGACACTTAACCAGGCACCCCAAGTGTGGCTTTGACTTTTAAAATTCTTTTTTATATGTTCTCTCTCATCGCTATGTGTTGGATCAGAGAGAGCTTTATAGCATTCACTTACAGTGCCATTGAATCTGGTGAACAGGAATTGGAATTGGGAAACACATATTTGGTAGGACAGAAGTGGGAGGTCAAAACTGGGCAATTATGTACAGGTTGGAAGAGTGAGTAGAGAACCTGAAGAAATGATGAGTTCAAGTACTGCTGGTAAGTTACCGTGCAGGAACCCTAGTTATTAAGATGAAAAGAAAAGCCATCAAATTTCAAGTTGAGTTTCATGGCCCTGATTTCACAGGTCCTCCCTCCCTCTCCTTCCTTCTTCTTAAACCCTCTCTCCCTCACTCCCCTTCACATTGGTGATAATCCCTATGGTGACCAACCATTTTAGTTTGCCTAGGATGGTTTTGGTTTTAGCACTGAAAGTCCTGTTTACTAGGAAAGCCTCAGTCCTGGGAATCTGGGATAGTTGGACACCTTAACTTCCTACCTTTCACCTTGTGAGTGCTAATAGAAGACCCCTAATACCAAAATTAACATTGCTAAGGGGTAAGCTTGAGAGACAATAATGGGAAGGGGAAGACAAAGGAGGAGGCCCTGGGCCTCTCTAGTCTTTGCTGTGTAGAAGAAGCAATAACCCAAGAAGGACTTTTACTCTGAATTCAGCAGAAATACAGACTCAAAAGGGACTTCGAAGGATGCGATCCTCAGAATTTACTTGCTTGGAGAAAGTTGGACCATCAATATAAATGGTATTTATAATTCCTTATATATTGGGTTCAGAAATTACTTGCTTTTGGAAAGGAAGGTTGTATAAATATTATTTGATTTGATTTCTCTCTGGTCTTTGTGAGTTCAATAAGCTATCAATGATAGCATTAAAAATGATAATGCTATCATTTTTTAAGTATGTTGAACTAGATAGTATCAGTTCCACTGATTCCATATTTTTTTATCAGTGATCAAAACCATACATCATTTCATGCTTGCTTCTGCAGCACATCTACAAAAATTAGAATGATCCAGAGATGATTAGCCTGGTTGCTGCACAAGGATGACATGCAAATTTGTGAAAACCGTATGTCATTTCACTATTTTCAAAGTGCCTTTATCTTAGAAAAGCATTGGTCAGTTCTACAACCACTGTCACTACAACTAAATCCTGCTAAGGTTGTCCTTAGCTATCAGCAGTCACTGCTAACAGAACACTAATTTTATTTGGATGGTGATGGAGGTTAGTGGTGTGTAGCAGCAATATACCTTGACTCAGGGAATGAGTTAGGATTGATAAATTCCATCTAGTCATGGCTATATGACTTTTCCTTGTAAACTGCTCATCGTTCCTCCACCTTTGCTACTAGGAGTAAAATGTTACCAGTTGGGACCAATGAGATATAAAATGAAAGTCAGCTGGGAGTTTTCCAGGAAATGTTTGCTTTTCTAATAAAAGGGACAGACTTGAAGAAAAGCATGCTGTCATCCCTTTCTCCTCCTTCATATCTGGAATGTGGATGTGATGCCTGGAACTAAGGCAGCCACATCAAGTCCATGAAGCAATACACATGATGATGAAAAGCAATATGCCTATAAAGTCATATTTGAAGGAGAGCAAGAGCTTGAGGCCTTGATGACCTGGTCAGACCTTCCCCAAGACTGTACCTCTGGAGTTCCTGTTTAATAAAAACAAGTGTCCTTACCATTTAGGCACCTGTTGGTGCGTGGCCCTTTACTTGCAACTAAAAATCAATTTCATGCTGAAGAACAAGGTAAATAATCCATAATGATGATACACGGAAATGGGAATCTATGTTAGCAGACCTGTCATGGTTTTTGGTGGTGGTTTTTTTTTTTAAGATTTTACTTATTTATTCATGAGAGACACACACAGAGAGGCAGAGACATAGGCAGAGGGAAAAGTAGGCTACCTGTGAGAAGCCTGATGTAGGACTTGATCCCAGGACCCCAGGATTATGACCTGAGCCAAAGGCAGATGCTCAACCATTGAGCCACACAGGTGCCCCTTGTGGGTTTTGGCATTCCAAAGCTCTTTATTCTAAATAGGAAAGGAGAAACACTCTTTTTGTTACCCCTCGGTGCTCAATGATTATTCAGTTTCAGTATAAACAAAATGTTCTATAATGTGCTCTCTCTGCAGTGCCTATTTGGGGATGAGACATAACTCTATATGATGCCATACTAAAATCCTTTTGTGCATCTTAGAAATAGAACATCATCTGTGCTATATTGTCTTAGGGCAAAAGGATATAGACTGGGGACCACCAGAACTTCCAGGGCAATATTTTGCTGGGGGATTGGATTAAATCCACCACAAGAATAAGACAACTGCTTATAGTGGGCTGGAAGGTGGACTCACAAACCCACTGCCATCTACAGAACTAGGATTCAGCCAGTGCTCAAGTGGACAATGAGCCCAATCCAAGGCTTCCAAATAGCTTCTGTGTTGGCAGGAGGATAGATCCTACCTTGATCAAGGATAGGTAAAAGGGTAAAGAATGAATTCTGTGGGGAAATGCTATAGAACAAGATAAAGGGAGCATCATCCCAAAAGCTTAGAGAAAGGACATGCCTCTGAAAATGATTTACTGCAAGACCCAGAAGATTTGGGGCAGTGTATGGTATCCTTATTATACAGAGAAAAGGCAGAAAGGAAGCAAAACCAACACAATAGAAACCCAAAGAAACAAATATGATAAGAATGAACCATGAGATTTTTGAGCACCCTTAACTTCTGAGTTCCTACTGTGGACCAGCACTCAGGGGCTCAGTGATGGCTAAAGTATAGCCCTTAACCACCAGGTGCTCGTGGTGCCATGATCCCATTCCATCACAGTAACTTATTCGGAATTGAATTGTAATAATAAGCTATGATACCATGAAGTCCTACAGTGTATTAAAGCATTTGTTGTCTAGACACACTCTATTTTGGAAAGATTAAATTGCCATCTCCTAAGTAAGTAAATGAAGCAGGGAATGCGCAGAGGAATGGAACCACTGAATGTTTCATTGAGCTCTGGTTGTTTTATGCAAGACGCTCTAAGAAAATGCATCGTTCTTTAGAAGATCTATTTCTCCTTGCTTATATGGAAGTGATGGAAGGTCCTCCGGAAGAGAGGTAGTGACAGCAACATAAGCTACTTCTTCTGTGCAGCCAGCATGGGTTGAGCCATAAGCTCTTTGAAGACTCTGAGGAATCTTCCCACCAGCACAGGGACATGTCGGGCAAGTTCACTCATTGTTTCTGAGACTGATAATGCTCAGTCCAATCCTGGCCACTTCTCTACTTCCAGCCTTCCCCTGCCCTTCTCTGAGGACAGAAATTAAGCCACACACTCAGAATGTCCTATCCTGTCCCCCTGACCTCCAAGGAAATATCAGTTCATAGCAGAAGGGTGTAGGGGGAAGGGGACAATCATTTCTCAACCTATTATTTAAGCTCTTCTGATAGAATCTTGCCCCTGGCACGCTGATGGGCCAAAGGATGGAAATGGGCCACAAGCTGGGACAATGATAGAGCAACACCATGCCCTGGGCACAGCAACTGGGAAGGGAAGGGCATTTGATCCACTGGGACCCATTGTAGCATATTTTTGGAATTCATGATCTAGGGACCACAGAGCACAGTGCTCATTTTCTCTCTGTGGTGGAGACTAGCAGCTCTGAACTCATCAAGACGGCATTTCCTGCCATGTGGAGGAAGCTTGGCTTGCAGTAGGAGGAATGATACCGCTCACAGAGGTACAGTATGACAGATCCGTTTCTAGCTGTTCCTGAGCTACACTCACATCTTGACCATCCCACAGCCATATTAGCCTTCCAAACACATTTTCCCTTGACTGAGTTTAACGTGGGTTTGGCATTTATAACCAAAAACAAAACAAAACAAAAAAACCCTAACGCTGTGTGTTTTGGTTTTCCAAAAGAATTTTTTTCCCGATTATAAGAGTGATACTCATAAAAATTCAAATATTGGAAAATATTATATGTAAAATAAGAAACTACTGTAATTCCACCATCCAGACATAATCATTGTCTTTTAATATTATTCTGGGCATTTCTTTCTTTTGAAGTACAGATAAATAGGTAGTTTTATAGGAGTACAATTTTATAACATACCATTTTACCTAAAAATATGTTTTGGATATTTTTATGGAACAATACTTCTAAAATCTACATTTTGAAAATAACTGCCTAGAATTTTATATTGAACTACTTTAATGTACCCAGTCCCCTTTGTTGAACATTTAGGCTATTTCAAAAGTTCTGCTATGACAAAAACACAACAATGAACGTACTTGTATGTACATTTTGGAGCACTTGCTATA
This sequence comes from Canis lupus familiaris, assembly GCF_011100685.1. Taxonomy (NCBI): domain Eukaryota; kingdom Metazoa; phylum Chordata; class Mammalia; order Carnivora; family Canidae; genus Canis; species Canis lupus. Next base: position 21,033,410 of record NC_049228.1, read on the forward strand.
GTCCTCACTTCTTAAATTCTAATATTCTTATTTGTTTTGGCAACTTTTCCTGTAGCCTACCAATGTCATGTATGCCCTTTTGGTTCACTCCTTATTTATTCATTCATTCTCTCAACAAACATACCGAGAGTACGTTATGTATGCTGCTGTACTAGATTTGGGGAAAACAAACAAGGGTAAATGTTGGTTTCATCTTTAAGGAGGAAGGGGAAACTAGAAACTTTCTATTGAAAGCTGACTCTGCTAAGCACTGTACAGGTTTATTTGACTTAGTTTTTATTTAAAAAAGAGGGCAGTCTGGGTGGCTCAGTGGTTTGGCACCGCCTTCAGCCCAGGGCGTGATCCTGGAGACCTGGGATCGAGTAACCGCGTCCGGCTCCCTGCATGGAGCCTGATTCTCCCTCTGCCTGTGTCTCTGCCTCTCTCCCTCTCTGTGTCTCTCATGAATAAATAAATAAAATCTTTAAAAACATTTTTTTTAAATAAAAAAAAATAAAAAAGAAACACCAGGTGTCCCTGGGTGGCTCAACGGTTGGGTGTCTGCCTCTGGCTCAGGGTGTGATCCTGGTCCCAGGATCCAGTCCCGAATCGGGCTCCCTGTGAGAAGCCTGCTTCTCCCTCTGCCTGTGTCTCTGCCTCTGTCTCTGTGTCTCATGAATAAATAAATAAAATCTTAAAAAAAAAAAAAACCACCAACCCTGTGCAGGGTTATTATCTTTTTATATAAGTGAAGAAAGGAAGATCAGAGAGGTTGAGTAGCTTATTCAAGATCACACAGCACATAAGTGCAGACCTATATCAAGGTCTGACTTCTATCACATGTAGTTTAAAGAAAGAGGTGTGACGGCAAATGACAAAACCAATCTGTAAGTGCTCTGTAAAATCTGAGCAAAAGGATGCATTTAGGTCCATCAACCACAATAATCAGCAGAGGTTGACCTTAGACAAATCTTTTATCTGTAGCAAGCTGCTTTGTAATAGTCCAGGTTAAATCACTTGCCTGACTCCACACAGCTCTAGGGGGCCCTTGGCAAGCCAGAATATTTGCCAGCTGGGAAGTTGGGGGAGAGAAAGAGGCTGTTTCTAAGCAGCTCCGTTGGGACAGGCTAAAACTAGCAGGTGTAATGCCAGGGCTCCTGGGAAGATCAGAACAGCAGTCAGAGAGGAGGCAGAGCCATTTGAAAGAAGAGCTCAGAAGAAAGGGACAAACTGTTGGGAGGCCTCAGGACTCAGGCTGGTGGAGGCGACACCCTGAGTGGCCTCACACTTGGTGTAGGTGATGCGCCAGCATAAGCCAACCCTTGGGATAAGCATGCATGTCACTGGAGCCTGGGAATGGAGGAGCCTGGAAGTATTGCTTGCCAGGCACAGGGCTGTAACAGCCGATTAAACTCGTGCAGTTTGTGACTTCATGGCTGCTGAAGGCTTTAGATTTGTTCGGATGAGATCCACAAAGCTGGTGCTATGATGTCCAGCCAGGAAATACTTGACAAGCCTCAGCTCTTTCTTTCCCTAGGGGAAGACCCGAAGTGCAAAGCACGTGCATTCGGGGAATCTAGTATCTTCCACACTTCCTTTCCTTGTACACGTTCCCCAAGGGGCCTCCTTGTCCTGTGGCTGAACCCCCCACTGGAGGCATCACGGCTGAGCGCATGACTTTTCAACCCATTTTATTAATTTTTTACAAAAATGTATTTATTTTGAGAGAGAGCAGAGGGGAGAATCGCAAGCAGACCCCTTGCTGAGCATGGAGCCCAATGTGTGGCTTGATCTCGGGACCCTGAGATCACAACCTGAGCCTAATCAAGAGTCCAGCGCTTAAATGACCGAGTCACCCAGGCGCCTCTTCAACCTCTTTAAAATCTTGACTGGAACACCAAGAGATAAAGCAAATGAAATTGGAGCTGCTCCCATCTGAGTAGGAGTCAGGGGTGCCAGGGTCCCCTTCCTCTCCCAGGATGTTCTGTTGCAGTTTAGAAGCCACTGGCCTTGCTGGAAGAGTTCCAGATTTGAAGTTAGAGCACCCAGGTTCTAATCTAGGTTCTGCCACTTAGAAGGAGTGTGGCTTTTGAGAAGTCACACAATCTTTTAGATTCCATGGTTTTTACTTGTGAAATGGAGAAACTAGAAACTAGTTCTTGTTTCCTTCAGAAGTTGATGTGAGCAATAGGTGCAACCAGGTGGGTAAAAGCAGCTGTAAAAAGCCATAAAAATGCAAAATGTTCCTTTCCTTAGCTTTTCCACATTTGCACAGCCCCAGGATGTTTCCATGTCTTTGGGCTAGGGGACAAATTTCACCACTTGGAAACCAAACAGTGTGATTTACTTACTTTTATGGTTTCTAAAGAGAAATGATCATTTTGAAGGTACATTTCTTTGGGTTTTTCTCCCCTCCATGTTTTATTCCTGGATCCCCCCTCTCCTTTTCTCTGATAAACCCACCCACTTCTGTGTCTCAGCCCCACCCCCCCCCTTCCCCAGAGACCCAAAACTGTTGCCCTCAGGCACACAGTATCTTCTGTAACAGGTCCTCTATGCATGCCAACTCATTTTGTCACTTAGATTTATGACACTCTAGGAAATCCATTTTAGCAGGGAACACCAAGGTCATTTCCTCTATTTCTCTAAGTATACCCCAGGTTCATACAAAATAAAGATACCAGATGTCTTCTCAGAGTTCTATCAGAGAAACCATGATTTCTGGTGGTTCTCCTGTTGCTGGGGATGTTATGTTGCAGCACTATATGCAGTAGTGATAACACATCCACCCCGGGCCCTCCTACCCACAAAGCCAGAAGATCGTAGGGGAACAGCAGTTTATCAATGGGGTTCACCAGAGAGGACCATGTCAATTTCTCAAAGTCATGGCTGGCTTAAATATTGGGCTTGATTTGGAGCATGGAACAGAGAATTATGTTCTCAGCAGCTCCCCAGCTGCCTATACAGTTAGGGCTTTCCCTCTACTGCCTGACACACAGGGTGGGTTTTGAAATGGACTAAGATGAGTTATAGTTCCATGTTCCCTGATAGTCTCCAGATGTATACCAACGGTATATGCTGTGGGTGTTATATTAAATTGGATCAATTTTGTTTTCTGGGTAGGAAGTCAGCCAGTGTTGCTGTGACTTATACTCGTCGAGTGGTTTCAGGACCATGGCAGCAATGGTCACCTCTTTAGAGTGAGTTGACTCTCCTGATGGGCCAGTGGTTTGGATGATCCATTATAGGCAGGGTAGAAATTGGATTTCAAGTGGGAGCAATAATTCCGCCCCACATCCCATAGACTAATAGAGCTTAATAGAACTGTTGCTTATGCAGAAGAGATTTCTCTCTTCCTTGTGTACCTGTTTTGACATTCTACCTGTGTGTCGCTCACTTGACTTTAAGTGGAGCCACAGAAATTCTTTCTGGAACTTCACAGCCTGTCTTTACATTTTCTTTCGAATGACTTAGTCCAGTGCAGAGGAAGAATAAATAAGGTGGAAGGGGATAAGTCACTGGCAGAGAATTCTAGCCCTGAGATCCCTGGCAGCAAGATCTACTCTTCTTGCCAGCGGGGTACTTGGGGCTTTCAGGATTTGGCCTCTTACCACCACTCAGATCTGTTCCTTGATGCTCCTCTAAAATGTGGTAATCCCTTGAGGCCAGACTTCAGGACTTTGGCCAGAGCATGACATAGGAGAGATGTTTCTCTGCCTCCTCCACTCACTCCCCTCCTGCAACGCATCCCTGCATCTTTCCTCAATACCAGCGGGACACCACACACGCTCCTTGTGTCTATGACCCTAGTCAGTTGTCTTCAAGGCAGAGCTTCCTGTCTTTCAGCCTCGTCATATGCATGACACCACCTGGTGCGTCAGTCCCAGGTGGGGTGGGGGTGAGAGGGTTACCCTGAGCCCTGGGCTCGCCAGCTTTCAAACTGAAGACTAGAGAATTCATAGGTGAATGGGTATGCAATGTGTTTTGTGCCTACACCCAACATTTAACTCTGATCCCTGGCTACATATCAGAAAAGAACCAGAGAGTATAAGGGATAATTGAAATCTCATTTGGTTAATTGGTTTTAACTTCCTTCCCTACCAGACCTTTTACCAGAGCTATTAATTTCCTCATTTTTCTCCTTTCATTTTCTCTGTCCAACCTCTGTTTATGGAGCTAATCCACCATGACAAGAACAAAAAAGCCTGGCAGTCAGGGGAAGGAGAAACAGGGAACTCAGTCATCTGCAGACTAGGCTGTGGGCTGCTGCAGCGGTCAGACCCCATCTCATAGGGCCAGTCGGGTCTCACCATCCCACCCCCATGACACCCCAAAACTCAGTCCTCCGTGAGGCTGTGTCCCTCCCTGGGCCCACTCAAAGGCCAGAGACACTCCTGGGGTTGGAAGAGAGGTGGGAGCTGACTGCTGCCAAGCAAACATGGAGTCCCAAGTGAGAATCTAGGGTGTTCTCAGCCTCAGAACAGGCCAGCCAGCTCTGAGACATGCAAACCGCCACAGGTGCAGGATGTAAACCAGAAGTGGCCGGGTAAGGCTGATGAGGCCACGGGCTATGTGCTTTGCATATGCCCCTAGCAGGCTAAAGTTAGGTTCTGGCTCAGGGGAAGGGCCACATTTAGCTAGTCTCGCTACTGAGCTGGGGACCCATCCGTGCTCTGGCCAAGGGCGCAGTCTGGCTGGCCCTTTCAGAGTCACAGGCTGGGCTCCAGGTCACTACTGTGCTGCAGTAGAGGAAGGGAAAACTCAGAACTGCCCCTTTCCTTCCCCACAAGCAAGTCTGAACATCATAGATGTAAAATCAGCGAAAATGGACCAGTCAAGTCCTATCTAATCCTCTTGATGCTACCAAGTCTGTCTCCCTCTTTGTTGCCCTCCCCCTCTCCCAGACCTAAAACATCACCAGATCCCATGAGAGAGCTTCCCCCCATCCGCCCACCCCCCACTGCTGCTTAGGGACCCATCTCCACTAACCTGTCTCCTACAATAGTACTTGCCTTCTGACCTCTGACCCCACAATGGGCCTTCCTTTCTGTAGTCCAGCCTCACCCCCTTACAGCCAATGCCCAGCTTCTCTTGCTGTCAGTTTGCTTTCTTTTTCTTTTCTCTAAAGGTTTTATTTATTTTTTTTGAGATGGAGGGAGATAGAGAGGTGCAGGGGGGGAGGGGGGCAGAGATCACAGGTGGGGGGAGGGGTAGAGGGAGAAGCAGACCCCCACTGAGCAGGGAGCCTGACATGAGACTCAGTCCCTGGACCCTGAGATCATGACCTCAGCCGAAGGCAGACATTTCACAGACTAAGCCACCCAGTCACCCCAGTTTGCTTTCTTCTTTAGCTATGGTGTGCATGCCTATTCCAGTGAGCCACCTTAAGCCACGTGGTTCCCCAGGTGTGCAGGCCCCAGGTACCTGAAAGGGCATTGACCAAAGAGCCCGCAGGGACAGGAGCTTGGCAGGCTGTGTATGCTGAACAGAGATGCTTGCACCCTCAGCATTTCAGTGCCCCCCCAGCAGCTCCAGCCTCCCCTCAGCTGTGGGATCTGAGCTGACCTAAAGACCAGGCCAGGAAATAGGGGCTGTATTTGCCATATCCTTGGGGCACATGTGTTGTGCTAAAGACATGGTGCCCCACGGTGTCTTTGAAAGACTACACATTAGACAGAGGATATTTTTTTTTTCTTTTTCAAAAGGGATGGGGGAGGGGAAGGGGGGAGGTTTTAGGCAGGATGTGAGGTAGTCAGTCCGCTGTCTTGTATCACTGGTTGTTAAGGATGGATAGACTTGCTCACAGAGGTCTCAGTGACCCCCCTGGAGTCAGTGTGGTGGAGAGGAGGCTAGATGGGGTAGAGATTGCGTTGTTGCTCAGAACCCCTGCCCCAACTGTACCTTAGGCAGTCTGCCCAGACCTGATAAGGAAGAGCACATTCCCTTTTTTGGTCCTGGAGATTAAGGGCTGTTTTCCAATCAGGAGAAAGCTATAGATGTTAATGCTTCCAAAGCCAAGAGGCTGGGTATGATTGGAGTCTGGTCATTGGATAACAGGTGAATAGGACGAGGGGCTGAAGAGGATGGCAGGCAATGTTTGGGAATCCGTTATCTGTAATCCTACCTGGCCTGTTTCCTCATAGCTCATTGACAGTGTTGACCACTCACAGAGCAGGGCACAGTGCTGAGCATGCTGGGTGGTATTCCAGTGACAACAAAAGACATGGAAGGCTCTATTCACAAGGACTTAAACATCTGATGGGGGAGAGGAGATAGGACCTAGGAACAAATATAATGATTACATGGAGACAGATAGAAAGGGGATAGACATTCCTCAGCAGCCATTATAGGCACATTGTCTCACAATGATGCAGGCCCTTAGATCAATTTTGGAGATTGACCCAGATTTCGCAGGAGTCTGAAACCACTCTGCTCTGTTTGAAGCTCTCATTACCATTTCTGTTCACATATTGCTTCCAGTGGTTTCCTCTGGGAATCACTTGAGAGCACATTCCCTCTAGAGACTAGCTAGAGACATCACGGAAAGTCACTCTATAGGTAGATGGCAGACCAGGACCCAGTAGCAGGGGACCTGGGATAAGGCTGACTCAAGAGGGAGCAAAGTGCCTGACCCCTCTAAACTTCCATTCTTAAATCAAGCCACTCATGCAACTGACCTCACGTCTGAGGGCTTGTTTTCGCTTGCTTGCCTGTTTCTGCTGTGGAAGGAAACAGGTGCTGTGAAAGATAAGTTATAGGAGAACACTACTGCCTTACTCTGATTAACTGGGAAAAGACACAGAAGATTTGCTTCTTCTAGAAGTTAAAGCTGTAAAGAGCGGGTTCGGAGTTTCTCAACCTGGGTGCTATTGGTCATGGCCTGAATAATTCTTTCTTATGAGGGGCTGACCTGTGCCTTGTAGGATGTTTAGCAGCATCCCTGGCCTCTACTGACCAGCCCCCACCTCCAGCTGTGACCATCTAAACTGTCTCCAGATGCTTTCAAATGTCCCCTGGAGGCAAAAATCACCTGCAGTTGAGAGTCACTGCTACTTATGAAAGGAGTTGGATCCCAGGCAGCCTGACACTTGCTCAGGAAAGGGCTGGATTTCCAAAATGGAAACAGAATCATGGGAGGGTCAGCGGCAGACATGGGGTTTGGGGAGGCTTAAATCCGAATGACGTGTGGTGCTTTCTCAAGAAAAAACTTTCGGAGGATTTCCAGTGTTGATGTAAATTGCTTTTATAAGATTGTTAGTTGAATGTGTATAAACATGAAACTGGGCATACATCCCATACATAGGCTTGTAACTTCTACAATTGCTATATCAAGACAAATTCATGATTTTGACAGACCAAATATGAGACCAGCAAATTTAACCTATTAATTTAATGAGACAGATGGCATGATTTTGTGGTTACTTGCTTGGTTACTCAGGGGTCTAGGCCTTTCTTTGGGTCAGGCATTGTCCCATGACTCAAATCTCACACAACATGGTCCCTTCCAACTGTGAAAACTTGGGTTGTGAGCCTTTCATGAGGTCACTTGGTGAAGGAAAACTTGACTCATGAAGGTCACCTGTGTTTTCTTCTTAGCAGTCAAGACAAAATAGTACATCTGGCTCCCACATGGTCAGAAGCCCAGAGTGATGTGGACACTGTAAGCTCTAAGTTGGACCTATGGAGGACCTAGATGATGCTCACATTTTTCAGATGCTCCTCAAAATGAAAAGAATTTCTTATAAAAAAATTTTAAGTTCCCACAGAGAACTCCCAAGAATATACTAGGAGACTCTCAGAGGAGTTCTAATTGGGTCTGATCCTCTTTCCAGATGAGGAATGAGGCCCGGAGAATTGCCCGGGGAAACAGCTGCTAAGGGTCAGGGCTGACTGGAAGGGAGCCTCTGCGCTGGCGGCCAGCGCTCCCTCATCCTCTGACCTCTTGTCCCAGCAGGCATTACAGAATTCTCACGTGGAACTCTGTAGAAGGTTTGGCTTACTGTTTTAAACGTTCATTCAACTGAACTGAATACTTCACATTCACTTTTTTAAGGGTGCTAAATTGAACTCAAGAGTTTGTTTTCAAAAATCTGATCTTTTAGCATTTAATAGTATGGTTAGAAAGCATTTTGCATGCACATGTGGGTGTGAGCTATAACCTACATACATAAAAGTGCATTAAACATCAATATCCAATTCAGTGAACAGGACAAAGTGAAAACCCACAGAACCAAAGCCAGGTGAAGAAAGAGAACACTTCTAGTGTGCAGCATTCTTGGTCACAATCCTTCCCTTCCTCTAAAAATAACTGTTATTTTGACTTTTTTTTTTTAAGATTTTATTTATTTTTTCATGAGAGATACAGAGAGAGTCAGAGACATGGGCAGAGGGAAAAACAGGCTCCATGCAGGGAGCCCGATGTGGGACTCGATTCTGGGACCCCAGGATCATGACCCAAGCTAAAGGCAGACACTCAACCACTGAGTCATCCAGGTGCCCCTTGACTTTTGTTATAGTGATTTTCTTAAACAAGAGAATTTAGTTTTGCCTGTTTATGAGCCTTCTATCAATGAACCCTCACTCTATTTGTTTCTTGATGTTTGTGAAATTCATCCACACTATTGCAGGTGAATCTAGCTCTTTTTCTTTTTTTTTTTTTTAAGATTTTTACGGATTAATTTGAGAGAGAGAGTATGAGCAGGGTGGAAGGGAGGGGTAGAGGGAGAAGCAGACCCCCACTGAGCAGGGAGCCTGATGTGGGACTCGATCCCAGAACCCTGAGATCACGACCTGAGCTAAAGATAGATGCTTAACCACCTGAGCAACCCAGGTGCCCTAGCTCTTATCCTTCCTATGTTTGGTAGACATTTGGGGTGTTTCCAGCTTGGGACTATTATGAGCAATGTCTCTATAGACATTTTTTTGTACATACCCTCGTGCATAGGGCATTTTTCCATGGTGGCATTTCTTCAACTGTGAGGGAAGTGTGTGAATCTTTGACCTCAGCTGGTAATGGCAGCTACCTTCCAAAGTCTTCAATGCCAACTGTCCCCTGGCAGTCCCTCTCAATTTTCTCCATTCTTATTAGCACTGGCTCTTCACAGATTTTTAAATTTAACCGGTCAGGGATATCTCATGGGTTTAACTGGCATTTCCCTGATTACTAACGACACGAAATATCTCTGCCACACTTACTGGCCACATAAATTTCCTCTTATGTTATTGTGTGCCTGTTCTAGACTTTTGCCATCTTTCTATTGTCAAATTAAATTTTCTTATTGTTTTAAACTTTTTTGAAAAAGATTTTATGTATTTATTTGAGAAAGAGAGAGAGAGCGCGCAAGTCAGCAGGGGGCTGGTGCAGAGGGAGAGGGAGAAACAGGCTCCCTGCTGAGCAGGGAACCCAGCATGGAGGCTCGATCCCAGGACCCTGAGATCATGACCTGAGCTGAAGGCAGGTGCTTAACTGACTAAGCCACCCAAGTGCCCCAAATTTAAATTTTTTAAACAAATCTTACCTTTATCAAAACTACATTTGACAGAAATTACGTTACTTGGACCTATCTTCCAAGGTACTTCTCACCTGAGAGCTGTCTATAGTTATGGGCAAACTGTCTAAGATCTGTGAGCTTAGAAGTCATTGTTTCTCAACCCTAAATCATTGAAAAGCTAACAACAGGGGTGCACAGAAAAATAGCTATCCAAATCTTTTTTCTTGTATCCATTTTCCAAATCTATTGAATTTTGCCCTCTCTTGGTTCCCCATATTTTCATAGAGAACAAACATTCCCTGATATATCACAGTCCTTTGTTAAGATCATCAAGCGTAGACAAGGTCATCGTTCTATTCTGTATTTCTCAGTGCTGTGTGTTGAATGCATTGTTATGAGTTAGCTAAATGTCAGTAATAAAGTGGTGCCTCTATTCTATTTACAACCTTTGAAGCGGAGATAATATCAAGTAAAAAAATATATATATAGCTCTAATAGCCATACATATCTAATAAAAAAATAATCAGCTCATCCAAGTCTGAGCTCTAGCTTTTGCTCACCTTATCTTCTTTAGACATTTAGGTATGAGCTCATTGGCAAAGACTTAAGCTCATACAATCTACCATTAAATAAATTATTCAGTAATCTGTGATGTCCTTGTAACATGAGAATCCCCTATTAAAAAAAGAAATAGCTACACTGCTCACAGAGGCATGTGCCTACCATTTATAGTCTTTGCTTTGCTAGCAAACCCAATTAGGACTCCCTGGTAATTTACAGAATTGATGTTTGTTGCAGGGTTTTACATGCATATGTGTGGGTGTGTGATACACACACATACACACCCGGAGGACCACAGAGAAAGCCCAGGCAGGTGTGGGTTATTTGTTAGAGCTGTCTCATTTTCCCCTTAACACATTCGACACTCAAATAAGGACAAAGCATCTCCCAGTCACCCACAGATTCAATGATATGTATTCCTGACAGTATCCAGGCAACTGGGGCTCTACTTTTTTCAAAGTAAACATTTTACTCTTCTGCTAAAAATGTCCAGTTTCTCTTCCAGACAAATAGGAGCCTGGAACACTGAGCCTCCCCCTCTTACCTCTTTCTTCTCCTGGAGTGCAGTCTGATGGCCTGATAGCTGGAGCAGACAAGAGTTGCACAGAGTTGAGGAATCAAGGAGGCAACCTCAGTGGATTCTCATTTTGAAAGCCCTGGAAGACAAAGAGCCAGGTGTCTATTTTTCATAGTTGAATTTTTTGATTAGAAGAATATTTTATGGGGGTGCCTGGGTGGCACTGTCAGTTAAGCCTTGGACTCTTGGTTTAGTTCAAGTCATGATCTCAGGGTTGTGAGATGAAGCCCTGTGTCGGGCTCAGGCTCAGTGCAGAGTCTGCTTAGGACATTTTTTTCCTCTGCCCCTCCCCCTGCCCTGTGCTTGCTTGTGTGTGCACGCACTCCCTTTTTCTCCTCTAAAATAAATAAATAAAATCTTTTAAAAAAGAAAAATAAAAAAATATTTTATAAATACAGAAACATGGGCGCCTGAATGGCTCAGTCAGTTAAGCATCAGCCTTCGGTTCCCATCATGATCCCAGGGTCTTATGATCAGGCCCCAACATCCCTGCTCAGCAGGGAGCCTACTTCTCCCTCTGCCTCTGGTCCATTCCTCCACTTGTGTTCACTGTCTCTCTCTTCTCTCAAATAAGTAAATAAAACATTTTTTTTCAAAAATAGGCCCATGAGGGCCAGAATAGTCATTATTCACATAGTATATGTTATTTAAATTTTGAGTTGACAATTACTAAAAAGGTCTCAATATTGTGCATCAAGTCATATCTCAGAAGCAGGCATTGATAGAATTCTTGGCCTATTGAAAAAAAAGTGTGACCAAATGAGTGAAATGAAATCATGTGAAATACTATTTGAAATTTTTCAACACTTCACATAATCCCTCAGTAGTAAATAAGCTTCTGAAAAATAAAAATATATGAAAGCTGTGCAAATAATCAATAACAATTGAAAGAATATTAAAATAGATTTTTTAAAAATTAAATCACCACAATGAGATTTCACTGTATACCTATTAGAATGGCTAAAATTAAATATAAATTTAATATATATTAATATATATTAATTTTATATTAATTTATAATATATAATATATTAATTATATATATAATGATAATATCAATCGTTGGCAAGGATGCAAAGAAACTAGATCACTTATGCATTGCTGATGGGTACAGTCACTCTGGAGAACATTTGGTAGTTTCTTATAAATCTAAACATGTAATTACCACATGACCCAACAACTGCACTCTTGGGCATTTATCCCAGAGAAATAAAAACATAGGTTTTATGTTCACACAAAGGCCTGAATATGGATGTTCATAGCAGCTTTATTTAGAATAGTCCCAAACCAGAAACAACCCAGATATCCTGAATATCCCAGATATCCAGTGGGTAAATGGGTAAATCAAGTGAGGGTACATCTATACCCTGTAATACTACTCAGGTACAAAGGAACCAACTATTGATATGTACAGAAAACATTGGATGGATCTCAAGGGAATTAGGCTGAGTGAAAAAAAAAAGCCAATCCCAAAAGGTTACATATGCTATGAGTTCATTTATAAAACATTCTTGAAAACAACAAAATTACAGCAATGGGGAACAGATGAGTGGTTAGACTGGAGAATTGAGGAGGGGGGGAAGAGGGAGGTGGGTAGTGTTATACAAAAGTAACACAAGAGATGGTGATTGATATGCAAGCTTCCACATGTCATAAAATAGCATAGAAGTAAAATGTGCACACACGAATGCGTACATGTAAAACAGAGGCCACCTGAGTAAGATCTGATTGTACCCATGTCAAGATCCCGATTGACATTTGTCCTACAGTTTTACGAGATGTTATCATTGGGTGGAAACCAGATAAAAAATGCGTGTGGTATCGCCCTATATTATTTCTTACCACTGCATGTGAATCTTTAACTACCTCTAAATAAAGTGTTTAAATGTTTAAAATTTAATGAAACCTGATATTCTTATGATAGACATCTGTTAATCTTGTTGCACAGAGAAAGAATCTAGGTGTGAAACTAAAGGAAGACCCATGGAGAAGTCTGAGAAAAAATTCAAAGCAGAGGACAACAGCAGAGGCTAGAGCTATTCCTGCAAGTGTGTGTGTGTGTGTGTGTGTGTGTGCAATGCATGCGTGTGAAAAAAGGTATCAGCAGAGGTTATTTTTGGGGTGTCAGGGCGGAGTGGGAGAGGGAGTTCTTAGCAATGGGGTCTGCTGTGTGCTAGTGAGGAGGCTTCCAGAGGCAGAGGAGGGGACAGGGGCCAGCTTCCTATGGGGTCAAGTCCAACCATGAGTTTAACTTCAGTAACCCTAACATATACCATTAGATGAACCTAGAATTACTCCACTTGCTGGAACCAAATCCTTTTCCCCCCATTCCCTTTCTTTGTGATGGATTTAAACCACAGGGAACAGTGGATTATCTTTGGGTGGCTCTGAATGGGGCTGTATTAGTCACCACAGCTTCAATTGTGCTTCTGTTTGATTATCAAACTGCAATTCCATTGACACCGCCTCAGTGAGCGCATCCTCTGTGAGCACCGTGAAAAGGATTGTTGGTTACACTGAAAACCTGTTCTGAATTTGTAATTACAACATGACCTTATTGAGATCTCAACTAACTCAGCTTTAGGATAATCCCAGGTGAAGAAAAAGAATTGACAAAGAAAGAAAAGAAACAAATGAGTTGAGGCAGGTGCTGGGTTTGTCTGTTCCCTTAGACTCTGGGGAGACACAATGGAGTCCTACGAGCTGGGCTTAATCAGGGCCTCGCCCCGTCCAGAGCTGGATGTGAATGGAAAGGACTCATGCAAACTCACTGGTTGGAAAGGAGCTGGGAGTCCAGGAGACTGGTGATAAGCAAAATGTATTTAGGGTTCTGTTCAAAATCACAGCTCTCAGTCCTGATTTCTTAATGGCATTTTACCCCCTTTATTTTACTAGTCACTTCATCCCACTCCAGAAGGCAAACAAGTTCTACAGTGTTTTTCTTAATGGCTTGATGTCTCATGATCTATTTATCTTGTTTCATTTGCTGTCTTTTGGGTGCTCCTTGTCCTCTACTTAAAGGAGCTCAATGCACTTTATTTTGCATCTTACTGGCATCTACCAGGTATTTTCAGCTGAAACAGTGAGGTCTACTCTTTGTCACTTCTCTTAGTGGCCCACCAGAGTCAGGTGGTTTGGAGTAAATAATGGAAAAAAGGATGATTATAGGGGCCAGACAAATCTGTACCTGCTAGCTATATGGACCTCATCAGGTTATTCAACTTCCCTGAATCTGTATGGCAAAGTGGCTAAAGGTAAGGTTTCAGAGGTAGCCACATGAATGGAATCTGGGCACCATTCCATACTGCCTGGGAGATCCTGAGCCCATTACTGAGCTTCTCAAAACCTCAGTTTCTTCACCTGTTAAATGCACGTGGCAGAGACAATTAATTCCCCTCTTCCCTTAGCAATAAACCCTTAGTTTTTAGATGGACACATGGCTTCCTAAATAAAGATTGTATTTTTCAAATTCCCATGTAAATTCCCAACCCATGTAGGCATGGCTGTGTTCTGAAATATCATGTGGAATTCCTGAGATGTGTCTTTAAAGGAAAGGTGTGTGTACTTTTTTACCTTGTCCTCCGTCTTGCTTCTTGGAATGCAGATATGATAGCTGGAGCTCAAGCAGTTATCTTAGATCATGAGGATGAGGGCCACACTCTAGGGATGACAGGGTTGAAAGCTAAAAACAAAGCTGCTGTCCCTAAACATTTTAAGCGTTTGAACTTACTTTTAAATTTTAGTGTGAGAAAACAAAACTTACATATTTCAGCCACTATGACTTCAAGTTTTTTGTCACATGTGGATGACTCTAATCCTAATGATATAATAGGGTTTGTAAAAAGTGGAGTAAAGACCACTAAAAACTCCTTTATAAAAGTGAAATGATCAAAATCAACTTTTTCAAAACTCTGGAAATTAACAAAATAATTTTTTGGTTAGCCTATTTATCTAATCCATAGACATTAATTTTTAAAAAACCCACTGAATTTCAGCAAGAACAGCAAATGTTGTGGCATTGTATTTTATTTTATTTATTTATTTATTTTTATGTTGTGGCATTTTAATGTGCCCTCCCTCCAGCTCTATGGTGGCTTTGAAAACCAACTGCCTTCCAATTGTGGTGAGCACTACAAACCTGCCAGCCACTGGAGGGGACAAAACAGGGTGGAATACCTTCAAAACCTCATTCCCAGATATCTGTCATTATTTGATCTGTCTGGCGATTTCCTGAAAGACCCCATTGACAAGACTATCTTTATTTGGCCTATCTTGGAAATCACCCAGTGTGGAAAGCCTTTTACCCTGGTATGTTTGTTGACAACAACAGAGACAATTACGTAACTTTACTGCCTGAGGTGGTGGATAACAGTAGGGGTAAAGAGTAGGCTAACCAAAAAGTTTAAAAAGAAAATCTGTAGAATGAAATGTTTATAGTGGCTTTGAAAAACTCTAACACATCCTTGGAATCTTCAAGTTCATATGCATATGTAGGGTTGTGTGAAGATGTTTAGGAAAGATCTATAAGTCTTCACCTCTAGCTAACCTTGAGGCTCTGAAAAAACAGGAACTAAAGGCTAAAGGAGGGTTGTTAACTGCCTGGCTTAGTGTTGAAGGCATGTTCCAACACTCACAAAGAATCTTTGGCAAAGACTGAGAGACTTATTTGGCATTAAAAAAAAAAATCTCTGTCCAATCATTAGCTGACCAATAAGCTAAGTAAGTAGAGAATTCAGTGGCTATACATAACAAAACATAGTCCAGAAAAGCCAATAAACAAACAAGCAACAACAAACAGCAAAACAAACCCTCTGGAGGATGAAAAATCTGATTTTCAGGATTGCCACATTACTTAAGATGTCTAGTTTTCAACCAAAGTTTTCCAGACCAGTAAATAAATAAGAAAGTATGGCACATAGACAGGGAAAAAGTAACCAATAAAAACTGTTCCTGAAACAGCCCAGAATTGTACTACTAAATGAAGACTTTATTATATATTTTTATTATATATTTTTTAACGATTTTATTTATTTATTCATGAGAGACAGAGAGAGAGAGAGAGAGAGAGAGAGAGAGAGACAGGCTCCATGCAGGGATCCCGATGTGGGACTCGATCCTGGAACTCCAGGATCAAGCCCTGGACCAAAGGTGGCACTAAACCACTGAGCCACCCAGGGATCCCTAAATAAAGACTTTAAATCAGCTATTTTAAATATATTCAAAGAACTAAAAGAAACCATGGCTAAAGAACTAAAGTACAAGAATTTTTAAAAAGCCTTATTTGTTTTAGAGGAGAGAATGTGAGTGAGTTGGGGGACGGAGAGGGGGAAGGAAAATCTTAAGTAGACTCTGCACTGAGTGCAAAGCTCAACACAGGATTTGATCTTATGACGCTGAGGTCATGACTTGAGCTGAAACCAAGAGTTGAGTGCTTAACTGATTGCAACATCCAGGCACCCTGAAAAGTATAAGAATTATATATCACCAGCTGGAGAATATTAATAAGATATAAATAATTTTTAAAAAGAAGCAAATAAAAATTCTGGTTTTGAAATAAAAAATTCAGTAAGGGATCTCAACAGGAAATGTGAGCAGCTAGAAGAAAATATTAGTTAACTTGAACTAAAATTTTACAGTCTCAGGAACAGAAAAAAAAAAAATGAGAAAAGTGAACAGAACATTAGAGACTTGTGTGACACCATCAAGAGTACAACATACACATAATTAGAGTTCCAGAAGAAAAAGAGAGAAAGGGCAAAGACTATTTGAAGACATAATGGCTGAAAACTTTCCAAATATGATGAAATACATTAACCTATACATCCGAGAAGCTCAACAAACTTCAAGTACCTTAATCATATCAAAATCAAACTGTCAAAGAAATAGCAAGTGTTGGCGAGAATGTGAAGAAAAGGAGCATTCATGCACTGTTGGTAGGAATGTAAACTGGTGTAGCCACTACGGAAAACAATATGGAGGCTCCTCAAAAAATTAAAAATAGGATTACCATATGATCCAGCAATTCCACTTCAGGGTATTTATCTGAAGAAAACAAAAACACTAATTTGAAAAGGTATATGCACCCCCATGTTCATTGCAGCATTATTTACAATAGCTAAGATATGTAAACAATCTAAGTGTCCATCAGTGGATTGATCCATAAATGTAATACATGCACACACACACACACACACACACACACATCCTGTAATACTAATCGGCCATTTGCAGGGGTGGTGGGGTATGAGGCTGGTACACTGGGTGAAGATGGTCAAAAGATATAGAAAAAGGGGCCACCTGTGTAGTTCAGTGGTTGAGCATTTGCCTTCAGCTCCCGGTGTGATCCCGGGGTCTGGGATCAAGTCCTGCATTGGGCTCCTTGTGGGGAGCCTGCTTCTCCCTCTATCTATGTCTCTGCCTCTTTCTCTCTCTCTCTCTCTCTCTCTCTGTGTCTCTCATGAACAAATAAACAAAATCTTTTAAAAGAGATAAAGAAAAGGTACAAACTTCCAGCTATAAAATAAATATGGTGATATAATGTATACCATGGTGACAAAAGTTAATAATACTGTATTGCATATTTGAAAGTTGCTAAGAGTAAATTTTTAATGTCCTCATTATAAGAAAAAATTTTTTGTAACAGTATCTGATTACAGATATTAACTAGATTTATTGTGATGATCACTTCACAACGTATACAAATATCAATCATTAGATTGTATACCTGAAATTAATGTAATAGGTTTTGATTTAAAGATTTTATTTATTTATTCATGAGAGACACAGAGAGGCAGAGGGAGAAGCAGGCTCCCTGTAGGGAGCCTAATGCGGGACTCAATCCCAGGACCCCAAATCACAACCTAAGCCAAAGGCAGACGCTCAACCACTGAGCCACCCCGCTGCCCCCTAATATAATGTTATATGTCAATTATACCTCAATAAAAATAATAATGTGACATGAATGAGAATAGTATTACAACCCTTTGAGCATGAGTTTTCATTTTTTTAAAAGATTTTATTTATTTATTCATACAGACACAGAGAGAGAATGAGAGGCAGAGGGATAAGCAGGCTCCATGGAGAGAACCTGACGTGGGACGCGATCCAGGGTCTCCAGGATCATGCCCTGGGCTGCAGACGGCACTAAACCACTGCGCCACCGGGACTGCCCAAGCATGAGTTTTCAAAAAAAACTATAGTAGTATTAATTGAGATTCCTGTTATTGGGGTTTACATACATTTGCCTATTTAATCCTTACAAGAAATCTACTATATATGCATTAGTTACTGTCAAAAAACCAGAAATAACAACATCATTAAAATAGTAAAAGCTAAATTAGTAAGAGTTTATTGTGCATATAAAAAACAGTTTGCAAACTGGGAGCTCTCAAATCAATGGTAGAATGGGGCTCAGAGGATTATTTTAGAACAGCTTATATGGTGAAAATAGAAGACTCTTTTTTTATAATAGTTTGTTATAGCACTAGAGTTTTCCTACAGATGGGGGCTTGATTAAAAGTGGTTAACTTATGCCAATTTGGGGGAACAGTTTTCATTTGTAATTTTCAGAGGCATAAAAACCAAACCAAACCAACCAAGTTATCAAAAGCCAAAAGCAAAATGAAAATAGCAAGAGAGAAGCAACTCCACATACAAATGATCCTCAATAAGATTAACACTTAAACACTCCAATTAAAAGGCAGATATTGGCAGAATGGATAAAAATAAACAAACCTGATACAACAGTATGCTTTCTATAAGAGATATACTTTAGATCCAAAGACACAACTAGGTTGCAAGTAAAACCATGAAAAGAAATATATCATGTAAACAGAAACCAAAGGCAAGCTAGAATAACTATACTAATCTCAGACAAAATATATACTAATTAATTTTACTATATTATACCAGCAAATGACAAAAATAATTGCTAGATATTTATTTATAAATATCTATGCACTTATTAACAGAGTCTCAAAATACAAGCCAAATGACAGAATTGAAAGAAATAGATAATTCTGCAAAAATTGGTGGAGACTTCAATGCCTCACTTTCAATAATGAATACAAAAACTAAACAGAAGTTCGACAAGGAAATCGAAGACTTGAATAACACCATAAGCCAACTAGACATAACATATCCATAGAATACTTCACCTAACAACACCAAAATAGATATTCTTTAAATGCCCATGGATCTTTCCTCAGGATAGATCATATGCCTCATCATAAAACAAGTCTCAATAACTTTTAAAATATTAAAATCATAGAAAGTATATTCTTCAACCACAAGGGAGTGAAATTAGAAACCAATAACAGAGGGGAACTTAGGAAATTTACAAGTACATTAGAAGTTACACAACACATTCCTACATAACCAATGGGTCAAAAAAATAATAAGGTATATTAGAATAAAAACTGATGTGAATGAAAATAAAACATGACATTCCTAATCTTGTGGGATGCAGCAGAAACAGTGCTTAGAAGCTGTGAATGCCTATATTAAAAAAGAAGAAAGATCTCAAATCAATTCCACCTAAAGAAATTAGGAAAGAAGAGCAAACTAAATCCAAAGCAAGAAGGAAGAAGGCAATGAATATTAGAGTGAAAATAAATGAAATAAAGAGTAAAATAGTAATAATCAAGAAAACAAAAAGTTGGATCTTTGAAAAAAAAATTAACAAACTTTTAGCTACATCGATCAAGAAAAAAGAGAGTAAGTTCAGATTATTAAAATCAGGGATGACAGAGGAATTACACGGACCTCACAGGATTAAAAAGAGAATAAGAGAGTATAAAAGAGAAGAGCATAAAAGAATACTATGAACAAATGTATTTCAAAAAATTAGATCACCTAGGTGAAAAGGACAAATTTCTAGAAAGACACAAACTGCCAAAACTGACTTAAGGTGAAATAGAAAATCTGACTAGACTTAAGACAAGAGACTCAATTAGTAATAGAAATTTTCCAAGAACAAGCCCTAAGCCAGGTGGCTTCGCTGATGAATTCTACTAAATGTTTATGAGGGATTGTGTTAATTCTTCTATAAACTCTTTCAAAAAACACAAGAGGAGGGAATACTTCCTAACTCATTCTAAGAGGATTTTGATACCAAAAACTAGACAAAGACATTGCAAGAAAAAATTCTCAACAAAACACCAGCAAATGGAATCCAGCAACATATAAAAAAAGTATTAAAGTATATTATAAACTAAAGTGATATAATAAATGCATCAGGACAGTATGTAGGAAATACTCCATAAACGTTCATTTTTTTCCTGTTTTCCCGTGATGAATGTGACAGAAATTACTATTGTTACCAATCTGGTCTCCCTCTTCTGTGTATAATCAATCTTCATTATTTGTTGATTCTACATTTGAAAATTTGCCTACTTGCTAAAATTTATTTGTACAAAAAACATTCATTTGTACACTCCAAATCAATATTCACACTGCTTTCATGGCCATTCATGGACATATGCAGAGTGGGGATATATTTGATTTGTCTGACACACACATTCCCAGTTGAGGTAAAACAAAAGTGGTGTTTTGCCTTCTTGTTTCAGCTCTTATACAAAGAACAGGCTTCTAGTTAGACATTTTTTCACATTTTTGAACTTTTTACTGGTGATTTCATGTTTAAATGGCCCCCAAGTGTAATGTTGAGATGGTGTCTGGTGTTCCTAAGCACAGGCTGTGATGTGTCATATGGAGAAAAAGCGTGTTAGATAAACCTCATTTAGGCATGAATTACAGTGCCATTTGCCACGAGTTCAGTGCTAATGAGTAAGCAATAAATATTAAATAAGATGTCATCAAATAGGTACACACATAAAACCAGGTTATGTATTGATCAGTTGATGAAAATGCTGTATCTAGAGACTCATAGGAACCTAACCCTGTATTTCCCCTGTGAGCAAAGTCTCAGTATTCTCTAATTCAACGTTTGCAATGACTTTATAGAACATAACTGCCAGCTGCCACAAATAAAATGAACAGACTGTACATGTACCCTGCTCTAATAGATTAAAACTCGTGGCTACAATATCTACAACTCCTTCCATCAAGAGACTATTTCCCCACACTTTGGATCTGGGCTGACCTTGTAACTGACCTTGACCAACAAAATGCGGCAGAAGTGTTGTGTAGGTTCTGGAGCTTAGGCTTAAAAGATCCTGTAGCTCTTGCCTTTGTGCTCTTGGGACACCGTCCTGAGACTTTCATGTAAGAAAGTCCGCTGAGCCTACTGGAGGATGAGAAGCCATGTGGCAAAGAATCAAGGTACCCCAGCCAACAGCCAGGATCAACCCCAGACACGTGAATCTAGGACATTCCAGCCCAGCTGATCCTCTGGCCAAAAACAGTTGTGTAAGTGAACCCAGGCAAAACCAGCAAAGGAGTTGCCTAGCTTACTCACAGAATTGCAAGAAATAATAAACTATGTTGGTAAAAACATAAGTTTGGGGTGGTTTATTACACCAGGAACCAGTAAATGATTATACCTGTCTGCTTAGAATTCAGGGTGGCCATGGGGCTTGTTTTTGCAAATGAAATGTGACACATGTCACTTCCAGGTGGAAGCACTGATTTGCTGTTCTTTGCTCTTTCCCCATCCTGGCAATTGGGGAAGTATGTATTGACAAGTAAAAGCAGTAAGATTAATTGGAATGCTGAATTACTACATGAGGAGAGTTGCCCTAGATAACTGCTCAAACCTACAGCAGATACGGCGTGAGGTATATAAACTGCAATTGCATAAATTCTAAGATTTGAAGATCTGTTTTCCACCATACCATCTCGAGCTGGTCTGATGAATACAATTGGCATAGCAGGCCTAGGGGTTTAAACAGATATGCTCTATGCAAGATATTTCCCCACCTGTCCAAGCAAGAATCTCTAGATCCAAACAAGAAAAGGAATTTAGACAGCTCAATTTAAAGATGGCTTTTCAGGATTAATTTCAAATATTAATCAACCTCTTTGAATCTTACCAGTTAATTGTACAAAAGATATTCCTGGACCACTCTGGTGCTATTCTGATAGTCCTTTGGAGAACAAAGAGGTGATTCTGAACCAGGTCAGTAGATAGAGCATGCAGAGGAGAACAGAACACCAGGCAGCTAACCTTGCTGTCATTGCTGAGCTGTGTCCCATTATCACAGTCAAGTTCACCTTACAGCTCAACTAGCTTGCAACAATTTTCTCATGTGTCAAGTGAAATGAGAAAATGTGCCCTGAAATCCACATGGTAGCTGATAAAAAAAACAATGGTCCTTAAAAACAGATACGTTATTGTCATTCAAGACCTAGTCACCTTCCCTGCCTTTGATTTGTAAATGTCTGACATATGCATATATGTGAATATGGATAAATATTTGCGTCTTCATTTTTATTTTTTAAAGATTTATTTATTTATTTATTTATTTATTTATTTATTTATTTATTCATGATAGACGTGTAGAGAGAGAGAGAGAGGCAGAGACACAGGAGGAGGGAGAAGCAGGCTCCATTCAAGGAGCCGGACGCGGGACTGGATTCCGGGACTCCAGACGCGGGACTCGATCCCGGGACTCCAGGATCGCGCCCTGGGCCAAAGGCAGGCGCTAAACCACTGAGCCACCCAGGGATCCTCCTGCGTCTTCATTTTTAAAAACACATACACCAAAAACCTAGTTACCTCTAAGGTGGGGCCCTGTGTGGAGGCTGACACTAGTAAATTTTGCAAACTGTAGCAGTGCTATGGACTGTGAACCTCCTGCCCCCAAATTCATAGCTAAATCCTAATGCCCCATGTGATAGTATTAGGAAGGGGAGCCTCTGGGAGGGGATTAGGTCATGAGGGCAGAGCCCCTGTGACTGGCGTTAGTGCCCCTATAATAAGAGGAGCCTACGGAGCTCCCTAACCCCTTCCACAAACTTCTGTTTCTGACCTGGAAGAGGCCCTCACTCGAGCATGCTGGCATCCTGACCTCAGACTTTCAGTCTCCAGAACTGTAAGAAATAAATTTCTGTTGTTTATAAGCCACCCAGTCTGTGGCATTTTGTTATAACAGCTGAAAGGACCAGGACAAATGCTTGGTGTGTTTCTGCGCAAAACGCCCTTAGCTTAACAAGGAGGGGCTCCACCAACAAACAAGGAAGCCCTTTGCTGCTGAGAAGGTATGTGTGGGCTTAGGTCTGGCCATCCAACATGGAGACAGAAGATACATTTGCATGTGTGGTAGAATGGGGTTGGGGAGGTGAAATGGTGGCTGGCAAATTTTGGACACATTCTAACGATGAAGGCTGTTGTTCCATATTGTGGGCAGTGTGGCTGCTTCTTCAGATTGGTGTCAATCAACATTAGAACTTGTCCCACTGGTGGGTGGAGGATGAGGGAGCGGGAGGTGGGAGGATGGAGAACCTGGGTGGCTCAGTCAGTTGAGCATCTGACTCTTGATTTTGGCTCAGGTCATGATCTCAGGTCATGGGATTGAGCCCCGTGTCAGGCTTTGCACTCAGTGGGGAGTCTGTTTAAGATTCTCTCTCCCTCTCCCTCTCCTCTGTCCCTCCCTCAATGCTGTCTCTCTTCTCAAATAAATAAATCTTAAAAAAAAAAAAAAAAGAACTTACGCCCCTGGAAAAACTTATGCCCCTGGTACTTCTGACATTCCCCATATTCAGGAAGTGGGAGTTATTCACTATCTTTCTGCAGAGCAGCAGTAGCTCTCTCCCATGGGCCCACCCCAGCCTCCGTAACAGTCATGCATTCTCCATGGCAGCTGGACTCGCCGCACCTTCCTTCCCCAGCTACTCCTTTTTCTACAGGTCTAGAGTCAAAGTTTGTGACACTGGCAAGGATTTGACTTGAGCCAAACCAGAAGTGGATTTAAAGTTGAGTTAAGGGGATCCCTGGGTGGCGCAGCGGTTTGGCGCCTGCCTTTGGCCCAGGGCGCGATCCTGGAGACTAGGGATCAAATCCCACGTCGGGCTCCCGGTGCATGGAGCCTGCTTCTCCCTCTGCCTATGTCTCTGCCTCTCTCTCTCTGTGTGTGACTATCATAATAAATAAAAAAATTTAAAAAAAATAAAGTTGAGTTAAAAGAGGAATTATTTGAAATTGATATAAAGGAGATTTATTTTATTTATTTATTTGAAAGAGAGAGGGCATGTGCATGAACAGAAGGGAGGGGCAGAGGGAGTGGGAGAAGCAGACTCCCTGCTGAGCAAGGAGGCCGAAGCAGGACTCGATTCCAGGAACCTGGGATCATGACCTGAGTCAAAGGCAGACATTTAACCGACTGAGCCACTCAGACACCCCTAAAGGATTCAGGGATGAACACTGATTCAGAGACCAATGCCTTGGTGATGTAGACTAGCATTTTGTGACCTGCATGTGACCAGGAGAATTTGGGCTGCCCCCGTTTTAATCTCATGCCCAACTAATGCCATCCCACTTCTGCGTGTGTGTGCGCGCGCACACACACACACACACACATACGCACACACATACTCAACTCCCAAAGCACCAATTAGTAACATAAATTGGAGGGAACTTTTCACAGGGAAATAAAAGGGGTAAATGGACAACAGGGAGCCACAGCCCATCCCCTTTGGCATCTCTGCTCTCTCTCAATTCCTTTTCTGCCCCTGCCCCCCTGCCCCACCCCTGTTCACTCCATCCCCCAGATCCCCTCTCAAAATACAACCGCCCTGTCCAGTCCCCTCAGAAGCACAGAAAGCATTAGAACAACAGCACCATAAAAGACCTCTAGTTATATAGTGTGGCCATCATGTCTCAGGGGATGGGGGTCAGCGTGAGCTCAGTACCCTCCACCCCAGGAGGAGCCCTGAAACATGAGGTTGAGTTGTGAGAGGCCCAGGCCTTTCTTCTGTTCTGAACTATGGGGCAGGTCTCCCTCAACCAGCTAGGAAACATGGGTCTTGCCTCCACTGAGCTAAAGGCAGGAGGCTGGCTTTGTTGATCCCTTGCGGCATATGGTTCTAGGACTGACGCTTGATGAGGTAAAGAAATCGTGTGACCCAGACCACACACACCTGGTGGAAACCAGGACACTCCCTGCAGCAAGGAGTTGCTGTGAAAATCAAGAACAAAGGGAATAAGGACAGGCCAAAACAAATGGCAGCAGTGTTTAACAGAAAATCCTTGGAATTAGAAGACACGATTTCTGGTTTTGCCTGTCTTGGGGCTTGCGTAAATCAGTCAGGTTTTCTGAACCTCTGCTTCTCCTACTGTAAAGGGGAGATGCCCTTTCTACTTTGTGGGGCTTATCAGGAAGCTAAAATGAGACAACACATAGGAAAAGATGGTAAGGGGGGAAAAAGGCTTAGCCACGAAACCCACAAACTGACCTGGGCTTCTTTCCAGCCTGAATGTGAAGGCTCTAGGACACAGTAAAACCAGCTTTTCTCATGCAAGCTGTTATGGCTCCTGACATGTTGGTACTTGTGGAAAGCTTACTCACTGTTTCAAAAGAAAGCTCCTTTTATTGTGAAATTGCGAAATTGTTGCCCTAGCAAACCATTAGAGCTCAAAGATCCTGGATAGGAACGTCAAAACTCTCCCTAAGAGAGTGCCAAGGAGAGGTTGTTTCGAGGGATGGATGAGCTTGAAGGAGCAGAGGGGTTGGCGGCCAGAACTGGAGGGAGACTTGCTAGAAACACAGCTGGGACCAAGGTCAGCAGGATTCCAGAAAGAAGCCAGCAGTATCTCAAGAGGGATGGTGGGTGGGGCTGTAGGAAGGCGGGGGCTGGGGTGGTGGGAATAACAGCCCTTCACCAGAGCACACCAGAGTTTTAAAAGAGCTTATACATTCATTACTTCACTGATTTCCCAAAAGGACCCTCTGTTGTATGTATTATGTTGACTCTCATGAAATTGTCACATCGTCTCACAAGGTTACACAGTAAGTATTGGAACATAGCAGAGAGATGAGATGGGGTGGCTTGTGTGGTGAGGATATCTGAATCCCACACTCCCCACCCACCGCACCGCCCCACACACAACTTCTCTAGAACTTTCCTTCTCTACCATATGTTACTAAAGTCAGATGTGAGTCTAGAGGAAGGCATAAGTTGTAAATGGCCTTTGGAGGTCTAATGGGGGTCACAGTTTTAGTGGGAAAAATGAAAGAATAGCTTCTTTTTTAAAATCCCTAACTCCATGTTTATCACCGAGCCAAGCTATGTGTGTGTCTCCCAGGACTGCTTGGTGGCACCTGTCGCTGGCCTTGGCTGCTGTTCCTCATACCCCTAGGTGAACACCAGGCTTCTGTATTGTTTTACCATGCTGAATACAAGGCCAAATCTGAATAAATGGGCTGTGGGACACGAGGTCTGGCTTCTCCAGTGACTACCCGGAGAGGCTAGGCTCTTAACTATGCCGAGTTAAAACACACTGGAGAATTCTGACCAGTAAAAGGAAATGGGAAAGAGCCAGCAGATCAGCGCCCTTTGCTTCCTCTCCCACTCTCGAATGTGGTGGATCCACTTGGCTTGTCTGGAAGATATGCTGTGTGACCAAGCAAAAGGCTGCATTTTTTTGGTGATGCCGTGGCTAGGCTGGTAATACACCACCTTCCATAAATTGGCTGTCCTTCCCGCCTGCCTGCCTTGCTCTTCCCCTCACTCTGGTTGCCTTGATCCTGTACATCCCAAGTAAGCCTTAGCACACAAACCTGCCCCAGATACTTCTTTCCGGGAAGTTAAGATAATCACTTTGACCCAAATTCCCACTTTTTACCTCATCTGTGGAAGGATCCCATAAGCTCATGAAGTTTGGGCCCAAGGTTCAGGACCCCTTCCCTCAGTGGAGTCTAGATCCATGGTGAGGGTCAGCAGTATTTAAGAGGTTGCCCTTGTGGACAGAGCCCTAAACCAAGTGCTTTGGATGAATGCAAAGCCAGCAGAAGGTAGATTTCTCAGTTGAGCTTCTCTGGGTAAAATGGTTTTTGTTTGTTTTTGTTTTTGTTTTTCTTTTTATTTTATTTTTTTTAATTTATTTTTTATTGGTGTTCAATTTACTAACATACAGAATAACCCCCAGTGCCCGTCACCCATTCACTCCCACCCCCCGCCCTCCTCCCCTTCTACCACCCCTAGTTCGTTTCCCAGAGTTAGCAGTCTTTACGTTCTGTCTCCCTTTCTGATATTTCCCACACATTTCTTCTCCCTTCCCTTATATATATGTTTTTTTAAGATTTTATTTATTTATGAGACACAGAGAGAGAGGCAGAGACAGGCAGAGGGAGAAGCAGGCTCCAGCCCGATGTGAGACTTGATCCCGGGACTCCAGGATCACGCCCTGGGCCGAAGGCAGGTGCTAAACCACTGAGCCACCCAGGGATACCCCTGGGTCAAATGGTTTTCTAAGGCTCATGGTACCGCCCACAGGGATGTGTACTTCATCAGTATAAAAGGAACAACTCTGTATGAAAAGAGCGGTATCAAGGGAGAACCTCCAAAATCAAGGAGTCATTTAGATCCAGAAATGATCCATGTCTGTAAAACGAGATTAATGCTCCTCCAACTATATAATACACAGATCAAAACGAAAAGCTACTTTTACACTTAGGTGTGACAGTCTGTTGTGTATATCATTAAAAAAAAAAGTCTGGGGTCATGAAGTCCATGTGGAGTTGAGGCATTTTTAAATCCCCCGAAAGAAGAGGATTCTGGAAATGTCGGGTGCAGTCATTACCACTAAGTGAGTTTAGGACTTAAAAGACAGTCGTTGGGGTCAGCCATCCTTTCCACTCTACCCTCTTCCAAAAATCTGTCACACGTCGAATTTGGTAACTTAATCAGGCAGGGGCCATGGAGAGGGCCTGTTTGAGGCCAGGGCACAACTGTAACCTGAGTGTTCCCAGGGAGGGGCCCTGGCTTGTCCCTGAGAGAGCAGACAGCTGCTGGCAGGGGCGCAGGGCCAGCAGAGCCAGCAGCAGGAGAGGGAGCAGGCCAGACTGTAGGTGTGAGAGCCACAACCCTCCAGGAGAAGGAGGTGGGGGCCTGCAGTTGACCCCAGAGCCAGGAGCCGTCTCTGGGTCCCCCTGCTACAGCCGGCTTCTTTTCCTTCCCCATGTAGTCAGAGCCCGCTTTCTCAAACCCTGCTCCCTCCTCTGCCCCTGGGGTCCAGGGCCTCCCCTTCCTCTCTCTGGTGCTGCCTGGTGCCATCAGGCCTCTGGCATCTCTCTCAGCGCAGCTCACATGGATCTCCCCACCTCCAGCCTTGCCTTGCCCTAATCCAGTCTTTCGTGTGGCCTGACAGCCAACATATTAGAATCATGGGACCAGAGCAGGAGTTTAGAATGCAGATGCTCAGGCCCTGCCCTACTCTGTGGGTAGGGCCAGCAGTTGGGAGGAGCTTCTGCTGCAGGCTAAAATCATCCTTGTCCTTGGCTGCCCCGTCTAATCTTATTTAAACACAAATTGCTCATCTCAGCCCCTTGGTTTAGGTGCTTGGCTAGAGAGGTGGCTATGTCCAGATTGGCCAGGTGAACCGGTGGGATTGGCCCACCTCAAGTCTGTTTACCTGAAGGACCCAGGTGCTGCCCTGGCCTGGGAAAGAACTCTTCTCCAGAGAGGAGTGGTGATGAGCATGACTGTGTGCCGAGTGCCAGGGGAGGGAGGGCTGGCCCTGCCCTGTGGACCAGCGCTCTAAGGAGAGAGCGGAAACTGAGCAAAAGCTGGAAGTGCCACGGCACCAACTGTCCACACATGGGCCTCTGCACAGGGCACAGTGGCGCTTTCCAGAGGCCCTTGGGGGAGGCCATCTCTAGCACTTGACCAGAGCGTGACCCTCGTCCTATGAGGATTCGGGGCATCTGTGATGCTGCCTGGGCTGGATGGAGAAGCAGGATGAAGCCCATGTGGAAGGGCCACAGCCCCCTGGAAGGGATACGAGAGGCCCACTGCATTAACATCAAGCATTTCCCACCTTCAGCCTCTCGCCTCCACTTCTCTGCAGGCTCCTCAACTCTGTCCCCAGGCAGCCGCCCGGATTTCAGTCATTCCTGACCAGCTGCAGAGGCTGAGGCCACCACTTCTGTGGTCGACGGGCAGACAGACAGACAGACAGACACAGTTCGTGGTGGGAGAGCTTGAACCCTTATGAGAAAACCAGAGCTGGGGGTTGAGGCAAGAGCCAAGCTATAGAAACCTCTGTAAACACAGCATTCTCTGCAATAAAATAATGAGGACACCAACCAGAATAAAGACGGTATTTGTGAGGTTTGTTCAACTTTATTCATTTCCATTAGAATTTGTGGGAAATGCTCAGGATCTTTCCCTACATCTTATTTTTTTTTAATTTTTATTTATTTATGATAGGCACACAGTGAGAGAGAGAGAGGCAGAGGTGAGAAGCAGGCTCCATGCACCGGGAGCCCAACGTGGGATTCGATCCCGGGGCTCCAGGATCGCACCCTGGGCCAAAGGCAGGCGCTAAACCGCTGCGCCACCCAGGGATCCCTTTCCCTACATTTTAAAGGAGGTCCTTGAAGATTACTTTTGCTTTGCCCCATATGTCATACAGTCTGTTTTCTCGCTTCTCTGT
Organism: Canis lupus familiaris; assembly: GCF_011100685.1. Lineage (NCBI taxonomy): Eukaryota > Metazoa > Chordata > Mammalia > Carnivora > Canidae > Canis > Canis lupus. Next base: position 21,062,571 of record NC_049228.1, read on the forward strand.
TTGCTTAAATACCATTCTGATTTAAAAAAAAAGAAGAAGAAGAAGAAGAAGAAGAAGAATTGTTAGCTATTGTACTGTTCACAGGTCCCACAGCATCACCTGGGAAAATAAGTCACTTGGATGTTTGGACAGAAGGCATGCAGTTGGCCTCTTGCCAGGGTCACGGAGTCCGCCCTGCTTGAGATCTCTGTGCCAAAGCTTGCGCCATCTCCGCTCGCCTCCTCTCAGGTCCCACCCACGTTCAGACCCAAGGCCAGAGTCTACCTCCCTCTCCTTTATCTTCCCTCCACCCCTCCTGGCCATCTGGTTGCCGTCCCTAACCAGCATGCGTCCATTAGGACTCCCTCGGTCAAAGCTGCAGGAATCCTGGGAGCCCTGGGCCGTGAGGTCCTGGAGGGGAGGCCCTGATGTGGCCCATGCCTCCCTCTGGCTCCTCCAGAGGCAGCAGGTAGTTCACTTCACAGAGGGAGGGAGAGTCTGCCCTTCTAACTCTGGCAGAAACAGCCCATGGAGGGGCTTCCACCTCCCAGCAGGTCACAGACCCGCTCCGGCTCTCACCTCTGCGGGAAGAAGGTGGAGGCCCTGACTGGTCACCTCTTCACTCACCTCCTCACTGTCATCTTCCTATAACCCTCCCCTTTGAGGGTCATACTCAAAAAATGTAAATGGGTCTTACCACTTCCCTACCTACGATCTGATGACTTCCCACTCCATTTAGCAGAGAATCCAAGAATCTGGCCATGGCTTAGCAGGCCACATGATCTGGCCTCTGTGACTTCTCCACCCTCATCTCCTACTCTCTCCCCTTCTACAGCTGAGCTACATTGGCACCTTCTTGCTTGTCCTCAAATGCATCCAACTTCTTCCTGCCCCGGGTCCTTGGCACTTGCTCTGTCTGGAGTGCTCTCCCGCTGAGCTTCCCTTGGCTGGCTCCCTCCCTGCTAAGATGCCATGACCTCAGAGAGACCTTCCTAATCACCTATTAAAATAGCTCCCCGGCCTCTCCATCCCCCTCAACCTCCTTACCAGGCTTTATTTTCCTCATAGCACAAATCACCATGTGCACACTCTCACAATTACTTATCTACTTGTTTATAGACCGTCGCCTCTGACCAGAACGTCAGCTCCAAGAGGCCAGGGACCTGCTCTCCTTGTTCTTGGATGTGTCCCCTGCCCCAGCCCAGTGCCTGCCACATAATTAGTGCTAAACAAATGCTGACTGTGGACAAATGAATCCAGACCTTGAAGTGAGGTGGCTTAGGGAGGCTGGGCCATGGAATGCACACCCACCTGCGGCTCTTGGAGCCATGGGTAGATGGACCTCATGGCTCAGGCAGGTGAGCAACATTTCTGGGTGAAGGTGTGGGTGTTGGCCACCAACAGCGGGTGTTCTCTGCCACCTTTCCCAGACTCTTTGCTTCCTTCAGGTTTCCAGCTATTTTTTTTTCCTCCAATTCTCTGCTTTTCTCAGATCCCTTCTCATTCAAATTTTTCTCATTCTTTTGGTTTTATAATGCCTATCATACAGATAAGACTGTGCCAACGCTTCACTGGCAGTTGAAAAAACCCCGCTAGATCTTAACCTACCTTGTAACACAAAGCTAGTTTTTTTAGTTGGTGTCAAAAGCTGGAAGTATTTTTCTTTGGGGCTATTTATGAGCCTAGTGCAATTCCGTCTTCCCTGAATTTGCCATAAAAAAATCTTAAAAAGTGGGGCTCCTGGGTGGCTCAGTAGTTGAACATCTGCCTTTGGCTCAGGTCCTGATCCTGGGATCCTGGGATCAAGTTCCGTATCGGGATTCCTTCAGGGAGCCTGCTTCTCCCTCTGTCTCTGCCTCTCTCTCTGTGACTGTCATGAATAGTAAATAAAATCTTTAAAAAAAATCTTGTAAAGTGATACAACGTATCTATATAATTCGTTGTTAAAGAGCTCTCAAGCCATGTAAAATGAGAGGTTCAAAGGAATATAAGCTGACATTCAGATACTTAACCAACCTTCTTTTGCGTTTCTTCTTTTCATGCTTGTCTGCAACATTATGAACTTCGCAAAACAAAACAATTTACCCTTCCACAGTACCAGATTCTTAATTAAAACGAACACCACTGCTATAATTCTCTGATAAATAAAATGAGCATTTTCACACTAATTAGAAATGCCAACTTGTTAATAGCTTCCCTGAGGTTTTGTTACAAAATCATCACTGTTTTTGTCATCATTCAGGCATAATAAATACTACACTACAATCTGGAAATAAGAACGGTCTTCGGGCAGTTGGTTCCTATGTGTGAATTGGGTGTTCCTTAAGACAACGAGTGTCCCCCTCGTTCCTATTACAATATGTGACAATAGTTAATTGGCTAGAAAAATACTTAATATTAACTTATTTTAGTGAAACTTACCAAATTCAGATCAGCTAGAAGACGAGACTGGCCCCAATGTAATAAAATTAGAAAATTTACACCTCAAAAAAATAGTAGACAGTAAACCCTTAAAGGCACAGAGCATGTTGCACCTGTCTTGTTTTTGCTATTATGTAGCTGGGTAATTTGGGCAAGGGGCCAAGTGCCTCAGTTTCTTCATCTGCAAAATGGCCACAGTACCCAATACGTCATAGGCCTACAGTGAGGGCTAAATGTTTGGAAGACACTCAACCAAGGGCCCAGCATCTAATAACACCTAACAGATGTCACCTGTTGTTGTTAGGCTTAAAAGGGACACAGTAATTATTGTTTGATGACCACAAAGTGCAATTTGCTACCTTTCAATGACTCAAAAATGCTTCCCAAGTCCTTCCAAGAAGAGATCTTGTTCTGTCGCCTTCAAAGTACCGATGAGTCATTTATAATTCACGGCATATTTGCGTACCAACAATTACTGTGCTGGAGTCCTTGCAAGAGCAGATTGCTTAATTAAACCTAACATTCCCCTTGTACTCTTGTTCGTCCTCTGAGTTTTCTCAATAAATCTCTTCGAAGAGAGCGTCAGTCCAAGGTAACCGTATACACTGATCCACATTCTAATTAGTGATGTCTAAAAGGATGAAGTTAAATCACTGTAGCAACAGACATAACGGTTGCTCCACGTCACGCACATTTGTTTTTGAGACGGAGCCCTGGTATATTCTCAGTTCAATGTCAGCTGCCTTTCCCTCCTAGCCACCCCCTTTGCCTTAAACTCCCTCATTTATTTCCATCTTGGAACAATCTTTGAATTCATTACGGGGACCTGCAGTTTCCACTTTCTTTTTCATAACTACTTATTTAGAAAGCCCCCCATGGTTTTGGTTGGTTGGTTGTATTTTTTAAGTAGGCTCCATGACCAGCATGGAGTCCAATGTGGGGCTTGAAGTCACGACCCTGATATCAAGACCTGAGCTGAGATCAAGAATCAGACACTTAACTGACTGAGCCACTCAGGTGCCTCCCCACCCCATGGGTTTGTTTTTAAGCTAGGCTTTCCATTATTTTGGTGACTCATTTCTTGGCTCCAGATAGGTTCTAGCAATAACAAGATGAGAGTTAAATAGTGTTCAGGGCCTGAGTTAGCTGGCACGTACTCAGGCTGTCTCCAACGTGTGTGGGACCCAGAGAAAGATCCACTGGAAGCCCACGTTCCTTATGATGGGAGACTCCTCCTGGCCTCCCCCCCACTCCAAGCCAGGCCACCTCTGCCCAACAGCACACCTGTCTCACTGCCTTTTAAGCTCCTCAGAGCAACGGAAGCTGGAAAATCCAGTTCTCATGTAGAATTCTTGGCCTCCTTGAGACTCCATACTAGAATGTGGTGGCATGGGGAGGTGGTTCCTGGTGCCCAGACTGCAGCCCAGCCCCTTTTTCTTCCTAGGGAAGAAGAAAGGTTCTGGGGTCATGCTCTCACATACAGGCATGTGGAAGCCCAGCTCTGCATCTAAGCAGACCTCCTACAAGTGGCTGCCCGGTGGCCATTCCATGGACTGGCAACATGGTCCACCCAGGGAAGATGCACACACCCAAGGGAAGAGGTCCTGGCTACCTGGAGAATGTTCTATAAGGGAGGATATGGGATTATCCTTTGAAAGGGATCTCTCACCTGGATTTAAAGGTAGTGCTTACTAGGCATTATCATTCTTTTCACAGAAGATGTAGTCCCTGACCTCAAACCGGGTGTTGGAGAGTAAAGTTCAATCGAACATAAGAATGGATTGTTTTGAACACTGCGGTATATTCCACACATTACAAAAACTTTAGATCAAGTCACAGGCAGGAAAGAGCTTAGATGCTTGCATGCGACAAGAGCCTCCCTGGAGGCGGTAGGACCTGAACCAGGTCTCCAACAGAGTAGAGACAGATATAAAATATCTGTTATATTTTAATTAGAATTTATGATGGCCTTTTTCTTTGTTATTGTCAGTGTCATCATGTGTTTTCTGGGACCTTTTCTTCTTTAAGTTTTTGTCTGGAGAACCTTCTGGCAAGACCTCCGTTTTCTGCCCATCTTATTTTGGTATGGTCCCCCTAAAGGAAGACACGCTCCTTAAAGAACACCACTCCTTGCCTCCGCCGTGTGCACTAAAATGGTTTCTAAAATGTTCAGATGAGCTGTACCACACTCCAGGGCCAAGAGGGTTTCAGATGTTTTGGAAGTGAAATGTTTTGTCTGAAACAGGCTGCTCTGAATTGTGCCAGCACCACACTGGCGCTTTCCTCCTGGCCTTTCAGGTTTGGCCCAGAATCGTCCCCTGGGTCATTTGCGTGGTGTCATGACAAGAAACAAAGCCGAGAGGGAGCATTTTGGTTCCCTCCTTCCCTGCAATGCCATCGTGGGAAGCCCTGCTGGTGACTTGGGGGGTAAATCCCCAGGCTCTGTGCTGCCATCCTGTAGATACTTGTCTTCCCTGGGGGCTAGGGCTTGTCCCTTGTAATGCGTGTGTGTTTATAACTGTAGAGTTGATTGTTTAGTGTCAGGCATGAAATGATAATTGGCTTATGCAGCTCCAGAATTAAAGCAAAGGAGGTGGGGATGCCGGTTTCTGGGGTCTTCAGTGAAAAAGCTGGAATCGCCATTCCTGGCTTTTCAACCACAGAAGCTGTGATCCAGTGGAAATGACTTGGCCTGTGAATCCCAACAACGCGCTTGGTCCCTGAGCCTGTCTTCTGTCCTGCCCTGCAGACGCACCTGCTGAAGCCCTCGCCCACCAACGTTACAGACACCCAGGAGGCCGGATGGTGGTACCACACTCAGCAGGGCATTGGGACTTAGGGCCAGGCCGTTGGCCTGCTGCGGCCCCGTGTTCCTCATCCCTAAGCAAGCAATCACACGGACAGATCTCCCATGGATTCTGGGAAATTAAAAGAAGTGGAAACAGGTCACAGGACTTGGGTGGCCAAAACAAATCTTGTAGACTCACTGTCCTGGAGCCCAGTGGCTACCTGGAAGATCTGGGTGTGCTTGTCCCATTGTGTGGTCCTGGGGTGAGGTCCCCCGGCTGCCTGTGGCTGTTGCACAGCACGTTCTCTCTCTGTGCTTAGCAAATACAACTGAACGGCTGTTTCTGGAGTGATAGCAGAGAGGATTCCAGCAAGTTTAGCATCCTGCCAACGAAGAAGGAAACGCACTCTTCCCTGAAGCCTCATTCAACATTGGTAAAAACATTACCAAATTTAACTTCGAAGTATAGCTTTTAGAAAGTGCCTGCAAGGGACACCCCTCCCCCTCTCACCAGCCTTCTAGAGGGTTCTAGATGCCCAGGGAACTGAGTTATGACCCTCTCCCAAGTTCTGTCACCCTCACGAAGATCACTGGTGCCCTCACAGTCCTGGGCAAAAATGCATTTTCCTGAACCCCCAGGGATGGTTTCTCCTTTGACCTGACTCCACGTGGTCAAGCAGCCAGTGTCTCCCAGACCAAGTCGGAGGAAATTCTGAGCAAGGCCCTACATTTGCTGGGGAAAGTAAGGAGATCATTTTCCACTTCTCGCTTCTCTCTCAGAGCACAAAACAACAGGCCTGTCTGGCCCAGCTCCTGTTTTCTGTCTCTAAAGCATCCCCGGCGCCAGCACTCAGGCTCCCACCTTATTAATGTGCCGTGATGATCCCTTCGTGGTGCCACGTCCCTGTCCCATGGGGTTATTAGAGGGCAGACACCAGCAGGGAAGGTGCTGTTGACTCACTCCCACCAACATCATCCCTGCTATTATCAGAGCAATTATAAAATAGGACTCTTAAAAATGCAATATTAATACCCAACCGAGGCCTCTCGGTATAATTTCTTTGTCAGAGAGCCTTCTATTTGCGTGATGAGAGGGGGGTTGAGGAAAAATAAGCCCCGAAGAAATGTGCTTACTTCACATTCCTCCAGTAGCAAAAGAAATGCGGGCATTTTCTCATTTATTTTCCACAAGAAAGAAACAAAGAAATCTGCGCTGCCCCCCTCCAAGTCCATGCAGAGTCTAAAAATCAGAAATTGTGATCGACGGCCCCAATATCTGGGGTTCAGGAGGCTCGGAGAACTGAGGGTGGGAGGGGTGGCTGTGGTTTAGGCTCAGATCAAAACTCCTCCATTTGAAAGAAAACGAAGTGGGTGCAAAATGCAGGTTCTCAAAGAAAGGCCACAGAATGAAAATTTCATTTCTCACAGAATTCATCCCACGCTGCACTTAGGGTTTGAAGTCCTAAAAGCTCAGGTTGATGCTCACGAAGAGCTTACCTTCTGAAAGAGTAGGGCTCTACCTTCCGGTGAGGTCAGGAAACATGAACAAACAGGCAAAATCAGGTGTGTGTGTGGGGGGGGCGGGGGGGGTGCTGAAGGGGCAGAGGGGCTGAAGCCCCACCAGCCAGGGGCAAGGCTCTGAAAGGCACAGGGGACTGTGGACTCCACACTTCTCACAGTCCCACAGTAGAACCTAACAGCCTGGGCCAACATTTGTCCAAGTGTGGTCCAGTGTCCACTATGCCTCAGAATCCCTCTGGGTGAAGGGGGGTGGGAGGGCTTGTTAAAAATGCAGATTCCCAGGCCCCATCCTCATCTTCCTGAATTAGAATCTTTAGGAACAGAAGGTGGAATCTGCATTTGATGGGAATACCCTGGACGGGTTATTCTGATGTGGCTCGCCAGCTCCCTAATACACCTGCAGACAATAAGCACTTATCAGCTCCCTGCTGTGCACAGGGGAGCACCCCGGCTGTTGTGCCATGTGCCAAAGAAGCAGAAGGTGGCTTTGCGCCCTAAGGGGTATACACTAGAGATGTCCATAAATCCTCAGGGGCTTGTTCCAGGTCCACTTGCTTGCTGGCTGACTGGTGTTCATAGGAAGCTCCAGTGCCGTGGCCTCATGGGTTTCTCTTCTTGCAAGCAGAAAACCAAAGTCAAACTGGGCAAATGGTTCATTGCCCATGTGTGGAGGAAGGGTCAAGTCAGAAGAGGACCATTTGCCACAGGACTCTGGGAGCTGTGGAGAAAATGGCAAGTAAAGACACCTAAGGTGGGACAGGAGATGGTGGGGAGGGATGTCCAGCAGACCCGAGGAACCTCTCCACCCCCATCTACCCACTTAGCTCTACTCACCCTGGAGAGCCTCTCCCACACTTCCTATTTGTCCTCCAACATCTGCACAAGAACCTCAAGATCAGGATGCAGCAGACTGGTTAACTATTTTTTTTTAAAGATTTTATTTATTTATTCGACAGAGAGACAGAGAGCACAAGCAGGGGGAAAGGGAGATGCAGGGTTCCCACTGAACAGGGAGGCCGACGTGGGCTCCATCCCAGGACCCTGGGATCATGACCTGAGCTGAACGCAGGTGCTTAACCTACTGAGCCACCCGGGCGCCCCTGGTTAACTATCAAAGAATGCTGCACACGCTTGGCCTTGAGGGCTCATCACCTGTGCCTCCTCTCTTCACTCTGCAGGGCTCCTCCTCCCCGCCCCCACCCTGGCCCTCCCCACCCCCCCTACATTCTTACGCCCCATTCCAGTTGTCTGTGGCCAAGCCCATGACCTTGAGGCCTGCTCTGTGAGATGCGAATCCCCAAAAAGTCTCTCCCAAAGGGAAGGCCTCTGTCCGGGTCCGGGCTGGACACCTGCGTCCTCAGTCGGTGGCAGGTGGGACTCCCCAGATCAGCCCAGCCCGGCGCCGCCAGCACCAAGCTCCGGACAAGGCGCGGCGCCGGCGCCACCCAGTGGGCGCAGCGGGAACTGCACGCCCCGCCCCCCCCCCCCCCCCCCCCCCCGGCGGGCCGTGCACCCAGACAATTAAGAGCGATGCCTGGCGCCGAGCATGCTCGGTATAAGGTTGCGATCATTCTGTGCCAAGAACGAATCCACTTTTCGCAAAAGAAGAAACCGCAATGGTAGTGATGCCCACAGGGCCGACGAAGACGGTAACGTCTACTATTTCAGTAGCGCTTTGAATTTCCCCAAGTGTGCTCGTTCTGGGCCAGTGGACTTTTACCGCCCGCGGCAGAATCAAGACGTCTGCGGGCCTGTTAGCCTCTGTGTCTTGGCCAAAGTCCTGGGCTAAATACGGCGGAGAAGCGCTCGTTCACTCACCGAGCCGCCGCGTCCGGGGCCGCCGCGGCCCCGCCCCCTCCGCGGCCCCGCCCCCTCCGCGGCCCCGCCCCCTCCGCGGCCCCGCCCCCTCCGCGGCCCCGCCCCCTCCGCGGCCCCGCCCCCTCCGCGGCCCCGCCCCCTCCGCGGCCCCGCCCCCTCCGCGGCCCCGCCCCCTCCGCGGCCCCGCCCCCTCCGCGGCCCCGCGCCGCGCTCCGCCGGGTCCCCCACCCCCTCCCTCCGCCCTCGGAAACCCAAGGGGTATTTTCCGCCGGTCACTCGCCTTGGCTGTGCGAGCAGAGAAAGGCGCAGAGAGGGGAGGGGAGGCTTTGGAGAAGTGGACGGTGTCGTGCGGTTCATCTCCTCGCCCGGGGAATGCTGCTTCCCCGCAGGTGATAAACACCTGGATCCACCTGGCTGCGTCTGGCTGATGTGGGAGGAGGACGGTGGGCAACCGGGGCAGAGCCCCCCGCCCCCCCGGCTCGCCCCTGCATCCCCGGGCCTGAGGCTGCCTTGGCCTGTGGAGACCTCCCTGCCCCGGTTTAGATGCTGCCCTGAGCACCCTCTGTAGAAACCCAGGTCTTGGCCAAGAAATGTGTGTGTGCACGCGTGCGTGCACCCTTCCCCACACCAGCTACGTGCATGGCTTTCTCCAGTACTTATTCTGTGCCCACCCGTCATCTCAGAGGAATTCCCCTCCGCATCCTAGGCAAACAGCCCCAGGGGCACCTCCTCTACTCTGGCCTTATTCTAAGCAGAGGGGAGCCAAGGGAGGAAGGGGAAGTGGGAGGAGGTGAGGCGTGAGAGGTGGGCAAGGGCCAGAGCAGGTAAGGACTTGTCCGCTGAAATAAGGAGTGTGTCGGGTATGTTCTGAGTCTGAAAAGGGGGGCTCTGGTCTGATTTACTTTTGTAGAAGATCCTCCCGACTGTCATTTGTGGGGAGGATGGGAATAACAGAAGCAAGGCGACAGTTTAGGAGGTCAGCAGGAGTGCCACTGTGGCTTGGACGAGGCCAGCAGTCATGGACATGGGGAGAGGAGGCCAGGTGTGTGGTATGTGTCCCACCGTGGAATGGACTGGAATCTCTCGTGGATTGGGGTGTGATGTGCAAGGAGAAGGAAGAAAGGCTCATTCTTAGGATTTGTCCAGAGCAACCGGAAGAATGGCAATTGCTAATATTCATTGTTAACCAGACACTCTTCAAAACCCTTGACATATTTTAAAGCTATTTAGATCTCACCGCACTACTATGAACTAGGTATTATTGAAGAAGAAGGCACTGAGGCACAGAGAGTTTAATCAGTTTGCATAAAGTCACACAGCCAGCAAGCAGAAAAGCTGGGATTTGAACCCAGAGCGTAACAGTTCTCCCTCTTCCTAGAAAAGAAGATCATCATTAACTGTGATAGGGAAGACTGGGCAAAGAAGGGGGGTGTGACACGAATCAAGAGTTCTGTCTGGATGTGTTCAGATGAGACAACTTTTCAACACCCAAGTCAGGTGTAGGACTCTGGCTTCTGGTGGCAGGGAGAGAGCCTGTGGGTCCAGAGTGTTGACCGAGAAGGTAGGATTATATGCCTGACTTGAATGGGTGGGATGGAAATTGATCTCTCAGAGTATCCCATCAGGCCTCAGGGGCATCAGGAAAGGGTTGAGGAAGCATTATTCTAGAACAGTGTTTGTTTTCATCTGAGGGTCCCATGAAAGCTCTGACCTGGCTCCAGAAAAACTACGTGTGCACACATGCAGCGTTTTCTACACAATTTCAGGGTGTTCATGGGCCTGTCGCCGCATCTGGTAGGGCCTGACCAGACCTCTGATGAGGTCTCCATTGGTTGTTCACACCGTCCTCTCTGTCTGCATGAAGTAGAAACTGCACCATCAGTGAAGCAAACTCCATGGAGGAGGAGATTTGAGTCATTTTCAAGTGTCCGCGTAGAGAGGACCTCCCCAGCCAACCCCCCCAGGGTGTTGCACTTGTAAATGTGTGCTTCGAATGTGGCCCCATGTGGAGTAGGAGAATGTAGCCACACAAAGTCTTTTGCTCTTCATTCATCCGTAGGTGATGTTATCATCTGGATATTCTCTAAGTTTAAAGACCTGACTAGCTGATGCCACTGTTGCCATCCATGAGGCTGCTTCTCTGGTGTATGGTGGGCATTTGTTGCCGTTTGTGTTTTGGCTGCTCCCAGCTTCCAGCACCTGTCCTCTCTGGGGCGAACTCACCCCCTTCCCCCATGTGATCTTGGTGGGAGGCAGGATCCATCGGGTCCCTGGAGTTGAAGGTGCCAGGTGCTCTTTCTCCGCACCCTGCAGAGCTTCCAGGTGTTCTCTCCTGGCCCCGGCACCTGCGGGCTCCGACCTGTGAGGGAGAAGGGACAGCAACAGAAGAGAATGGATTCGCAGCTCTGGCAGCGGCGCCAAGAGACCACCGTGCGGGCCGCAGTCTCAGCAGTGATGTGGCCGTGGCTCGCCTTGGGGCCTGCCGGTGTCCCCAGCGTGGTTCCCGGCCTCCCACTGACAGTGTTTGCGAGGGTCTTCACGTCCTCTCGGTACGTCCCCTCCTGGCTGGCACCAGCTGGTCCGTGCCTGCGGCTGCCTCTGACGATTGTCCCTCCCCGGGCTGTGCTGAGCTCCCAGCTGCTGTCTCGCTCTGCTGCCCACTAGCAGGGTTGAGATTCTTCTCCTCCCCATCCCTGAAGTTAGGATTCCTGGCATGTCCCAGTCTTGCTGTGTGACCCCTGCCAGGTCCTCACTGCTGCTTCTGAATGTTCGTGCCCTCTGTAAAGGGGAGGGCTTCTTTCCCTGAAAGCCAGACCCAATGGCACAGGTTCTAACAGCAACCACCATGTTCCAGGGACAATCTTCAGATTTTTCTGGCTCTGAATGAGGTTTGACAAGTCATCAAACCTCCTAGTCTCCTTGTCCCTGGGAGTTCTCCCGACTTCACCAGACTGAGGCTGAAGTCCGACTCCCAAGGGGATTGCAAACCTCTGAGTCAGAAATGCGGCTGCAAGGCTAACAGCATCTCTCGGGAGGAGCCTGGGCTGTGTTCGGGTGTTGGCTGGGCCAGGGTAGAGACATCTCAGCATTCTCAACAGCAGTGGATGCCCTCTGGGCCCTCTGTGCTATGCTGGAACATAATTCTTTCCAAGAAGGAGGGAAAATGGGTGCTCCTGACTCACAACTGTGTGCTCCTACAGACAAGTGTGTGGCTAACGTAGCCCATTAGAATGTCTGAGCCACTGGGCTTACATCTTGTGGCCACTGCCCCACACACAGGCTGGGCACAGCTTCAGACAGTGCACACTACTCATGGTCCTCAGGGGTCTTGAAATACCCAGCTGCTTCCATCCTGGTTGGTAAGCCCCTGAGCCCCAGCCCCCAATACAAATGCCACCTGCATATCATTACCCTGGTCCTTTTCCAGGAGACCCTAGATCCGAATCCAGCAACTAGAGGGTCACAGCTGGCACAGCCAGGATGTCCACACTCTGGTGGGTCAAGGTTGGTGGTTATATGTTGTGGGTACTCTTGCCTGCCCACAAGGATTCTCAGAGCCCATTCACTCCTGACTTTTTTCCCATCACCATATGTTGGCTGCTCAGTCCTATCACTTTTTAGTACCTAACTAATATCCAGCCTGTCCTCCTTACCTGGTTTAAGTCTAGCCTCCTCCAAGAAACTCTCCTGACTGCACAGTCCTCACGCCACATCACTTTGCCTTCCTTTGGCCTCACATGGACCAAAGATGGCTTGCTTGAAGTTCTTTGAGGGTCTTAAACTTCTCATTGCTTGCTTGCTTGGTTGCTTACAAATCCCTGCCTTATTGTTGCCTGGCAGCAGGTAAGTGATACCAGGGCCTTTATGGCCCCAGTCAGAGAGGCGAAGGTCCCATGAAGGCCAACTGGCAGCCAGCAGAGCTGCCTGAGAAGGGGAGTTCTTGAGTGGCCAAGAGAGAAGGACCCCAGGCTAGGGATGCATGAGCAATGCTGGGCTGGCAAACTCGGGTGGGGCTGGGGTAAAGGGTGATGGAGTCACACCTGGAGCAGAAGAAGGGTATAGTAGAAGGTCAGCTTAGTCACAAATCATATGTGTGGGGTAGGAGCCTTCCCTCTGGGCCAAATGGGCCTAAAAGTGGTGATCTCCTGCTAGACCAGCAAGGAGACCAAGCAGCGCCTGAGCTGACTAAGGAACTGCCCATCCCACTGCAGATGGGCCAGGTGGTCGCAGTGAGGGGCCTCGCTCAGTGTCTAGTAATGCCTGAGAAGGGCGTTTTGGAAACTTGAATCACATTTCCCCACAATGTGTCCTGATTGCTTAGAAACTGCCCTCCCCCACCCCACTTCAAATGCCAGGAATCAGTGGCTCCTGACACATTTATTTGAAATCTCTGGGCTTCCTGTCAGTTAGCCAATTGAATCTCTGTGGTGGCGCTGACCAAAGCCACTATTTAGCGCTGGGCTCAGATTCTGCTGGGAGTGATTTGGCCCGTGGGTCGCCTGGTTGCTGCCGGTCGCCTTGGAGATGGAATCCCGGCTTGGCGCTGCCCACTGCCTGCTGGGTGTCACTCCGAGTTGACTCACGGCCCAGCACACGGTGGGAGGCCGACCCACGTGCACCCCCGCAGCCTTTTCCTCCCAGCTTTATCCCGCTGGCTTCTGCCCAGCAGCTGTCTACCCTGGGGACAGTATGTGTGCTGCTGAAACCTGCAGCCACACGAGCCCAGGACTGAGCCCCGGGGGGCCACGCTTTGGCCTCCTCAGTTCCACACCCCAGAGACCCAGGGAGAAGTGACTCAGGTTGGACAGTGGCTCCAAATGACCTCAAGTGACTCACAGCAAACAGAATGAAGTTGACACCCAGTGTTTCACTTGTCAACTCTCTTCGTCATTCAACCAGCAGTGACTGCCACCATTTCCCAGCTGTGGTTAGATGTGCCCAGACCAGCTGAAATCCCAAGCCTGCCTGCCCAGACACCAAGAGCCTCAACCCTGGCTGCATCTGGGGCATCACCTGTGGAGCCTGGCCTCTTGCAGAGGACTCACTTTAACTGGGAAGGGGAGAGGGGCTGGTTTCCACAGCTCCCCCAGGGATTTTTTTTTTAAGATTTTATTTATTCATGAGAGACAGAGAGAGAGAGAGAGACAAGCAGAGGGAGAAACAGGCTCCATGCAGGAAGCCCGACATGGGACTCGACTCCGGGTCTCCAGGATCACACCCTGGACTGAAGGTGGCGCTAAACCACTGAGCCACCCGGGCTGCCCTCCCCCAGGGATTTGAATGTGCAGCCATGGGAGAGACCCAGTCTCTAACATTTGATTCTGTTAGGGAGAATGTTGCTAAACTGAGACACTATTTCCATCCCCAAGTCCATGGTGAACACATCTGCAGCCTGGCTCAGGCTTTCGGTCAGTGGAATTCTGAATTTCACAGGTGTGAAATCTGGTGTGAATTCAGCAAGTCTCCTTCCTGACCCCAAATCTTCCATAATTATTTCTGTATCCAATTCTTTCTCCTTGAGTTTGTACAACTTTTAATTTTCTGCTGCTTTCTCTGGATGTGAGTTGGAGTTTGTAGAACACCTCTGAAGGTAGATTATTACATTATAAAAAAAATCTAATTATGGGAAAGTAAGTTGAAAATGAGACAAGGAAGACCATCTTATTGTTCTTATACAATTTTGGATCTTTGACCTAAAATCCATTTTTTTTTTCGCTTGTACTATATTTTTTCTAGATCGACACTTAGTTATATATCTCCTGTTTTAGCTTTTTTAATTTTAGAACTTTGGAACACACATAAAAGTAGACAGAATAGCATCATGGACTATCACACACCTGGCCATCCCCCAACCACAGCAATAGCCAAGCTGACCCCACACCCATCAATCTGCCCAGCTTCTGTTTGTAGTTTGAAGCAAATCCCAGATGTGATACCGTTTCTTCTGTAAAAGTTTGGTACATCACTCAAAAATAATTCTTTTTGTTTCAACAGCACAATTCTATTATACATCAAGCCAAATTAACAATAATTCCTACTGTTCAAATTTCCCTGATATCTTGAGATTGTCGTGAATGGATTTAAAAAATAGTTTGGATATTATTCAGCCATAAAAAAGAGTGACACCTTGCCATTTGTGACAATCTGGATAGGCCTAGAGAATAGTATGCTAAGCGGAGTAAGTCAGACAGGGAAACAAATATCATGTGATTCCACTTATTTGTGGGATCTAAAAATCAAAACAAATAAACATAAATAGAGTCTTGAAATACAGAAAACAAAGTGGTAGTTGCCAGAGGGGACAGGGGTGGGCAAAATAAGGGAAGAGGATTAAGAGGTACAAACCTCCAGTTATAAAATAAATAAGCCACAGAGATGAAAAGATACATCATGGGGAATGTAGTTAATAATGTTGTAATAATGATGTATGGTGACAGATGGTGACAACACTGGTGATGAGCACTAAGAGAATTCTCGAGGCACTATGTTGTACACCTGAAACGAATATAACATCGTAGATTTACTATACTTCAATAATAAACATTTAAAAAATAGTTTGAAACAAGGTCCAAGTGAGGTTCACATGTGGAAATTGGTTGATGTAACTTTTAGTCTGTTTTAATCTATAGGTAATGTCTTTTTTTTCTCCTTGTAGTTTGTTTGTTGAAGACACAAGGTTGTTTATCCTGTAGACGTGTCCACAATCTAGATCTGATGATCTCCCTATGATGTCATTTAACAAGCCCTCTGTTCCTATTTTTCCTGTAAATTGGTACAGGATTTAGAGCATAATCAGGTTCAGCTTTGGTTTCAGTGGTGCTCTGTTCTTCCAACAGGAGGCACATGACGTCCTGTTGTCACTTCTCGTGATACTAGATGCTACAGACAACCAATGCCTGAATCTTTTGGTTCATTAAATATTTCAAAATAGTGATATCTGATTCCATCATTTCTCCTTCATAGAAGAACTCTAGCCTATAAGTGAAGGAGAAATGATGGCTAACGCTATTATCTATTATTTGATACCCAGGATAATTGCCTGATTTTCTTCCTCTACCATTTTCAAAATAATGAGTTGCTTTCCTAGCATCCTGCAACAGTGAAAAAAAGTTTTGTTTTGCTTTGAATATTACTATTAATTTGTGGCTTTTGATACATTTGGTGTGTTTCGATTCATTGTAGTTGGCATTGTCATTGATGCTCACGTGACCACATTTTGGCCAGTGAGAGTCTCTTCCACCTGGCTCCTGAATTCTTAGACATGACCCAAGAAGTCTCCTACATTTTGTGTAAGCCTCTTGCACACTTTCTGCCCAGATCTAGAATCAGCCGTTTGTCCGAAGAGCCCTGATTGCTTTTAGTGGGAAATGGTATTTGGAGATCTCACTCTGAATGTCAGGAGTTTACCTATTACCTCAAATTTTAGTTGATCCTGGTCTTAAAGTCTTAAAGTCTTAAGTCAGAGCAGGTATTAGCTGTAGTTGGAAGGCCGCTCAGCATTCTTTGGGGATGAACATGTTTGACCTCTGAATCAACAAATATTTATGATCATAGACTCGGTAGAGATAAAGACAGTCTTGAGGAGCTTAACATCTTTTTTTTTTTAATTTATTTATTTATGATAGTCACAGAGAGAGAGAGAGAGAGGCAGAGACACAGGCAGAGGGAGAAGCAGGCTCCATGCAGGGACCCCGATGTGGGACTTGATCCCTGGTCTCCAGGATCGTGGCCCGGGCCAAAGGCAGGCGCTAAACCGCTGCGCCACCCAGGGATCCCCTTAACATCTCTTTTGTTGGCAGCAGGTGTGTGTGTTGGGGGGGGAGGGCTTCTCAAACTTTAATATGCGTACAAATTACCTGGGTACCTCATCAAAACGCAGAGTCTGAGTCAGTAGGCCTGGGGGGCCGAGGTCTAACTAGCTCCTAAATGATGCAGTGATGCTTGGTCCATGGGCCACACTCTGAGTGGCCAGGATCCAAAAGCAATAAGTAGGAAGGAGGGTGTTGGCAGTGAATGCCAAGGAGCTCAGAGAAATGCCTTCATAGAGAAGGCAGCATTTTGGCTGGGACAGTGGCTGGGATTTTTTTTTTTTTTTTTAATCAGGAGGCAGAACAGCAACATAGTAGTGGCACTTTCCCTTTTATAGTAAATTTTATTTTATTTTTTTAAAGATTTTATTTATTCATGAGAGACCCACAGAGAGAGAGAGAGAGAGGCAGAGACCCAGGCAGAGGGAGAAGCAGGCTCCATGCAGGGAGCCCGATGTCTCCAAGATCCAGGGTCTCCAGGATCACGCCCTGGGCTGAAGGCGGTGCTAAACCGCTGAGCCACCCGGGCTGCCATTATAGTAAATTTTAAAAATTAGTATTAAGGTATACATATTGTAAAATTCATCCCATTAAAACATACAATTTGATCATTTATAATCACAGAGCCGGACAACCACTGCCATTGTCTGATTCCAGAACACTTCCATCACCTCTCTAAAGAAATCCCATATCCGTTTTTCCCTCTCTCAGCCCTCGCCAATCACTAATCTATTTTCTCTTTCTGTAAGATTTGCCTCTTCTGGACTTTTCATATACATGAAATCATACAATGTGTAGCCTGTTTTGTGGCTGGTTACTCTCACTGTTTTCCAGGTTCATCCACATTGTAGCGTGGGGCAGTACTTCGTCTCTTTTTATGAGTGAATAATATTCCATTGCACAGAGAGACCACACCTTGTTTATCCACTCATCACCAGGTGATGGGTATTTGGGTTGTTTTCCTCTTTTAACCATTATGAATAATGCTGCTATGAACATTCATGTGCACGTTTTTGTCTGGGCATGTTTTCAATTCCTTGGGGTGGGGTACCTAGGAGTGGAATTTCTGGGCCATGTACTAACCCCATGTTAAATTTTGAGGAACTGACAAACTATTTTCCAAAGCAGCTGCACAATCTTACATTTGCAGTTTGAGGAATACTTTTTTATGCCCAGCACACACCCCTATCACACCACACACCCATATCACGCCACCCAGATCAATAAATGGGGGAACTGCCAGCACTCTAGAACCCTCCCCTGAGCCTCTTCCCTGTTATTCTCTCCCTAAAGGGAACTGCTGGTTTGCCCTCTGTCACCATGGATGGCTGGGACTTGGAGGGATTGGGCTGGGGCACATTCCCTGAGATGGGAGCGGCATTAGCAAAGGTATAGCGAATGGGGCAGAGCAACCGCAGCTTTAAATGCCACGTGCACAGGTGCCTAGACTGTCCTGTTATCCCACCAACGCCTGGTGAACAAATTGGTTTCCTCCCTCCTCGCCCCACCTGCTGCACAGCCACAGGGCCCTTGCAGAGAAATAACAAGCAGGTGAGCTTCTCACCTGGGACCCCCTGGCAGGCCTCGGAGGGAGGTAAGGTGGGGAAACAACGTGCATGACGCCCAAGATTCAACATAAAGGCCAAGTTTAGTGTGAAGTGCCACGGTCCCGCCCGCTCTGTGGCCTGTGCAATGGCCTTGTCACAACTGTCCCCCAGGGCCCCTTGAGTCTCACTTACCCCCCGCCTGCAGGCTCTCTAGGAAAGCCGCAGCCCTCCACCTGAGTTCCCCGCACAGCCGAGACCGGGCCTGCTCAGTGGCCCTCCCCAGCAGCAGGGAGCTGCGTATGGGCAGTGGGCACAGCCCCCTGTCCTGTCCTGTTCTGAGCTGTGGGCGCCTGATGCTGCAGAGCCCGGGCAAGGAGGGCTTCCCGGGTGGTGGCTCTGGGCCAGCAGGCCTGTAGATGCCATGACAAGACCTCCTGAGGCCCTTTCTCCTGCCTCAGCAGTTTTCCTGCATCCAGCCCTGTGGCCCATCCTTCCCTGCG
The DNA here is from genome assembly GCF_011100685.1 of Canis lupus familiaris. Lineage (NCBI taxonomy): Eukaryota > Metazoa > Chordata > Mammalia > Carnivora > Canidae > Canis > Canis lupus. The sequence goes on from NC_049228.1 coordinate 21,080,953, forward strand.
AACTGACCTTCTCCCTCTGGCCTCATCCAAGCACACAGAATCACACATAAAGTCACTTCACACACACTCAAAACCGCTCAGAGATACTTATCCCTGACCTGTGAATCCTTGACTTGCCTTTCTTGACCTTTCTGTACCAGCCTCTCACCCCCAGAGGTCCCTCCTCCCAGCTCCTCTAAGGGATCATGTGGGAACCCCGTGGTGGCAGGCCTGGCCTCTCCAAAATACCACCCCTGAATAAACAGCCTGAAATTGTCCTGACCCTCCAGCCCACTGTCTGGGAACTTATCAATGAAAGATGAATTGGGTGCTCTTTAGAAGATGCGCACATCCCTGAGAGGGCCAGCCTGACACATGGGGTACATTAGTTTAATGGGTTGCTGTCCCACAGGCACTGAGCTGAGAAGGGCAGCCGCAGGTGAGGGAGAGTGGGCAGGAGTGCAGAATAGAAAACTCTGGAGCATGGCAGCCACGATGGACGGGCCAGCCTCGGACATGCTGCAGAGAGGGGTTCTGGGCGAGCCCCGTGCAGTCCTGGGGCTCTGGGGGAGATGAGGGTCTAGACCCAAGTCAGGGTCTAGAAAAGGAAATGGGAGGATGCCAGAGACAAACTTTTTAAGGTTTAATATTTTATCACTGAGCAGGGGTTGAAACCCAACTTTACTTCTTCCCCAAGGTCCTCTTATTCCTGCTCATCTCTCCAATTCTTCTCTTCCATAGTGTCCTTCCTCCATTCCTTTTCTCTACTCTAGAACAGAAAATAGTCTCACTAATTCTATTTTCTCTAAAGACTTAAAAGGCTTCTGAGGGCTAGTCTCAAATCTAACTATTGTTACAGCACCACTTTCTGGGAAAATGCGTGGTCTAGCCCCATGCCTGGGTCACTGCAGGTGCTCAACAAAGTGCTGGGTAAATAAATAAAGGGATGGATGGATGTCACTTCTTATGAGTTTCAAACACTGGATTTTGAGGAGGCCTTTTGGAATTGATTCCTTACGTGGGTTCTCTGGCTTTCCTGTAGGCACAAATCAGAGGAGTCAGTCATCTTGGGGTCCCACCAAATTACAAAGATGAATCCAGGGTGAGGCCTAGGGTCTGGATACACCCCTCACCCCCCACCCCCCACCCCCGCACCAGCCCATCTTGTCTGATTTCCTTTCCAGAGACCTTGCAGCTCCTCCTGGAGAGGTCAGTGGGCAGGGACTGGTGGGGCTCTCGCGCCCTCTGCTGGTGCATTTCCAATAGTCGACTCCTGCAGACGGCTTTTTATGCATATTCCTGTTTTCAATGTGCCGGGGCAAGGCTAGGAGTGAGGATTTCTGGTTTTATTTCAGGCCTACTGTTGAGTGAATGTCTAGCTGAAGGTGGCTCCTAGTGATAGAAATGAGCGTCAGGGTGGGCTCCCAGGCATTAACAATTTAATTGAAAGTAGGTTTTGTTTTTGTTTTCGACCATCTCCCTGGCCTAAGAGTCAAGTCTGAAGAGCTTCTAGTCTTGGCTCAGGGCCCCATCTCCTATGGCAATGGGCTCTGTCACATGTGTTTGAAAGGCACAAGTCTCCTTTTCCTTAAGTGAACTGGGCGGTTTCCTCCAAGAAAGAGAAGCAACCCTGTCCACAATGGGACTGGCTCCTGGGCAGAGGCTGGTGCTGAGGGTTCACTAATCCACATGAAACGCTGGCTCTCCCCCAGGGGTCTAGGGGGTAGCTGAAGAGAGAAACCAAATGCTTTGTTATCTGCACCAGACCCTTTTCAGCACCTCCCCAGGATTGCAACAGCAGATACTGAACTGCTCCTGGGTCGGGGAGCAGCGGGCAGGGGAACAACCCCCAGGGGTACAAAACCCAAAACTAGACTAACCCAGACTATAAGCAGCCCCTTGGCCAGACCCAGGCCCCATATTTTCCATACACCTAATAGCAAAGCACAGAGCACTGCTTCTCAGAAGGCAGTGGGTGTGGAGTCACCTGGGAAATCTTGTGCAGATGCAGACCCTAATTCGGTAGGTCTGGGATATAGCCCAAGACTCCACTATTCTATCCATTTGTTTATTAGAGATAGAGCACATGTGAGTTGGAGCAAAACAAAACTCTGTTCTCAAGGAGATCATACCCTAGTAGAAGACAACAAACAAGTAGGATATATATGATATAAGTTGGGGATAAGTGTGCTGGAGAGAAAAATAAAGCAGAGTATGGACCATAAGGAATGCTGAGGCTGGGGATATTGTTTTTTATAAGGAATAACAAGGAAAGTGTCCCTGAGAAGGTAATTTTGAGGTGAGGAAGCTGGGCATGTGGATAGTTGAGGAAGTGGGAGTGAACATGTGTAAGTGCAAAGGTCCTGTGGCGTGACTTCCCTAGTCACTCCTAGGAAATAGAAGGAATAGAAGGGTCTAAGGTACTTTCCATCAGAAGAGATTTTAGGTGGTCTCGATTGACTTTACCTCCTTTCTAGAGAGTCCTTCTTGGGCCAGCCCCCTCTTCCTTAAAAAAAAAAAAAGTTATTTTTTATTATACAAATAATACAAGTTCATTGTGGAAACAACTAGAAATCATAGGTAAGCACAAAGAATGACAGAAAAAGTTGTCATAATCCTTCTGTTCAGAGAATGATTCTGTGCTGTTATTCTTATGTCCCTTCTAAGGCTTTTCAGTTCATGCACACCTCTAAACACATGTGTGTACCCACACACACAGCCCCACACACGCTTTTACCAAAAATGAGATTATACTAATACTGTTTCATAATATGCTGTTTTTCATTTGCCATCATATCATTAACATCTCTTGATGGTATTGAATATATTTCAACAATATTATTATTCTTCTTAATGTCAGTAGCACATTCCACTTTATGGGTGCGCCATAATTTAACCAATTGGTGTCCATTTCCATTGTTTCCCATTTTAAATATATCTTATAAATGACTCTGTGATGTGTGTCCATGAGCTAAGTCTTGGCATCCATTCATAATTTTTTCCTGTCTTTTAAGTCATTTGATACGTGTCACCAGATTGCTCCTCAGGAGCGTCATGCTAAATAGACTCACAGCGGAGGTGCTCATCTCCCCACAAATTCATCACCATAAAAAATGAAACCAAACCAAAACTTTCTTGGTCACCACTTTAAAAAGCTGATATTCATGTTGAAGTGTCACACGAGCAGAACCACCACTAAACATTGCTCCATCACCTGCAAGGGCACACTTCCCGCCTTCCGTCTTCTACTGCTGGGATCAGGGTCCGGCTTCCAGTCATTCTTCCATCTCCATTCTGAAGACGGAACTTGCTTTGTTGTGTTTGTTTTAACATAGAAGTAGCAAAGAGTCACCTTGATCACACATAGAGGAGGAAAAATCACCTGAAATACTGAAGAGGGTGGGATGCCTGGGTGGCTCAGTGGTTAAGTGTCTGCCTTCGGATTAGGGTGTGATCCTGGGGTCTTGGGATCAAGTCCCACATCGGGTTCCCCACAAGGAACCTGCTTCTCCCTCTGCCTGTGTCTCTGCCTCTCTCTCTGTGCCTCTTATGAATAAATAAATAAATAATCTTTTTTTTAAAAGAAAGAAATACTGAAGGGGGTGCAGGGAGGCCAGTGGCCAGGAGCCTCTGGAGCCGGTCAGGGTAGACCACTTAGGAAAGCAGGTGGATAGTCTATTGGCATGGAAATGGGTATAGACAGACCTGTTGAGCCTGAGAGAGATTGGTCTGGGCTCCCATCCATGGTGGTCGAGGCCTGAGGCCAGCCTTGTCCACGGCCTTGTCCACCTTCAGGACCAGCTGTGGCCTCCGGCCCAGGAGAATGACCTAGGAAAAGGGATGCGGGAATCAGGATTGTGCCAGGCTCCATGGGGGGATGGGAATGGATGACACAGCCTCCTCCCAGGCCAGCCTGACCACCTCATTACCTCATTGTGACTCAGCCACATGTGTCTCTGTCAGATCAGGGCCTGGGGCTGTGGCACCTGTAATCTGTGGGTGGATTGGGTGAGCCCATCGACCTCACTCTGTGGGAACCAGATACTGAGGTTACAGGGCTGAGAGGCTGTGTTACAATGGGGTGGCCTGTTCTGTGCTCTGGAAGAGCCTGTCCCCATCCCATACTGGTCTTATATTTTCCTGCTGTTTGATTTCCTAATATACACATCCTGTCTCCGCTCAAGACAGCTATAGGTCATTTGTTTGTTAAATGAACGGAGATCCACATTCCTCTCGTTGCAGGTCTGGCTGCCCCTGGAGTCCGTACAGAACCGAACACCTTTTAACTGAGGAGAAGCAATTCTGACCTCACTGTCGTCATCATCATGAGTTTTCATTTTAAAAAGTAACTCCCTCCTCAGGGGCACCTGGGTGGCTCAGTGGTTCAGAATCTGCCTTCAGCCCAGGGCGTGATCCTGGAGTCCCAGGATCGAGTCCCACATCGGGCTCCCTGCATGGAGCCTGCTTCTGCCTCTGCCTGTGTCTCTGCCTCACTCTGTGTGTGTCTCTCATGAATAAATAAAATCTTAAAAAAAATTAACTCCTTTACATATACTCTCATTTCCCTCCCACCATACCCCCTATTAATTAGCATTTTCATTGCTCCATCCCAGAGTCTCAGAGAGGAGGGAAGTGACTGACCTGCGGCCACACCACTGATTCCTACCCAGGTCCAGTGGACCCCGAGAGCTGTGCTCCTCCTTCCTCATCCTGTCACCCTTGGGAGTGGAGGGGGTCCCAGAGAGCCACAGGGCAAAGGGAGCAAGGGGAACTGGGCCGAGGTCGGACAGCTGGGGTCTGCTCCTGGCTTGGTTACACACTGACTGTATGTTCAAGGGGGGGCGCCCTCGCTGCACCCCTCTGGGCCTGAGAGTCCCCTCAGTAAGTGGAAGAGACTGGCTCGGATGATCTCTGATTCCTTCTAACATTGGGGAGCCTGATTCAACACTAATGGGGAGCTGCTCTACTCTGACAGCAATAGGGCACCACAGGCCCAGAGTCTGGGGACTGTCACAAAGCTAAGGCAGGAGCCAGCAGGGCCCGGGCCTAGAAAGTGGCTCTGGCGCCCTCCTCGGGAACCACGCAGCTCTCCACTTCTCTCAGCTTCTCTGCTTCTTTCTTCTTTCTCTGCAAATTGGTTTAAAAAAAAAAAAAAGATTTTATTTATTTATTCACGAGAATGATATAGAGAGAGAGGCAGAGACATAGCAAAGGGAGAAGCAGGCTCCTTGCAGGAGCTCGATACGGGACTCGATCCCGGGACTGGGCTCACGCCCTGAGCCGAAGGCAGGCGCTCAACCCCTGAGCCTCCCAGGCGTCCCATTTTTTTCTACAAACCAGCCTTTGCTGCCTCTTTGGCCGGTGGTGGCAGCTCTGTCTCCAGCCCCCCAGTCAGTAGCCCTCAGTTCTGGGGGCCAGGGCAGTCTCACCAAATTCCCAACTCCCAGGGAAAGACTCCTGGGCAAGCGGAGTTGGAGATCCACCTCGGTGTGATCACCTGGCACCTGCGGCGCAGAGGGGGAGCCCGGTTGGGGAGATGCCCCCCGAGAGGCTCAGTACACAGGACAGGGTAGCATCGTTGGGAGAGGAGACCAAGTGCGATGACACTCTGGGTGAGGTGACATTGAGACCTGCGGAGAAGGGGCAGGCTTACAGCAAAGCCGGCCCGCCTGCGGCGTCAGCAGGAATGATGGGCTTCGGCTCCCGGACGGTCCATTCCCAAGGGCAGACGTGACAGCTGTTTGACAGCCAGGCAAGCGTGTCCCCTCAGCTTGCACGGTTGTCCTTCTGCTGCCTCTGCACTGGATGACGTGGAGCTGGGGCACAGGGAGCTTGGGAGAGTCAGAGGACGTGGACGCAGAGGCCAAGGCCGCCGGGCCTCAGGGCTGATCATTGGCCCCCAGGACCAGCCTCAGCTGGTCCCAGCAGCCCTGTTTCCTGATGACCTTGCTTTAGTCCTGCTTAGGTTTAAACATGCAGTGAGAGGAATTCGGCCCCCAAATCAGGTCTCACGAGGGAACTTTCCTCATCCCGTGAGCCAATCTGCACCCAGGACACAGTCACATAAGCAGATTTCCAGACAGGATCTGGGATGGAAGTCTGCATTGTCCGAAGGATTTTCTCAGCCCCTCCCCTGAGCCTGCTGGGTCTTGGAGGGACCCCTGTGGGAGGAGATTCCCCCTCCACCCCCGGCACAGGGGGACCCCTGGGGCATGGTGCCAAGGCTGCAAGTCCTGGAAGGAGGCAGGGGGTAAGAGAGCCAGCTCAGCGTCTGCAGCAAAAGTTTAGGCAACAAACACTTCCTGGGCGCCTGGGTGACTCAGCGGCTGAGCACCTGCCTTTGACTTAGGTCGTGATCCCGGGGTTCTGGGATCGAGTCCTACATCGGGTTCTCCGCATGGAGCCTGCTTCTCCCTCTGCCTGTGTCTCTGCCTCTCTCTCTGTGTCTTTCATGAATAAATAAAATCTTAAAAAAACAAAAACAAAAACAAAAACACCTCCTAAGAACCTACCACATGCAGGGCTCTGAACTCCATGCTGAGGATGAAGACAATGTAAGCGTTGGCTCTAGAAACTGACAGGCTGCGTGGGAAGGGAAGACACACACAGGCTGACTTAGTAAGGAGGTGGGAAATGTCTCTGAATGGCTGAGCAGCCTGGTCACGAGTCCTGGAGGAGCTGTGTGGGAGGAGAGAGCAGTCCAGCTGGGACGATGGGGGCTTTGTGGAGATGGGAGGATGGGTGAGCAAAGACAAGGGTGTGGGGATGTGCAGGGCACACGTGGGACCCTGGAGTGTACATTTACCAACGTGTAGATGTCGGAAAAGGGGGGAAAAACTTCAAACATCTAAGATTAGCTCAGAAACGCAAGGTCTTGAACGGAGTTTGGATTTTGACGTTATCCCATGAGCAATGGGTATGGGAGGTTTTTCAGCAAGGAACAGTTGGAGTCAAAAGCAGTGGTTAAGGACCGAGTAGCTGGAAGTGGTGTGTACAAAATGAATTCCAGATTGGAAGAAACTACTGGAGTCAAGGGGAGTGGGTCAGAAGGTACTGTAGGTGGTTTAGGATCCAGATGCTAAGAGCCTGGGTTAGCATATATGTGGGAATTAGAGGATTGGGGAATGGACACGGGAAGTGTTATAAAGATTGCTTGGGAATTGGTACTCACTTGCTATGGGAGGATGGGAGAGAGAGAAAGTGTAAAACTTGAACGACTAAGTGGTACCCATGTCAGAACCTGGGAATGCTAGCCACACATCCACACATCCGTCAGGAGGCAGGGGTTGTGGATAACAAACCAATGCTGTGTGGTCTCTGCCTTGAAGCAACCCATACTCTTCTGTCATCCTCAGCTCTTCCAGAAAAGGTCCTGAGTGCCATCAAACATAGATCATGGAGGAAGTGATAGAGAGCAGGGTAAAGAGGAAAGAACATTCTACTCTCAGCCTGTACTCAGTACTTTGCCCATACTCTCAGAAATCCTAAGCCGAAGGGGCTTTAGGAGAAGAGGCCATGGGCCTGCCTTCTCGGGGCAGGGGCTCTGAGCTCGAAGGCACATGAGATTTCCCCCTGGGATGTCGAGGCAGCGTGCTAGGTAGATAGGCAGACAGAGGGATTGAAGGAAAGCCTGGAGGGGAGCGAGATCCGGCCCTTGTCTAGAGATCCTCCTGGGCCCCGGCTGCCAGGACACTGAGCAAGGATAAGGACGCCTGTTGGGAAGTCAGGCAGAGAAGGGATCTGGGTGCAGAGATGGGGAGTCTGGTTTTGGCTGTACTGAGTTTGACATGATGACCAGGGCCTGGACAGACAGATCTGAGCTTTGGTGAGACATCAGGGCTTAAACTAAGACTTGGGATTTTCCACAGTCTAATAAAGCAAATATTTCTTGCTGAGGGAGAAAGGAGGATGTAAAGTGACCTGCAGGGCACCAGGGATCAGGGAAGGTGTTTAAGGACAGGGCAAAATGCACAGAGGGCAACAGGGGACATTGCTTTTACTTAGCCTGTTTAAAGAATCATCTCGGCCACCAGTGGGAGAATGAATAAATTATGGTGTATTCACAAAATGGAAACTACACAGCAATTACAAAATAAACAATTGCTATGCACGCAACTATATGCATGAATTTACACAGACGTAATTTTGAGCAAGAGAAATGAGACCCAAAAATATATATGTGATTCCACCAAGTTCAAAAACAGGCAAAATAATGCATCAGGATAGAGATTAGAATAGCAGTAACCGGGGAGCAGAGTAGGTGTGGGTGGGAAAGAGGTGCTGGAAATGTTCTAGAATAATCTCAGTGATGTATACCTATACCAAAATTCATCAAAGTGTACATCTCTGCATATAACCACATATCTTGTGGCTCAATTTTTGAAGTCTTTAAAAAAAAAAACAAACAGGAAGTATGCACATACCTTATCTATTGCTGCGTAACAAATGACCTCAAAACCTAGCAACTTAAAACAAGCATTTATCATCCCACAGTTCCTGTGGGTCAGGAGTTTGGAAGGAGCCTAGCTGGGTGGTTCTGGCTCCTAGGATTTTCAGAAGGTTGCAGTCAAAATTTCAGCGGGGGCTGCTGTCACCTGAAGGCTCTCGTAGGGCTGCCAGATGATGCTTCACGTGGCTCTCGGTGGGTGGCTTCAGTGCCTTGCCTTTAGCCCTTTCCATAGGATCACTCAGATGTCATCACTACATGGCAGCGAGCTTCACCCAGACAGAGCATCCGAGACAGCAAGATGAAGCCACCTGTCTTTTAGGATTTAGTCCTGGAGGTCACACACCATCACTTCTGCTGTATTCTCATTAGAAGCAAGTCAGTGTCTTGCCCTCGATTGAAAGGAGAGGAATTCAGCTCCTCTTGAAAGAGTATCAGAGCATTTGTGGGTCTATTACAACAGCCTAGAACTACACATTGCAGTGTCCCCAAGCGTTTGAAGGTTTGGAAGTCAAGGGACAGAGTCTGGGGAGTCCCCTATGGTAGGCAGAGGAGCAGCCCCCAAAGATGTGCATGTTCTAATTCCCAGAACCTGCGAATATGTTGCATTACATAGCAAAGGGCAAGTACGGTTGCTGATCAGCTGACCTGGCTTATCCAGGTGGGCCCCATGTAATCACAAGGGGCCGTACACGTGGAAGGAGGAGGTGAAGAAGAATCAGGGTCAGGGTGGTGCAGAACGGCTCGCCATTGCTGGCTTTGAACATGGAAGGGGCCATGAGCCCAGGGATAAAGACAGCCTCTAGAAGCTGAAAAAGATAAACAGATTCTCCCCTAGAGCCTGCAGAAGGAATGGGGGCCTACCAACACCTTGATTTTAGCCTGGTGAGACTCATTTGTGACCCATCTTGGGTTGTCATAAGCCATTAAACGTGTGGTCATCTGTATGGCAGCAACAGGAATGAACACAGTCTACACCCACCCTTCTTTTTTCCATTTCTAAATCATTTTGCTTTCCGCACACGCTATGATTATTGAACTTACTTGTATATGGTCCATATTTTTAGTAAATGCATTTAGCACGTCTCCTTTAGAGCTATAAGCTCCTTGAGGACAAGGCCTATGTTTCGTTTTGCTTTTTGTTTGTTAAGTGTATATCAGAAGCCCAATGCTGGCTCCTTACTATGTGGCCATTAAGAACTTGATCGATAAAAAAAACTAAACAAACAAAAAGAACTTGATCGATGATTCACTAGCTAAAAGTCCAAGCAGCCAACTTAGTAAAGAGATGAAACAAGAAAGCTGGTGTGAAATAAAATGTGGATCCTATCGATTCCTCCTCATTAAAACTAAACCCAAAGAATCACACACATGACAGGAGAGTTTATTAAGATACTGTTTTCTCTGTATCTTTTTTTTTTTTTTTTTAAATTTATGATAGTCACAGAGAGAGAGAGAGAGAGAGAGAGAGGCAGAGACACAGGCAGAGGGAGAAGCAGGCTCCATGCACTGAGAGCCCGATGTGGGATTCTATCCCGGGTCTCCAGGATCGCGCCCTGGGCCAAAGGCAGGCGCTAACCTGCTGCGCCACCCAGGGATCCCTGTTTTCTCTGTATCTTTGTTCTCATTTCAAGCTAGTGGCCGATGGGGGATTTGGGACAGGACACACAGTGGGGAGCACTTGGAGGTCACCGGCTCGTCTGTACCTTTGTTAAAGGTGTAAGGTCTCTGAAGGGAGGTCTCCTTCTGGTTGTGGTGTGGGGGGACAGGAAACCATCGGGAGGGTGGATCCCCAGAGCCCACGAAGGGAACCAAGTTGCTATGAGCAGCAAGGACCTGAGTTCTTTTCTGCAACAAGACCTCAGAGGGAAGTGGTACAGGCTAAACCCTGGGCCTGGGGGTCTCCCACTCAGCCGACTCTTGGGTCTCCCCACCACACACACAGTGCAGGAGCTAAGAACACAGAACAGGTGCATAGGGCAGTGGGGGTCTCTGCTACAACCACACAGAATGGCAGCTGTTCTCCTTGGGGCCTCCCCTCGCTTTTGACCCGGGATCTTTGCAGAATCAGGTGACTGGAGGGAGGTCGGAGGGGAAGGGGGATGACCCCGAGAATGACCAAGAGAGAATTTCCCACTAATCCAGCAGGAAGCAGGAAGGGGCTTGGTGGCTGAAACATGCCGATTTAGAACAACAACAACAAAAAGGTGACACTCTCCCACTCTGAAGTTTGGGCTGATATTCAAAACAGTGATACTCGCTTTGGCTTTAAGTGATGATTTTAATCTCCGGGTGGGGGCAGGCCTGGGGCAGGGTGGTAGGTCAGAGGGCCACAAGCCTTTACTGTGCAGCTCAAGGAGCAGAGGGAGGAAGAGCCGGAGCTGCTGGTGTGCTAGCTTGGGAGCATGTCGTCCTCCCCCGCGTAGGGCTTGAGGCACAGATAAATCAGAAAGCAGCTCCAGAGGCCAAGGATGAAAAGGGTGGCCAGGTGTGGCATGGAAGTTTTCTGCTGCTAGAGGGTGAGAAAGGCAGGAACCCCAGGCCAGGTCAGCTCAGCTGCCAGGGAGGCAGTCCACCCCCCCACACTCCCTCCAAGGGAGCCTCTGGATGGCAGCCTTCCGGTTGGGGCCCCCCAGTCCTCCTGCCTGGTGCCATGTCCTCCATGACTGAATGGATGAGGTGGGAGGTGGGGGGCAGAGTCTGCGTGACCACAGGGGAGGGGGTTGATGCAAATGGAGCCTGAGCACACTGCCTCTGGGATGATGCCCACCCACCCCACCCCCACCAGCAGAGACAAGGACTTTGTGTGTGGATCTACCTACCCCTGATTGTAGTTGTTCTTTAGGGCACTCAACAAACATTTTTCCTGTGGAGGACAGAAACGGCACAAGAAAGATCATTTTTCCCTGGTCCAAGATGGCCAGCCTGCTGGGCACCTCATCGGGTCTTGCTATAGGAAAGGACAAACAATACAGTAGCACTTGGGACCAGGCACATCCAGGGCTGGGTCTTACTTGGTCATGGCTTAGGAATCTCCCTGGGCCTAGAAGGCGGGATCCCAGAGGGGGCTCCAGGCTAGGGAGGCATCCAGGGCCAGCGGAGGGGTGGAACCCATCCCTTTCCAGCAAGAGGTAAGGGGGTGAGAGGGCCCGGTGCAGGGAAGGGGGCAGGGGCTGTCAGAGAGGAGCAGGAGCCTGGGGGGCAGCACCAGAGTAGGGGGGAGGTAAGGCTTCACTTACGCAGCAGGTCCCGCATTGATGAAGGGAATCCAGAGGGTCCTTCTTTGTCTTTTGTAGGGCCATGATCTTCTTGTGAAGAGAGAGTGGTGTTCCATCTGCTCCATCCATTTTCTTGAGCCGGAGCTGGGGGTCTGTGTCTGTTTTTCCTATCAGTCTGAGTTCCTGCTGTTCCTTTGGCCCTCTTCTAAGGGGACTGGGGAGTCAGGGAGGAGCAGAGTTGGGGAGACAGTCCAACAGGACAAGGAGATAACCATAGCGTGGGCGGCCAGGGAAGGCCTTAACTCTAAGCCATTGGGGTAACAGAAACCAAGACAGGACCTTGAAGAGTCTGAGAGTCCTCCGGACCCGAGGACACTTAGCAAAGTGAAGGGAGGAGATTCTTTAGGGATGAGGAGAGATGGGCGCAGGTTACACTTACAGCTTGCTGTTCTTCTGTATATTTATTAAAACATCCATCTTCTCGTCCATATCCTTCTGCATTTCCTTCAAGTGAAAAATCAAAGCTAGAACTATCATCTTGGAGGGCTTTGGAAATCCTTTCCTCTGGTCTGTCAACTACTTAGAGGTCACCTCAGCATCCATCTTACTTCCCCAAGAATCCTTCCTGGCCTTGGGTACAGACCTCCTCTTCCTTTCTCCTCCCCCTTTAAACCATGAGGCCAAAGCACAGACAAGGTCATCGGGGGTTCATCCAAAGTCTCCAGAGGAGTCAGAGGACCAGAAATCTTTTATCTGGTCCCACACTGGGATGAGACCATTATCTGCCTTGGCTCAATGCCTATAAAATGATAAAACAAATCTTGTGACCCACCCGGCAAAGACACTTGACTCCTATGATTTGATCCCTGCCCCCAGATCCTGCACATGTGGGTTTGCTTCTTCTTTAACCCAATTTCTGGCAGGAATGGTAAACAGAAACAAAGAAGGAGTGGCTCAAATAGCACCTCACGTTTATTATTTACTAAGAACTGAAAGAACAGTAAAATCTTCTTGGCCAATTTAGATCTGGAAAATTTGATCTGGAAAAACTGGAACAGAAACAGTGGTCACAAAACCATGTCTAGGACAGCAGATGTCATTACCAACAGAATTGGTTACGACAAACACAGGGTTGGCTTGAACATTATCAAATGTAAATGAAAACTAATTTGCTTCAAAAATCATTTTAATAAAAAATGAAAGACTTGGCTACAGTTTCCTGATCTGTGGTAGAAAATTGATCAAGGAATCATACTGCCTGGGTGGAGAGGATTTCAAAAAAATACCTTCTTGAAAAGCGTTTTTAGGTGCTATACATTTTGAATAAAATATCAGTACTCATAAATGGAGTAAAAATATCCTTGAAGTGGAAACGGTCCCTGGATTCAAAACATCAGAGTCAAAATGTCCCCTATTCTTAGAAGTCTATTACTTCAAACTCATGTCCCAAAGTGATCTCCTTATTTCCTTTTCTAAACCAATTGTTTGTCCTTGTCACGGTCACCATTTTCTTCTACCCATCTGGATTGCTTTTGGGGTCACGGATGCTTGCTTCTCCTTCATTCCTTATGTTGAATCAGTCACCAAGAATATTATTTTTCCTTCCACGCATCTTTCAGATTTACTATTTTCCTTCTGCTCCTACACCTGCTCCAATGTTCCTCATCTTGAGTGGGGGTGTGGCTTCTTGCCTGTATCTTGCTCCAGACAGCCCTACCCCTGCTCTCCTGCAACCCCCTCGCCTTGGCCACCTTGCAAACAGCCGCCCGCTCAGCCTTTCTGAAGTGCTGCTTCTAGCATGTTCTTTGATTAAGAATCTCCAGAGGCCTCTTAACTGCTTACACAACCAAGTCCCAACCTGTCGGCCTGTCTTTCAAAAGCCTTCATTATCTACTGCCTTTGTGCCCATCCTATTTTATTTCTCACAGTTTCCCCAGATGATCCCACTTTTATGACTGATCTCCCCACTGACTGTGATACACTTGACGTTCATCCTGCTTCCATGCTGCGTGCAAGCCGTTCCTGTACCCAAAATAGCCTCCTTTGTGCCTTTTGATCCCCAGTCCTGCCCCCTAACAAAACACTGACTGTATTTGCATTTTAATATAGAAATAATACATGCCCTTTGTAGAAAATTTGGACAATACAAAGGACTATAAAAAACAAATTAATATCATCACATGGCAATAACTGCTAGTAACCTTTTTGGTATATTTCTTTCCAGGCTTTCTTTTAAATATTTACTTAGCTATTTTTTTTTCACTTAACTGAGATCAAACTGTATAGAATACTTGTATTTTGATTTTTTTACTTCTCATTATAGGCATTCTTTTATATAAATAAGATTTTTATTTTGAAATAATTTGGGATCCACTGAGAGTTGCAAAGACAGGACAAAGAGTTCCCATATGCCTTTTACTCAGTTTCCCTTTAATGCTAACATCTGACTCAACCATGGCATTGCTTTTATTTTAAAGTGGGTTTGATGCCCAACATGGGGCTCAAAGTCAGAACCCTGAGATCAAGAGTCATATATTCTACTGACTAAGCCAGCCAGGTGCACCTATAAGAATTCTTTCTAAACATTATTTCTGATGGGTCCTAGTTTTCATCCTATGGAGACACCCTAATTTATTTGGTTATTCTTTTGTTGAAAATTGTGATTTCCAAATTTTTGCTATTATAATCCTGTGATGGACATCCTTTTTACATATACCTGTGCTAATATTTCTGGTTATTCTCATAGGTTAAATTGTGAGAAGTGAAATTAATGAGTCAAGGGATTTGATAGTTTTTATACCTATTGTCTAATTCCTTTCCAGTTTTGTACAAATCTATACTCCGATCAGCAGTATAAGAGCATTCCTGCCTTGTGTTATAATTGTCATAAATTAAAAGATCATTTATTTGATCTCCTGGGTGGCTCAGTTGGTTAAGTGTCTAACTCTTGATTTCAGCTCAGGTCATGATCTCAGGGTGGTGGGATGGAACCCTGTTGTCAGGCTCCATGCTCAGTGGGGCGTCTGCTTGGGATTCTCTCTCTTTCTCTTCCCCCCCAACCCCCCACCCCACACTATTGCATGAGCACTCTCTCTCTCTCAAATAAATAAAATGTTAAAAAAAAAAAGTTCACTGATTTGAATGTAACAATACCCTAAGTATTGTTTTCATTCGGCATTTAACTGATTATTCATGAGGTAAACCTTTTAAATACATTTATTGTGGGGGATCCCTGGGTGGCTCAGCAGTTTGGTGCCTGCCTTCAGCCCAAGGCGTGATCCTGGAGACCGGGGATTGAGTCCCACGTCAGGTTCCCTGCATGGATCCTGCTTCTCCCTCTGCCTGTGTCTCTGCCTCTCTATCTCTCTCTCTCTCTGTGTCTCTCATGAATAAACAAAATCTAAATATATATATATATATATATATATATATATATATATATTACTTTTTAGTTGTATTCTCTTTTGTGGATTGTTCATACTCTTTGCCCATTTTCCTATTTGGCTCTTATTGATTTGTATGACCTTTACATGTCACAGATAAACTTTTATCAATGTTTATCATATTTGTAGAAAATTATTTCCCCCAAATTGTGTTTGCTTTCTAATTCTGTACATGGTGCTTTCTTGTTATGATTCTTAAATTTTTTACATTGTTAAATATATCAATATTTCCTTTGTGATTTCTTCTGTTGTATTTATATTTAGACAATCCAGTTAAATATTTATATGTAATTATCCTTATTGGTTTTATTATTTAAATTCACTTTATGGGGATCCCTGGGTGGCGCAGCGGTTTAGCGCCTGCCTTTGGCCCAGGGCGTGATCCTGGAGACCCAGGATCGAATCCCACGTCGGGCTCCTGGTGTATGGAGCCTGCTTCTCCCTCTGCCTGTGTCTCTGCCTCTCTCTCTCTCTCTCTCTCTGACTATCATAAACAAATAAAAATTAAAAAATAAATAAATAAATTCACTTTATGGACTATTTCAGTTTTTACAATGTTAACTGAATTATTTTTCTTCATATAATCAATGTTCTTAAATGAATACATAATCCTTTTCTTCTCACATTTAAAAAATCATCTTTATTATCTTAAATGTTATGGGGCTGTGGTTCTCAAACTTGAGTGTGCAACAGAATCACCTGGTGATCTTTAAACATTACTAATGCTTGGCCCTCATTTCAAAGGTTCTGATTTAATTGTTATGGGGTGCAGCCTGGGTCAAAGCCACAGTACAGGTGATTGCAATGTGTAGCCAAGGTTAATAACCACTTCTAGAGTATTTAGAATCTTGTTCTTATCTAGGGGAAAGCATCAGAATCACTTTTAGAGTTTTAAGCAATTGTGGCCCACCCTAGAAATTTTTATTCAGTTCATCGGGACCAGGACCTGGGTATACAGACTTTTTAAATCCTCACAGGCATCCCTGGTGGAAAGGTTGTTACAGGGTTATCTATATTGGTTTTGTTCATTTGGCTGCTTATCTGAGGAAGATTATTGTATGATTTTGTATGATTTTGATATATCTGGTGGGGGTAGTACCTCCTTATAACTCTTAAAAATATAAGGATATCTGCCTTTGCCCATTTATGCTCCTACACCAGTTGTTCTCACATTTTCATCTGGGGAGTGTGAAAAAAAATCCAAGGGTCTAAGCCCCCTCCAAATAGGACCTGGGATCTATTTTCTTTATTTATGCTCCAGAAAATTCCAAAACACATCAAAGTTTGAGAACCACTATTCTAGAGTCTAGATGGTCCTCTTAGTAATTGTTGAGTTCAAAAACTAATCTTACTAGGCTTTTGGTTAGATTTGCATTAAGCAAAAAAAAAAAAAAAATTGCATTAAGCTTCCAATATGGCCTTCAAAGCTCACCTTAAGATTCACTTTCTTTGTAAGGATTTGTCTGGTTACCCCAGCCCCCATTCCTTCCTTATTTCTCCAAACTCCCAATTAACTCCAATTATCATATAGCTTGGTACTTGTTATTTATTTCTTGCCATAGAGTTTGGGTCTTCAACCCAAGATTATAAGATTATAAGTAGCTTCAGGGCAGGGTCTGGCATCTCCTTCCATAATTTCTAGTATGGTACTGGCCCATGGGAAGCACTCAGGAAATGCTTACCTTCGGGATCCCTGGGTGGCGCAGCAGTTTGGCGCCTGCCTTTGGCCCAGGGCGCGATCCTGGAGACCCGGGATCGAATCCCACGTCGGGCTCCCGGTGCCCGGAGCCTGCTTCTCCCTCTGCCTATGTCTCTGCCTCTCTCTCTGACTATCATAAATAAATAAAAAATTTAAAAAAAAAAAAAAAAGGAAATGCTTACCTTCATAATCTCCACAAATTCCTGGAGTTTATCAAAATCCTTGTCCATTACGCCCTTTATCTAATGAAAAAGAAAGGCAAGCACATATTATTGAATGTGGAGTCATCTCTGTTGGCATTTTATTTTTTTTTAAGATTTTATTTATTTATTCATGAGAGACACACAGAAAGAGAGAGAGAGGCAGAGACATAGGCAGAGAGAGAAGCAGGCTCCATGCAGGGAGCTGGATGTGGGACTCGATCCCGGGTCTCCAGGATCAGGCCCTGGGCTGAAGGCAGGGCTAAACTGCTGAGCCACCCGGGCTGCCTCTGTTGGCATTTTAAAACAACAGGGCAGCAGCTGGATAAAGCTCAGGGAATGGACTTGTAGTGGCCTATCAAAGCCACTTTCTTCCCAAGGAGTCTTCAAAAGGACTAGGGTTCATATACCATTAAGCTGCCCCCAGCACCAGCCTTGGCGAGTCTTATATCTAGCTACTGAAAGCCTTCCAGGTGGAGCTCAGACCATAGCTTTCATTGCACCTTCTTGCTTAAGGACTCCCTTTCTTCATAAGTAGCCATAGGTGGTTCCATCCAAGAATCAAGAAGAGGGGTCCTGCTCTGTAGCATGCTCTAGCAAGGGGAGTGGGAGGATGGAATTGGTCCGTGACTGCTCCTACATTCTGATCAGTCCCTCTCACCCTGTCACTAACGTTATAGCTCCTCAACCTACCACGTGACACCTTACAGAGTTCTTAGCATTCAAAACCTGGGTTAAAGCATCAAATAAGAAATAGATAACCCTAAGCTGCCCAGCACTGAAACACTGGAGGAGGTCAGGCTGAGTCAGGTTGATGCTTTTTCCATGCAATTCCTGATTCCCTTCACTATTCAGAGTTAGGCACTGCATTTTCCTGGGTGCTATCCTCTTCCACCTGAGAACTCTCATCCCATTACCTGTTTGATCTCGTCCATTTTTTCCTTGAGCTCTTCCCTCACCTCCCTGAGTTCATTCTGAGGAAATAAAATAGAAGGAGTAAGGAAAGGTCTTGAGTGGAAGGAAAACTCTCAAAAGGAAGGGAAGATCGTGGGGGCATTGCTAATAAGGAAGAACAGAGAGATGCCTCCTGTTAGATGGGGAAGGATGCTGTTAAGAAAATGGGAGGGTGGGACATGGAGATGTCACGTGCCTCCAGGTAGGATGCACCTTCGCTTCTGTGATGTGACCCCCAAAAATGCAGAGCCAAGTCTAATCACAGGAAAGGCATCAGACCACCCAAATGAAGGGTCAGCCTACAAAAGATACGGCCTATAACCCTCAAAAATGACAATGTCCACCAAAAACAAAGTCTCAAGAGCTATGCCAGACAAAAGGAAACTGAAGAGACATGGAACCTAGAGACAACGTGTGGTCCTGGATAGGATCCCACATCAAAACTGTTGTTTTTCTCTTTTGTTATGAAAGACATTAGTGGAACAATTGGTAAAAACAGAGTAAGTACCAAATCAATGCTCATGCCCTGATTTTGATATTTCGATCATTGTACTGTGGTTACATAAGAGACTGTTCTTGTTTTTAAGCAGTATACACTGAAATTTGAGAGAAATGTGCTCTCAGATTTAGGAAACATATGTCATATGTATGTGTGTGTGAATCTATCTATCTCTAAAAGGAGAAAGAGAGAGAACCACGATCAAATGCCAACATTTGGGAAATCTGAATGAAGGGTATACTAGAACTCACGGCACGATTTTTTTCGAAAATTCTCGGTAAGTCTGAAATTACTTCAAAATAAAGAGTTCAAACAAAACAAAAAGGCACAGAGGGAGCAAAGTCATGGGACCTGGAGCGAAGCCACAGCCTCTCCGCCGCGCTGGGCCACCCCCGCCGCCCGGGCTGGCACACATACCCTTAGCTCATGTGTCCCTCCTGGTTTGGTAAATGGCCCATCTTGCTTCGCTCCTTTGTAGTCATACGTCTGTTGGTTAGAGCAGAGGCACAGAACATTGGGCATCACAAGCCTGGGTGGACCAGGCGGGGAGATCCACCCCCCGGGGTTTGGGCAGCTCCCGCCACTGCCCCCTGGCCCCGGCCCGGCCGAAGGGCCTCCTCTGCCCTCCTGAGCGGCGGCGTCCGGGCTTCAGCTGTGGCTGAGCCCAGGCCCTACCTCCCTAGCTCAATCCTCTGCCTCGCAGGTGACGCTACTGAGTGCTCCTGGCTTATTTCTGTGGCCGATTGGCCGCTAGCGTGAAGCTCTGCGAGAGCGGGGAGCCCGCCCGGCCGCCTCCGCTGCGAGTCCCTCAGCACCTGGGACGGGTCTTGGCCAACGGAAGCGGCGAATGCGCCCTGACTCCACGTCACCTCCCCACGGGGGTCGGGCCTGGCTGCCGGCGTGGCCTCAAAAAAGCTTCTTACTTTGGTCGGCTCTGGCTTCAATTCCAGGCACACTGCCTTGTAGTTCTTGCTCTGTGGAGGGAGGGGGGCAGTCGCCTGTCAGGCATCAGGCCTGGGGGGTTGCCCCCCGCCTGGCCACCTGGCCTGAGCTCAGGCCCACCGCCTCCCCCCACCTGGCTCCGGACAACCCAAACCTTGTCAGCTCCTCTTCCTTTTCTGAGCATGCACCTGCCCCGTCTGCTGGGGGGGGCACCCCCTGCTGGGGGGCCTGAGCTGGGCAAGCACTTGGAGAGAACTCTACGGAAGCCATGGGGGCATTACTTCAGAGCGTGGGCTTTGGAGAGAGACGGACTCGTCTAACCTCAGCTCCCTACTCGCTGGGTCCCAGGGGAGTCATTTACTCGCTCTGAGCCCCGCCTCCTCGTCTGCAAATCGGGGGCACGACTGAACGTCATCTAACAAGGGGCGGTGTGCCACCGACGTGCCCTTTGACGCGGGCCTGGCACGGGCCTGGCCGGGGGGCAGTGGCTCTGGGGGTGGCCAGAGGTGGCGGGGGCATTACCTTGCTCTGTGCCCCAAAGGGAGTCAGCAAAGGCCTCTGTCCTTCCCACCCCGAGACCAGGGATGAATCCCACCCTCCTTCCAGCCTGAGAGGCCACTTCATGCTCAGAACAGAGAAAACCCGAGGACTCCCGAGAGAGCTCTCTGTACCCCCCCCCCACCTCACATCTCCGTTCAGCAGGAGCTCAGAGAGGCCCCACACTGCCCAGCAATGTTTCTCCTTTACCAGGCTTTTCTTCGGTTCTGCCCTCTTGGCCGACATGATGGAGGAGGCCAGAGTGTTCTTTAACTTCCCAACCTCCCTACAATGGGCCCCTGGGACCAGGCCACTGTCCTACGCAGATTACACGCCAAGGTGAGGGCAGGATGACCACCTGTCTGTGTGCGGAACAGCTGAGGTCACAATGCCCAGGTCCCACATGCTGGCCGGGAGTGTCACCACAGCTTCGAGCTGAGGGGGACTCGGCCACAGAGATGAGGGACAGGGCAGGTTCCAAGGCCACGAGGTTTCCCTCTCACAAGGAGGAGAGGCACTGTCCTGCGAAATCGCCCTGGTGAGGAGGACCTGGCCTGGCATGGCCTCAGTGAGAGGCACACCTCCCCGGAAGCAAGAATTGCTGTCTCTTCCCCCAGGAGGACTGACCTACCAGAAGGTGTCTGCCCCAAACAGCTGGTTCTCCCCTGAGTCCCCACCGAGTTCCTCTGTCGTGATTTCCCCATAGGAACAGACCCTTCCTTGGGTCCAGAGCCGTTTTGGGTTGAAACACCACGAAGTCCTTCTGGTTCAAATTGTGTGTACCCTGTGCTAACCTGGAGTTCTCTGCACCGTGGGGGGTGGGGGGTGCCAACCTTAGCAGGATGGCTTCAGACACCCTGTTCCAAATGCCCGGCTGGCCCTGTCCCCTCCCTCCGCTGCACCACCCCCATGGCTTCTCTTGATTCCTCTATCAGCCTGCAAGAGGGTTGGAGCAAGAAGCAAAGCTGATAATCAGAAGAGTCTGGGGGTGGGGAGGGTACTGAGGCCATTCTGAGGGGGGCTGTAATTTATGCCTAAAGAGTCAAAGGATCATGGCCTCCCGTGGGACCTAAAATCAGTTGGAATTTGGCTGGTGAGCCTAATTTCTCTTTTCTTGGTATTCTTGGGCATTCTACGTCCCTCTCATTTCATGTACTAGCTGCTGTCAAGAAGGCCGTTGTGGGATTCTGAGGACAGACAGCCCAGGAGTCCAGGAAGGGATGCAAACTGCAGGTGCCTGCACCCGACCGATTGCACATGCGAGCGCCCATCCCTCCCCAGGGGTGATGAGGGCAGGACTTCCAGGTCCCCTGACCGCTGTACTTGGTCCTCCCAGATGGGCTGGCCACAGGGCAGGAGGACCTGCTCTCCACAGCTTCCCAGACACCCTGCAGGCTGGAGCAGGGAGCTGCAGGGAAGACAACAGACTCCATCTCGACATTTACCAACCCTGTGGAAGTGGGCCCCGTCTCCTCTTTGTTTTGGCTTGAGATCCCCCTGGACCTGCAGCCAAGTCTCCTTTGCTTGGCTGAGCAGTTGCTAAAACGAGCCTCCTTCGAGCCAAGCATACCGCACGGGCCCGCTGGCCTGCGTATCAGGAAACGGGGTGGAAAAGAAATCAGGGTCTCCTTGTGAAACTGCAAAACTCCTTGCAAAACTGAGCCTGGGGGGCTCAGCGGTTGAGCATCTGCCTTTGGCTCAAGGCGTGATCCCAGAGTCCCGGGATCAAGTCCCACATCAGGCTCTCCCCAGGGAGCCTGCTTCTCCCTCTGCCTGTGTCTCTGCCTCTCTCTCTCTGTGTGTCTCTCATGAATAGATAAATACAATCTTTTTTTCAAAAACTGCATTACAAATTATACATGTATAATTACCATCATTTGGACGGGGGATAAACTGACCCACAGCTCCAGGAGTGGGCCTCCTCACAGCATCTACTAATTAGGAGTCCAAATACATCAGTGTTGTCATCAGTGTGTTCTGGAAGGGCTGAGGAAATCCATGTGACGAACCTGAATAAATGAATCTCATGTCACGTTCTTCTCCTTTGAGATCCGGCGATGGCATGAGGCACGGCCTCGATGCAGCTCTGTGACACCCGATACTGCTGGGGTAGAACTTGGTTATATGCACACCATAGACTGTTCTTCCCTGAAGGATGCCAGAGGTACCTTTCCACCCCCGACCCCCTTCATGGCACAAGCCACCGGGACAAAGGCAAGCAGCCCAAGGCCCACAGACATCCCAGGGGAGTTTGGTGGAAAGGGCAGAGAGAAGCAGCTGCCACAGTCTCTTTTCTCCAAGTTGGTGTCCTTTAGGATTTCCTTTTCTTTACAAAGGCCCTGGTTTGTCGGGTTCATGAAGACAATGTTGTACGGGAGGCGGGTGGGGAAGGGGAGCTTAAAAATGGCCCTGGGCCTCCAAGTTTGGCCTCTTGTGATTCCGGGGTGACCCAGTGTTCCAAAGCCCGTTGATGAGGACAGAACATTTCATAAAGGTGCCCGGAATCCTGACAGCTGTGGTCTCCAGTCAACCTTGGACTGACATGGTTCAACACAGATGACCTGGAAAATTCACTTGAAAACATCCTGCCGCCGAGCTGTAGTGTCTGGGCGCTGCCTTCAGCCAGATGGGCCCTCCGGCTCCTGGCCCCAGGGGATCTCTCACATAAAATTTTTAGAGTTTTACTGTGATTGGTTACTGCATTGTCCTACTTGATTGGTTTACAGACGCCTCAGAAAGCTCTACGCTGTGCTGGGGGAGCTATCTTTTCTCATTGACACATTGGTGACTATGCCATTTCTGATCATTTTTATGAATATTGTGTCAGACCTTGGCTAGAATCATAATCCTATTGTTTCTATGAAAAAAAAATCACATCTAGTTTCTATCCTGAACTTCTAGTACCTCTATTTCAGGGAGAAAATATTATATTCTGGAGTCACCTGGGTGGCTCAGTCGGTGAAATATCTGACTTTGGCTCAGGTCATGATCCCGGGTCCTGGGATCGAGCCCCACGTTGGGCTTGCTGCTCA
The DNA here is from genome assembly GCF_011100685.1 of Canis lupus familiaris. Taxonomy (NCBI): domain Eukaryota; kingdom Metazoa; phylum Chordata; class Mammalia; order Carnivora; family Canidae; genus Canis; species Canis lupus. Next base: position 21,103,902 of record NC_049228.1, read on the forward strand.
GCGAGGAGTCTGCTTCTCCCTCTCTTGCCCCTCCCCTGACTTGTGCCCATTTTATCTCTTGAGTAAATAAATAAAATCATTTAAAATATATATATATATGTGTGTGTGTGTGTATAATTCTGAACAGGTCATTGTAAATCAGATAATTCAATACAGCTAATAAGTAAAAAGAGGGATTGTAGGCTTTTTTCACCTATGCGTTCACCATGACAGGGACATGTTTGTCAGGGCCTTCCAGGCCCCGGAGGAACCTGTTACAGAACAGTCTGCTCTGTGAGATAAAGTAAGAGCCACCACAATCAGAGGCTCCCCTGCTCCTGCTAGATATGGCTCCTGGGGCCTCCTTACTTGGCTGGTGTCCCTTTACTCTCTTTGGACGGAGTCCAAATAGAGGATGGCAATTATACTCCTGCCTATTTTGATGTCCCTGCTCAGAGATTCTCTACTGTTGCTATCCCAGACCCTAAAAGCCTTCTTTTGACCTCTGACACCTCCAAATTCCATCTACCACTGAAGCCATACACCTGAGAGGCAGAGTGGCCTCTTTGGGTTGGTTTCTTTGGCCTATGATTCGCGTGGTATACATGGAGGATCACAAATGGCAGGGTTCTGTGGGCCCGTCTTGGGAGCAGCCTGCGTTGCTCTTGCTCCCACTTTTTTGGCAAGAACACAACCACAAGGCCACACATAACTGCAAAGGAGGCTGGGACATATGGCTGAGTTTCTCCCAGGAACAAGAGGAAATAGGTTCAGGGAGCCACATCTTCCTGCTACAGCTCATCCTTCCTATTCCATTCTACCAAGTCCCCTTGTAAGAAAACTTGAGTTAGTGTTCTTCTGGTTTTTTATGCAAAGGGAGGAAGCTGACAAGATCAAAAGGGAAGGCTACATGGGACACTGGAGTGGGGATTAACGGTCCCTAACTAATGTGAACTGGCAGCATTCAGGTTAAGGACCCATCTCCTGTCACCTGACTGGCCATCAGGCTAGCATGATGACACAGAGATTGTAATAATGACCCCATTTGTCTAAGGTTTACAACAGCATAATCCCAGTCTACCCCAGGTCCATTCTGCAGATCTGCCCCTCTCCTGTGAGTGCCAGAATGTGGGTCTGCTCTGAAGCTTCTCTTGCTGTTCTAAGTCCTCTGAGTAGCACCAGGACCCTAGCAGATGGTCTCGCCTTTGCCAGCACCTCCCAGTCCCGCTGTGAGGAAATGCCCAGGCCCAGGCATCTCATCCGCTGTGCAGGTGGAATCAAGGCATGGGGACTGAAGCAGCCAGTTCTCCGAGGCGGGTCTAATCACTGCTCCTGGAAGCTGAGTGTTTGACCCTTTTACTTACCCTCCCAGTGATTAAACCAGCTAATGTGGGTTCTCTTGGCAACTAACCTGGACTGGTAGTGTCCTGCTAACTGCAGATCTTTGGGAACTCACTCACATGGGTAGTAACTCCTGGCTGGTGACTCCAGGGACACTGCCTATGGAAATGTTTAGTACTTTTATCTGGTGACATCCCATAGATTCTCAAGGTTGGTAATTTTACTTAGTGGCCATGAGAAAAGAGGTGTGAAAGCAAGTCCTACATGATTTTCTACGAGGACTTTTACCTGATCGATCTTTCTTTCTTTCTTTCTTTCTTTCTTTTTTTTTTTTTTTTTTTTTTTTTTTTTGTAGCTAAACAACAGACAGATAATTTTTATAGCATCCAGACACAGAGGGAGGCCGGCCTTTTCCTCTCAAGGGGCTGACAGTTTGTCACACTGTATGTTGGTTCTGCAGGGAGTGCTTTCTCCAGAAACCTTATTCAGCTGCCCAAGAAAAATCTGCAAGCCCGCCCATCATCTTCCTGCAGGCTGTCTGTAGCTCCAGCTCCTCTCACCATGGGGATCTGGGGTGCTCCTGGGCCAAGTGACAGACGAATATTCTGGGGCCCTGAACACCCACTTGAAGCTGAGGGAGGGAGGTGTGAAGTGACATCACTCTTCTGGGTGGCAAAACTCGCATGAAAATCATGGCACAAGGGAAGACAACTTGCAGGGCATCAAGCCCTAAAGCAAGCCACACTTATTTCCTGGGCCCCCTAAAACACAAGCGTTCATTTATTCTTATCTAATTATCAATGGAAACAAAGTGATTCCTTTCCCTCTCACATCTCTAAAAGCAACACCCACCACAACCCATCCGGGGGACTGTGGAAGCCCCACACCTCCCTCACAGACTCTGCTCATCCAGGCGCTGGGCCAGGCGGGTTCTGAGCATCTGGTTCACTCTGCAAGGGGGCTCCACCCTGAGCCGCCCCCCTTCAGCATGCACTCACTGAGCACTCACTACGTGCCAAGCACTCTGGGTCAGGGGCACAGAGATAACTAAGACAGGGCGCTGGCCCCTGGGAGCCCCTCAGTGACGGCGCTAGCAGAGCATCACAGGAATTCACTTACAACATGGTCAGTAGGCCCAGGAGCTGAGGGAGCCCAGAGGAGAGGCACAACTCAGTTCTCGGAGCTGGTTCCCTGCCATGCTCCTCTGGACCCCATTCCTGGCCTCGTGAACTGCCCAGTACCCTGGTTCTTCTAAAGTCAGATTCTTTTCCAAAAACTGAGTGAAGGACCCAGGCAGGGCCACGTTACCCACATGCCTGACTTTCCCAACACCAACACCTGTCTGCACCTCTGAAGATGACACGCTCCCTCTACTTATCAGTGGGGCCACCCTGTTGGGGAAGCTCATCCAAAAGTCGTGACCACCGATTGACCTGCCAGCTGGGCCCCAGCACTTGGCCACTCCTCTCCCCTTCCCCTGTCCTTGGAATGTGGGTTCTGCTTACCTTTCCTGCTCCCAGAGGCCGCCCCAAGGGTAGAGCTTTGAGATGGTGATATGGTGTTGAAAACCCCTGCATGGCGTAAGTGATTAGACCCTGTGAAGCCCTCTTTATAAGCTTTTCAGGTTTGGCTCAGGGGCAGGGACCCATTCATCTTGATGCTGCTCCCAAGACAAGCCTGGTATGTCCCTTTTGCTTATTAAATCTGGCACCTGCCACCCTGCATGGCTGCCTCCTCCTTCATCTCTCTCAGCTCTGAGCACAGGGGCTGGTTTCAGATTACACCAGGGAAGCTCCCAGGAGGGTTAGAAACCCACCCCCCTCCATGCTGGGCCCTAGACGGTGTTCTCCAGTCTCCACGCATCAGTGGGTCCTCCTTCCAGGAGACAGAGTGCCCAGCCTGCCCTAGCAGGGGCACCGCATACCAAATCAGCTTTCTCTGCTCCATCTGGCCCCAGGTCACCTCTCTGTGGCCTTGGCACTATATATAGCACTTTGGACAGGACTAAAATCTGTACGCTCCCCAATAGTGTAGAACAAGGTGTCCTCGGAGCTGTGTGGGTCAAGCTCATATTTCACCATGTCAGACTGTGTGCAGGTAATGCATTCTCAGAGGCCCTGTGGGTTCCTGCTTCAGGAAGGAATGGGTATTCATAAACCTAACAGCTCTGAGGCTTTGTCCTGGATCTCCCTCAGCTCTCAGGACACAGAGAATTAGAAACTGGAGACCCCGAAAGCCACATGAAGGAGGCTTTGCTGTGCCGCTCTGGTATCAATGAGATTCTTCTTACTGATTCCACTTGGCAGGCTGCCCTGCCCTGCCCTCCTTCCTGCTGCACCCTGCCGGAATCCTACCCCTCACCGGGGCATTCTTTGGACCTTCTATTTTGTCTTCCACTTGGTTACCTATATTAGAGTTCTCCAGAGAAACCAAATTGGTAGGAAATCTGCCAATCTATCCATCTACCAAGAGTCATTTTAAGGAATTGGTTCACGGGATCACAAGGCAGAGAAGTCACACGGTCTGCTGTCTCCATCCAGGCCAATGGTGTAAGTTCCATCCCAAGTACAGAAGAGTGATGTCCTAGCTCGAAGACAGGCAGAGAGGGAAGATTTCTTTCCAGTTGCCTTTCCTGCTCCCAGAGGCTGCTCCAAGGATAGAGCCTTGAGATAATGAAGTGATGTTGAAAACACCTGCATCGTCTATGTGACTAGACCTAGGCCTTCGACAGGTGGGCTGGGGCCCACCCACGTGAGGGAGGACGATCAGTTTTATTCAGTCTACCAATTCAAATACTAATCTCTTCTGAAAACATCCCCACATTCCCTCTACCCCCAGAATAATGTTCAGCCAAATATCCGGGCACCCCTGGCCCAGTCAAGCTGACACATAAAGTTAAGCATCACATGACCTGTCTCTCCTGCCTTCCTGACGAGTCACTTCACCTGGAGCACAGTTCATTGTCTGCCTTTACTGACCTCTGGCTCGCCTTTGGCCCTTCCCTCCTGAACTTCCTTCCAGGACCGGTCTAGCAGGAGGTCCTGGGTTCTCAGGCGCCTCCCACCCAGACCCTAGCCTCTGGCTGTTCTAATAGTGGAGCCTGCCTTCCTCCCTTTCTCTTTGGAGAGCTTTCTCTCATGCCACCACCATGCCTGGTGATATCAAGGCAAAGTCTTCCAGAAAGGCTCAGGTCTCTCTCTTTCTGCTCAGCTTTGTGGATTGACCCATCCAATGAAGCCATACCTCCTCTGCTCACCCATAATTGCTTTGGCCCCTGGAAATCATCAAATAGGAGGGTATTAGTCCTTACCTTTCATCCTGCATTCTTTCAGGGGGGAATTTCGTGTTTTGTTTTGTTTTGTTTTCAGATTCCCCCAGCAGCTCTCAGCCATGGCTACATGGCAACACTCTGTCTTGACCGCCTTCTGAGCTCCTTCTCAGACCTGCCCTCAAGTATGCAAACCCAGCTACGAGCCCCTGCCCAGCCCCTGCCCAGCCCCTGTGGTCCCCTGCGTCTCCTAGGCCTGTCAAACAGCTTGGTCAATGGTCAACAGCTGTGCAGATTGGCCACAGGCTCAAGGCCTTGCCTCCTTGCGGAAGAATGGGGTGCACAGGCATAAACACTGGGCTGTCCCACTGGGAAGGGTTACCCTGAAGATGAGCTTTGGGCTCATGGACCTGGACTCTCTGGTTCAGTGATTTCCTGGCCCCCCTGCCACTGTTTTCCCTTGTGGGTTGAGCTAGAGCTGAGGGTTCACCTGCAGAGATGGGGAATCACTATAGAATGATAACTAGTGTCTTAACCAAACACTTGGAGTGTGTTGATTTTATTTCATCCACATAACGATCCTCAGCAGGCATTACTGTTGTTTCCATTTTACAGTCGAGGAAGCTGTTTAACTCCAACATTAAATCATTTTTCTGACGTCACACAGCTGGTGGGGGAGTCATGACCCCAGGCAGCCTGGCTACACAGCCAGGGTGGCTAACCTCCTCCCCAGACCACCTCGGCCGATGGGCGAGGACCCGCCACCGCCTCTGCCTTGGGAGTGGAGATGTGTCTTGTCTCAACCATTGCAGCCCATGTCAGCATTTCCCACTTGACATTTGTAAAACTGGGGTTAAAGAGAGAAAGGAGTAGATGTGAGGCCTGCCTGCATATAGGAGAGTATCATGCACAACACGGATGTGGTGACTCCATCTCTGCCTCCATCAGATTCAGTTGCCCTGAGGTGAGGCCTCAAATGGCAACCTCGGGAAATACAAGCCTGTAGGACTATGCAGACCTGGCTTCAACCCCACGTCCTCTCCATACTAGTTATATGAGTTTCTTATGCACCCTGAACTCGTTTCCTCTCCGGAAAATGGGGTACTAAAGTACCTACCTCAGGGAGTCTTTAATTTTATCTCTTAGAATTAAATAAGACAAAGTATGTAAAGGATGTGGCACATGCTGCTTGCACACTGTAGCTGCTCCAATGTCCCCTCATTCATGAGGACAAAGCCCTCCACTCCTTATACCATGGCCAGAATCTCTCTGGGCAGGAAGCAGCACTTAGCAGAGATATTAGTGATTCCTGTTTTTTATTTCAAGTCCCCCTGCCACCCCTCGGGAGACTCTGGACCAAACCCAGGAGTGTATCGGGGTGAGGGTGGGGGAGATTTAGCAGACATAGATCTGCCCAGGTGCATGTACGTGTACTCCAATAACTCGCTACTGCTGGAACCCTTCACTGCATTGTTAAAATGAAGTAAATAAAAGATTGAAAGGAAATCAATAGGGATGCCTGGGTGGCTCAGCAGTTGAGCATCTGCCTTCGGCTCAGGGCATGATCTCACGGTCCTGGGATCGAGTCCCATGTCGGGCTCCCTGCATGGAGCCTGCTTCTCCCTCTGCCTATGTCTCTGCCTCTTTCTCTCTCTGTGTCTCTCATGAATAAATAAATAAATAAATAAAATCTTAACAAAAAAAGGAAATCAATAATGAATCTTTGAAGTCATGGCACCTACTAAAAAAGGGTGAAATAATTGTTGAAAAAAAGGATACAAAACAGAACAAACCAAAAAGCCTTCATGCATACACACACAGTGACATGAAACAAGAATTCAGTAACCCAAGAGATAATATGAGCAAAATTGGAGATAATACACATAACAGGTTAAAGAAAAGAAAAATAGTCAAATTCTTTTGTGTGTATACCCAAAAGTGGGATTGCTGGATCATACGGTGCTTCTGTTTTTAAGTTTTTGAGGAGCCTCAACAGAGCACAAGTGTTCCCTTTTCTCCATATCCTTGCCAACATTTGTTGCTTTTTTTTTTTTTATAGTAGCCAACCTCATGAATGTATATTGGTATTCACTACAGTTTTTATTTACATTTCCCTAATTATTAGTGATGTTGAACAGGTTTTTTCATGTGTTTATTGGCTGTAATATTTACTTTTAAAGGAATAAAGTAGAATATTGGTTTTTTAAAAAAGATTAGTTATTAAAACAGCATTTAGCCACGGGAAAATAAATGAAAATACATTCAGTGGTAGTTTAGAGTCCAAGGGTTCATCTTCCTCTTAGGCATCAGGAAAAATGTTTCTTCAGGATAAAGGAAGCAGGACTGGATGTCCGTTACCTGGGGGCCAGTCCATAGGGGTGCTTGAGAGCAAAAGACTGGGGTGGTTCTCTCCAAAGGATCCAGGCATCTGAAGAAGGCTCCAGTGACCTCCTCGAGGTGAACCACTGCTTTTCCCAGGTGTGCAGGCATCAGACAGGCTAGCTGTAGCAGAATGTTTCCCCCAAGCAGAAATGGCCCCACAAAGTACACTTCTCTAGTCATGTCCACACCCATAAAATCACCAACAGCAATTTTATTTTATTTTTCATTCATTCCTTTACTCAATAAATATGTGTACCAGCTGCCTGTTTGCCAGGCACTGAGACTTCTGTTTGCAGCAGCAGATGGTCAGAGCAGATCTGGGTTGCAACCTGAATACATGGTTCATAACGGTGAGCAGGAATCAAGGTCAAGAACCTCTCACCCCAGAGCCCCACTTTCAGGGTGGGGAATGTGGCCAGTGGCAAGCAAGTGCACTTAAGAGATGTCCCTTTCTCAAGTGGGCTACTGCTCATGGCTCTGCAGGATGGACAGCAGGGGCTTGGAGTCAAGTGGCCACTGCAGATGGTTCTCAACCCGGCCAGATGTGCTGTCTCTGTGCTGAGTCTGTCCGCGCCTTCGGCTCCAGATGCACCTCCACAGGGGAGAGGACAACCTTCCTCTCTCCTAAGGGAAAGGAAACAACATTAACTGAGCATCGTCTATGGGTCTGGGGTGGTGCAGAGTGCTTTATATATATGGCAGACTAATATTTTTAGCTCTTAATCTGTGCTTTTCTTCTAGTGCCCCAGCCAGAAGGACCTCGGAGAGGAACAGCCGTGTGGGGCTCAGACTCTGGGAACACGCTCAGTTGCTGGGGTGGGTCAGCCTTGGTGGGGTGGGCTGACATCAAATAATCCAAGAAAATGGGGGATCTCAGTGGTAAGCAGTGTAGACAGCATAAGGCCCAGGCTCACTCTTTTCCCACTGTGTGTGTGCATGTGTGTGCCCACATGTGTGTGTATGTGTGTGTGTGTGTGTGTGTGATGTGTTGTGGGAACAGCCCCGAAAATAGACAAGGCTAAATTTCTTCCTTACCAAGCAGGGTGAGAGCTGAGAATCCAAATTAAGTTGATTTAATGTGGCTGTGGTAGCAAAGTAACTGGAACTCTCTTGTGTTGTGGCAGGAGTGGGAATGACACAGCCACTCTGGAAGAGAGTTAGTCGTTTCTTAATAGCACCCACTTATGGATCTTACCAAGCTGCTCAGCAGTCTCACCCCTAGGCACCTGTCCCGAATAAATAAGAACATAATACCCAGTCTTTCTCTTTCTCTTCCAGCCCGAGGAGCTTTGGGAGCTGTGGGCTTTGGAGCGGGCATGGCTAAGTCCAAGTCCAAGTCCAAGAATCACACCACACACAACCAGTCATGAAAATGGCCCAGAAATGGCATCAAGAAACCCCAGGCACAAAGATATGAATCTCTTTAAGAGCCAAATCCAGGTTCCCGAGGCACATGCGCGTTGCCAAGAAGTACAATAAGAAGTGCCTGAAGAAGGTGTAGGCTAACAATGGCAAGGCCATGAGTGTAGGTGCCGAGGCCTACCAAGGGCCTCATCAAGCTAAAGGAAGTTAAGCCCAAGATCCCAAAGAGCAGGAGCCACAAGCTCAATCGACTTGCCTACATTGCTCACCCCAAGCTTGGGAAACATGCTCTCACAGCGTTCGTTGCCAAGGGTCTCAGGCTCTGCCGGCCAAAGGCCAAGGCCAAGACTCAGCCCAAGGGCCAGACTGCAGCTGTGACTCCAGCTCCAGCCCCTGCTGTGGCTCAGGCTCCCAAAGGTTCCCAGGCCCCCGCAAAGGCTCCAGTGTAGAGGCTCCTATCTGCCAGCATGAGGACAGGAGGACGGGCGGGACCCTGGACTTCTGTCTGCGTGGGGCTGGTGTCCTCCTGTGCTATTTGTACAAAGAAACCCTGCGGCAGGATCTATCAAAAAAAAAAAAAGAAAAAGAAAAAGAAAAAGAAAAAGAAAAAGTGAGAGAGAGAACATATATCCACACAAGACTTGTTTATGAGTGTTCACAGAAGCTTCGTGCATAATGACCCCAAACTGGACACCACACTGCCAGCGGGAGAGCGAATACACAGCCTCTGTGTTCCTACAACGGAGCAGCACTCAGCCATAAAGAATGGGTGAACCTAACAGGCACTGTACTGAGGGCATTTCCATTCAAACGAAATTCTAGAAACAAATCTATAGGACAGTAAGCAGGTGGGTGGTTGCCTGGAGCTGGAGTGGGGCAGGGGTTGCAGCCAAGGACAGGAGGGAACGTTCTGGGGTGTTGGTAATGTTCTAGAACCCAACTGTGGCAGGGGTTCTACTGGTGTATACATGCTCCAAAATCGATCAAATGGTATGCTTAAATGCTTAGATGCTTTTTATTGTGCGTATACCTTAAAACACTTAGGGTGACTTAGAGACAATCAAGAAGTACAATTTGATCACACACCAGAATCTGCAAAGATCATTCCGTTCAGTCCTCACAGTACCATTGTTAAGAGAGCCATCATTACCCTCCTTGTCAAGGAATTAACGATCCTGGTCAGGAATTGTTGCGGAAAACCACCCCAGTCCTCCTGTGTGTCTCCTTCACTCTGATGCCACCACCGCAGTCACAACACTTCTGATACCAGATATATGTTGGGGGAGGGGGAGGAGTTCCTCCAGCAAGCAATCATGTGACACCAGCTGGGGTCCTACAATTTATCTCAGCTCGGACACTGTACACCTGGAAATAGCATCCCATCCCACAGGTAAAGGGCTCAGTCCTGGAAGACTTCCACCCCCCAGCCCCTGCTTCAGATGCCAGCCACAAGTCCAGGTTGTGGTCTGTACTTCTGACCAACTGGCTATAGATTGGAGGTTCCCACGACCCCTCCTCAGGTTCAGTTAATTTGCTAGAGTGGCTCAGAGAAAGAGAAACCTTTTACTTGGTAGATCACTGGCTTATTACAAAAGGAGTAACTCAGGAACAGCCAGATGGAAGAGATGCACAGGGCAAGGGCTGGGGGAAAGGGCAGAGCTTCTGTGCCCCCTCCAAGCCCGCCACTCTACCCAATCTCCATGGGTTCACCAACCCAGAAGCTCTCTGAACCCTATACTTTTGGGATTTTTATGGAGCTTTCATTATGTAGGCATGACCAATCATGGACTCTGGAGAGGGCATGGAGCTGACAGTTCCAAGCTTCTCATCGTGGCTTGCACTTCCTGGTGACCAACTCCCCATTCCACCCAGGAGCCCACCTAGAGCCACCTCATCAGAATAAAAGTCACTCTTATCACCCAGGAAATTACAAGGCTTCTACAAGCTGGGTGCCAAGAGACAGCAGAGACCAATATATATATTTTTCTATTATCTCACAGGAATCAGGGCTTAGAGAAAACCACTTGAGTTGTTCTTGGCTGGGACATTGTGGCCACAAACGCGTCTCTAACAAAGACCCTAGACAGTCGTTAGCAGCTCACTCTGCAGGAGAACACCTGCCTGCTCTCCGGGGGGCTGAGTCCCTGTCCAAGTAAGACAGCAAGCGTGGGCAATGTGGCTTCCACTTTGGGGATGCAGATCCAGTTGGTTTGGGAGAAAAGGTACGTATTGATTGTGGGAAAGTGAAGGTGATAGACCTGCACCCAAGGGTGTATTATGTCCGGGCAGAAATGCATTCCTACTTTGGGGAAGAGGGTAAGAAGCTAGGGGGAGTTTCATGAGCCCCTTTGCTTCCTGCAGCTCGTGCAATCCAAGGGTCTGTCCCTGGGTCTCTCGGGAAGCCTGCTGCTTCCTGGTCTCTCTGTTCCTTTTGCCCTGACCCCGGTCGAGTGGAACTCCTGTCCTGGGGAGCAGGGCTGTCGTCCCTCCCCTCATCACAACCCACCGTGCCCAGACGAAGCCTCCTCATTCATTCAGGATTCAGGGTCTCTGTCAGAGTCCTGGGTAGGAGCAGGAATCCAAAGAGAAAAAGAACAACAATGTCCTAAGGTGACAAAAGGTAACGCGGCCTCTCTATTGAGGGAATTTGCAGTACCTGTTCCTGAGGAGTCTTGGTGCCTGCAAGGCACAGCCCCTGCTCTCAAGGAGCTCCCAGTCTCAGAGGAACCAGAGCGGCCAGCGAAATTTCCACCTGGAGCGCCAGGAGCGGCCTCAGGGAGTCGCTAGGCCTGACTCCTAGGGGACAGAGGCCCCCACACTCTCACCGTACCTCCCCAGGAGGTGCCCGGGGTGCCCAGCCGGGCCTTTACATCAGGAGACCTGACGCCCCCCGGGTGGGTGGCCGAGCTGCCCAGGAGGAGGGGCCCGGCGGGCCTGGTATTGTCTTGGCCAGCCTTGTCAGGCTCCCTTTTGTTCCGGGAGAGGCCCTGGCACAAGTGCGTCCATCCGGCCACTGTGATGAAGCCATCTGAGGCCATCGCTGCACAAGAGAATACTGTGGCAGAACATTAGGGGTGAAGCATTAATGATTTTTTCCTCTTTCCCTTTGCCCTTTCCATCAGAGGGGCTGTTGGCACTTCCCTCTGGGGAGGGTGTGAAGGGTGGAGAGCAGAAAAGAATCTTCCAGACTCTGGTTTCCAAAAGTTTAGCCCTTAAGGGAGTGGAGAGAGCTCTGGGCATAAACAGGATGTTGAGAGGGAGGAAGGAAAGGGGGGGGGGGCAGAGAAAGAAAGAAAGAAAGAGAGAGAGAGAGCCCTTCTTGGTTCCCTAGAAAAAGCACCTTGGTCTCTGGTCTGTGCCTAATCAGACAGCCAGAGCCCAGACCAAGGTGGGGGGCCTCTGATGTCCCTGAAGTAAGACTTGCTGGGGGGCCCATCACCTCCACTTCATGCTTTCCCATGACCTGAGATTCAGCTGCTGTCCTTCTCCCAGTCACAACATTCCCATCTGTAAAATGGGGACCCGAAGGCCACTCCCGAGTGTCCTGGTTGTCCAGCAAAGCCTGGCCCGCACCCGCCAGTTCCCTCCCCCTCCGCGCCCCTCTCTCTGCTCATCATCATCTACCCAGGCCCTGCAACCTGCAGGAGAGGAAGCTTCATTCCGGGGGGCCTCCCCCACACCCCCCCACAGGGGCTGGCTTGTGGTGTGCTCAGTAAGTATTTGCTTAGTCAAATCTGTCACTTTGGGTAGGAAGAGGAGGAGAGCGGAGGGTGAGGAACAAGAAGTCAGTGAGGAGTGTCCCCTGCTGCCTGCCCGCTGCCGTCATGCTGATCGCGGGCCTGCCACCCACCCTCTGTGCCGCAGGTAAGGCTGCCCGCACCTGTCGCACCTGTTGCACCTGTCGCTGGGCCCGAGGCTGGAGGCGCTGGGCTCCGCGCGCCCAGGGAAGGGGCCCCTTTCCCTGAGGGTTCCCAGAGTTTGAGGTTGGGGGGCAAAGAGGAAGAGATCCCAGGTCCCCGAGATCACAACTTGAGCCCAAGGCCAGACGCTCAGCCACTGAGCCACCCAGGCGCCCAGGCTCTGCTGCTCTGCGTGCGATTTCCCTCCCGCTCGGCTCCCCCTAGCACCCAGCCAGCAAGTACTTGCTAAGCGCCTAGAGGTGCGCTTGGAAAGGGTCCCGGCCTCCAGCGGCCAGTGGCCGGCGCCAGATGCGTGGCGAGAAGCCTGCAAACAAGGTTCCCAGACAATGCGACCACCGCAGTGAGGGGATAAGCAGGGGACAGGAAGGAGCAGGGCAAGGAATGGCATGAGGCAGGGAGGGGGGATCTGCGGGGGTTGCCGGGCCTGAGGGGGGCTGAAGGCCAGCGGGGAAGGAGCCTGGTGCGCCCCGAGCAGGAGCGCAGGCCCCAGACTCCAGGGCTGGCGGTGGGGGGTGGGGGAGAGCCGCGGGACCTGCGGGGCCCCAGGACGCGCGTTGTGGTCCGCCCGGGGGAGCAGAGGGACCCGTTGGGGCCAGGGCCGCCAGTCCCAGAGGGAGGATCGGGGCTTAGGCCGGGGCAGCAGTGGGTGTGGAAAGAAGTGGAAAGTTCAAGAAGGCTCGGATCCGAGGAATGACAGGCTTTGTGGTGTGGCTGGACGCCAAGGAGGAGAGCCAGAGGGGCCAGCGCTGCCCCCTGGGTCATGCTGGAGGGAGATGGTCATGGGGCCAGAGATGCGGCAGAGCTGGGGGCCCCCAGGGGAGCGCACCGGCAGGTGGTCTCCGGGTGACAGCCCCACCCGGACACAGTGTCTGGCGCTGGGCACACGGGACAGTGTTTACAGCCAGTGTTTGGCAAGCTGTGAGTTGTGACCCACCGGACCCTAAAATCAATTGAGCAGACCACAGTCAGTGATTGTAAAAAATTGAACAGAATAGGATAAAGCACGCCGAAGTGAAGCGCACTCATAAGAAAGGGCCATTATGTTTTCCCCTTCCCCTTCTCTGACGCAGGGCTCCTCCAACTTCTCTCCGCCGCGGGCAGCATCTTCGACTCTGGTGGGTGTGAGGAGCTTCCCCCTGTTGGGCAAGTGCTCGTCAGCCCCCGCCCTGTCCTCCCGATGGCCTGCATGCCGGCCAGTCTTGTTTCCCTCTCCTAGGGCATCTGGCTTGAGGCTGACCCCCTAAGGCCTGGGACACCCCCCCCAACCCCCCAGCACCAGGCTCTTCATGCCCCTCCACCCCTCCACACAGGCAGGGCCTGGCAGGGCAGAGTCGCCCTTGACCAGCCCTGTCTGGGGGCGCCTACAAAGGCATGGGGTCAAGAAAGAAGGAAGTCAATGTGGAGACCCTGGGGCTTGGGGTTGGCTCCCAGGAGGGGTTTGACTGCTTGCTCATTAGTTCATTCATTCATCATTCCTTCCTTCCTTCATTCATTTTCAACACATTGAGTCCTTCTGATGTGCTGGACACTGTGGATATAATGATGAATGAAGTTCGTTCTTTGCTCCCAAATCGCTTGTGCCTGGTGGTGGAGACAGACAAGCAAAACGGTCCTTTTTCCCCTGGGGGCTTTTACAAAATTCTGATGCAATCTGGACAAATTCAGATCCTTGCTGTAGGCTGGGCCTGGACATCAGTGCATTTGGATAGCTAGCTCCCCTGGGGTTTCTGACGTGCAGCCCCAGTCACGAGCCCCGCCTACCCCAGGGCCAGGCTGTGCTATGATCAAGGGTCTGGACCTGGGAACTCCACCCACGGTCCTGGAGTCCTGGCTTCATCCCTTCCCACCGGGCGGCCTTGGCCAAGTCACTTACCTCTCTGTGACTAGATTTCCTCATGTGTGAAGCAGACATGGTGATGTCTGTCCCAGGGAGTTGTTGGAAGGATTCAATGAGCAACAGGCACACCGCGAGTGCTCGGGAAACACTGGCTTTATTATTAAGCGCTAACAAAGGGCCACTGCAGCCAACGGGAGGGCCGCCCACCCAGGATGGGGCGGAGGGGGAGGCAGTTAGTTGGGCAAAGGGAAGGGGGAGATGAGGGCATGGAGGAATGAGGGATTGGGGGAGCAGGGCGTGGGGAGTAGCCAGTCCTTCCAGGCCAAGAGGGCAGCTTGTGCAAAGGCCCGGAGGCAGAGCGTCGTGTGAGTGCAGAGCCCATGGTACGGGTGGAGGGGGAAAGAAGAGGCTGGAAAGGCTGCCCGTGGTGAGGCTGAAAGCTCTTTGGGGGCCAGGGGTGGGAGGGTCAGCCGTGCAGTGACGGCCTCTCGTGTCCAGCCCGGCAGCTGATGAGCAATGGCAAGAACTTCTCGAGGGTGGAGGTGGAGCTGAGCTGGTCTGAGGCCCTGCAGCACTGCCGGCTGCACCACACGGACCTGGCCGATCTGCAGAGCATGAACAGCGTGAGCAGCATGAGGACCCTCTACTCCCTCACGAGCAGCACCGAGGCGTGGATCGGCCTCTTCTTCAACACGCGCCTTCGTGGCCTGAGCTGGTCCAGCGGGTCCACCTTCACGGCCCCGGTGTGGAGCTCGCTGCCCGTCTTCCAGGAGGGGGTCTGTGCCACCCTCTACTCCATCTCCATTTTCCCCAGCCTGGGGGCCAGCTCGTGCACAGAGCGGAAGCCCTTCATCTGCTACTACGGTGTGTTCAGGTCCTCTTCTGGGCCTGGGCTTGCCCCGAGGTGGCTTCTCAAGAGCGAGTGGGGGGTGGCGGTGGGTGGAGAACACTCTCAAGTCCTTCAGAGGACAATTGACTGGTGCCCTCACCCCCATTGGTATATTCCTCTCTGCAGCCTTCGTTTCTATCTCCTCTCTCATTCCCCAGACTCCGCCAGACAAACAGGTGTAATTCAGGGTAGAGAGAAAATGAAATCTGGCTTGTTCCACAGGTCTCCTCTGCCCAGTTAGGGATTTGGGAGAAGAAAAAGAAAGGGAGGAAAAAGGAAAGACAGGTTGCCTGTGTGCAGCAGTGAGAGCAGACTCCCGTCTCTTCCTTCTCACAGAGCGCGGGGCTGGCTGCACGTCCCCTGGCGGCAGGGCTCCTGGGAAGCCGTGGATGGGAGCCAACCCCTCCCGGCCTCCCTGCAGGAAACCCCTGGTGCTCAAGGCAGCCCATCCCGCCCCCATCCTGCCCCTTGCTGGCCCCTCTCTGCTCCCGCAGCCCAGGCCACTGACCCTTGTTAGGAAGGTGCTATAGGCAGATGCATATAGACCAGACTTTTCTGGTCAAAAGTGCCATTTTCTGCTTTTCTCTGTCAGCCAAAGCCCAGCCCCAGCTCTATGGCACCCTAAGCCCTCAAATAGGGGCATGGGGCACCAGCCTGACGCGTCCCCAGCTCCCCACCACGCTATGCTTTGCCTGTCACGGGGCCTTGAAACGTAGCCCATGGTGGTGAGGTGTGACCCTGGAATTCCCAGGCCCGCAGGGAGATGTTCAGGAGTGTGAGTGCGCGGGGCTGGGAGTCCTCTCAAAGGGAGGGCAGGCTCTCCCCTCCTCCCTCAGGTGTTGTTGGGCTCCAACAGGCCTAGCCCTGACTCTGCCCACTTCTCTCCTTCTCCCACCACCACGGCCTCTGGGGGGTGGGGGATGGGGGGTGGCATCTGTCTTGCCTCTATAGTCAGTTCTCAACTCAGAGTGAGCTGTAAAAAATGCAAATCAGGTCACTTTGCTTGAACATATTCAATAGGTTCCCTTAGCACTTAGGATCGCATCCCTTCTGAGGCCAACCAGGCCCTGCTTGACCTCTGGCTTCACCCCCTGTCCCGGTCCCTGGCCACACTGGCTGCTTTCGGCTCTGCACACGCAGCCTACCCCTTCCCACTTGCGGCCTTGGCCGGGGCTCTGCCTCGGGTCTCCTTCCTGCCACTTTGCCAGGCCCGCTCTTTCTCGTATTCTCTTCAAGAGAATCCTGCTTGTCTTATTTCTGCTATTTTCCCAGGGCCTAGAGTAGGGTCTGCCACAAATAGCGACGCTCCCGCTTTCTTTTTGTATGTATTTCTTGAATAAGTGTTATAGATGTGGATGAGCCTGTCTGCCCTCCAGCTAGGCCTCTCCTGGCTTCAGCGGGGTGGTTCCCCGTGTCTGCAGAGGATCCTGGGTAGCCTTGTCCCCCCCACCCTCACCTCCCCCGATAACGCGTGGTCTGTTTCTCTTTTACAGACCCTGCTGTGGGGCACCGCATCTTCACGGAGCCTGCTCCCAGCCTGACCACCTCTCCAAAGCCAGGTGCACACCTAGGAGCTTTGCCTTCCTTTTGACTTGTCCACCTGGACCAGCCGGCAGCGTCATCCACCTGCGGCCCATCTGCTCCCCCAACCCTTGTCTGGTTGAGGCATCCCCCCGCTCTGCCAGCCCCAGGCTGAACTCCATGGAGAGAATCAATCCGGTTTTATTATTCAGATTATTATTACTTTTTAAAGATTTTATTTATTTGAGGGAAAAAGAGAGAGAAAGACAAAGAGAGAGAGAATGAGTGGAAGGAGGGAAGAGGGAGAGCAGACTTCTCGTCGAGCGTGGAGCCTGACGTGGGGATTCTGTCCTAGGACCTGAGATCAGAGATCATGACCTGAGTTAAAGTCAGATGCTTAACTGTCTGAGCCACTCAGGCACTGCCCACCCCCTGCCAACCTTTTTTATTTTTTAATTTTTTAAAAAGATTTTATTTATTTATTCATGAGAGACACAGAGAGAGAGAGAGAGAGAGACACACACACAGGCAGAGGGAGAAGCAGGCTCCATGCAGGGAGCCCCATGTGGCACTCAACCCTGGGTCCCCAGGATCACGCCCTGGGCCACAGGTAGTGCTAAACCACTGAGCCACCCGGGCTGCCCCCCTCAACTTTTTTTTAAAGGTTTCATTTATTTATTTGAGAGAGAGAGTATTCTGATTATTATTTATTATTTTATTATTCGGACAGGGAGGGGACTTGCCCAAGGTCGTCAACCAGACAGTGATGTTTATGGCCTGGGCTGCATCTGGTGTAAAGAATTCATGACAAAGGAAATAGAAACTCCTCCCTCCACCTGCTTTCTAGAGTTGGTTTTCTGCCTGCTATGGACCATGGGGCTGTGGAGAGAAGGTGCCCGGGCTTCCAGGGCAGGCGGACCTTGTCTGAACCTCGTCTTGCCGTTTATATGGCATGAGTTCGGGCGAGTCATCCCTGACCCGAGCCTCCTCTCCCCACCTGTAAAATGAGGTTAATAACCCCTGCCTCTCAGGGTGAGAGTGAGGATTTGAACAGGTGACGCATGCCACAGCACAGCTCGGGGCAAGGACTACTTGTTGCTTAATAGAAGGTAGCTTTAAAAAATCAGTTTAGAGGGACGCCCGGGTGGCTCAGCGGTTGGGTGTCTGCCTTTGGCTCAGGGCCTGATCCCAGGATCCGGGATCAAGTCCCGCATCGGGCTCCCTGCGAGGTGCCTGCCTCTCCCTCTGCCTGTGTCTCTGCCTTCTCTCTCTGTGTCTCTCATGAATAAATAAACAAATCTTTAAAAAATCAGTTTAGATAAGGAAGCTTAGGGAAATATCAGGCAAATCTTGACGGGCTTAGATGAATGGGTGCACGTGAGAGTTTGGGAGGCCCTATTTGAATCTGAGGATGCAGCTCTGTTCTGCAAATAAAGGTGGTTCCTTCAGCAGCTCTCAGGAATGGGTCCCCCGGGATCTCGCTCCACATCCTTTCCCAACCTCCGTTGTTTGGAACCAGATGTGTGGGCCCGTGTGCTACAGATGAGACAGGAGTGGGGAGGGGCAGGGTGGGCGGCAGTGAGGGTTGGCCCAGGCCAGCCTCGGGCACAGTCCTGGGCTGTCTGAGCGCCCCTGGGAGTCAGGGCCCCGGGGGATGGGCCCACCCTGCCTTGGGTCTGGCACGTCTGGCCCTCACCAGGCTCTTCTTTTCTCCCTGGCTCCCCTGCTAAGAGGAAAATCACATACTCTATTCTGTCCCAGCCCAGGAGCCTCCTGGGAACCAGCACCAGAGGCACAGCTCCTGGAAATCACAAATGAGGCTGCCTCTAAACCAGGATTATCCTGTCTTCCTCATCACGTCCCCACAAAGTTTAACTACCATTTAATTAAGTGCTAATTATTTGCACGCGCTGGTGAAACCATTCATTTACGTGGTTTCATTTAAGTCTTTAAATTCACTTAGGGAGGATTCACTTGGGGGATACTGTTCTCCCCATGGCCCAGATGATGGAACTGAGACATAGACTCCGCTTATAAGGTCTTTGGCCACGAGGAGAGCTCCTCACCCCTGCTTTTCCTAATGCCCTTGCTCCCGGCTGCTGCCACGACAGCCCCTGTGTTCTCCCAGGGGGTATCTGGTCCTTGAGGATCAGGGGTCCCATGGGACCTGGCGCCCAGGGCCCGGGGCCAGGGCCGAGCCGACCAGCGCTCAGTGCCAGGGCGGCGATGAGGCCGGGCCGCCAGAGGTCCAGGGCCTCAGCCTGCGGGCTCCTGTTCTTGGTCCCCAGCCGCGGTGCACATCGGCCAACAAACCTTCACGCGGTTTGACCACGAGGTGACGTGGCGGGCGGCGCTGCTGTACTGTCGCAGGCACCACACGGACCTGGCCGACCTGCAGCTGGTGGCGGACCCGGCAGCCAAGGAGGCCCTGAAATCCATCACGAGTGAGACCGAGGCCTGGATTGGCCTCTACTTCAACGCGGCCTCCGGGGCCCTGAGCTGGTCCAGCGACCTGGGGTCCAGCATCCCCGCCTGGCTCCAGGTGCCCCAGTTGGGGACCGGACTGTGCGCGGGGCTCCGCACCTACGCGCGCTACTCCCCCCGGGTTTATTCCCTGGACTGCTCTTCCCTGAAACCCTTCATCTGCTTCTACGGTACGTGACAGCCGGTCCCCGCGGGCCCCAGGCTCACGATGCTAGACTGGGACGGGACCTGGGGTGACCGGGCAGCGGGAGGCACCGAGGTTAGACCCCGGGAAGCACTCCTGGACTCCCAGACTCTCGGGTAAGGGGAACAGGCTTTCTCTTAATTCGGAGGGAGCTTTAAAGAATGGAATGGGCCCCATCGAATCTTAGGGCATTAGCTGTTAGCAACGGCGGTCAGTTCAGGGGTGATGCGGGGTTTGAAGCAGCACTTGGGAATCAGACAGTCTATCACTCGCTAGAAATAGGGTACAGGGCATCTCTGAGCCTCTTCTTCCTCTTCTGGAACATATACTTAACAAAATGGTATTGGTGATACCCACCTGCTAGGAGGGCTTCAGAGCCTGAATGCGAATGTATGTAAAGGAGCCAGTTAGACGCCTGGCACCCAGGAAGCACCCAGCAGATATAGCTCTGGTCACTGCTTCACTGTAAGTCATGGGAGCCAGAGGCCTGCTGGTTATTCTGGGTCCTGGGTATAGCATGTCCTCTGCATAAGGCCGCATCCTGCCTTGCCCTTTCCTTCTCTCTTCTCTTTGTCTCTTTCTTTTTTTCCCTTCCTTCAGTCCACTCTCTCTCCTCTTTCTCTCTTTCCTCTTGCTTCTCTCCTTCCTTCCTTGCTAGCCTTCTTTCTTTCTATTTTTTGGCAATAGCTTTATTGAGATGTATCTTATTGAGTCCACATACCTTAAAAATCACCCCTTCGAAGTGTCTGACCCAGTGCATTTTAGGCATTACAGGGGTGTGCAAGCATCACTGCTATCTAACTTTAGGACATTTTTATCACCCCAAAATGGAACTCCTTACCCTTGAGGGGTCACTCCCCATGTTGCCCCACCCTCAGCCCAGCAGCTGCTAATGCACTTCCTGTCTCTGTGGATTTGCCTGTTCTTGGCTGTTTCTTTTCACGTTTTGGATTTGATGAGAACTGTGATCCTAATCTGTAAAGCAGGAAGGATGGCTCCTCCCAGGCAGGGCTCCCTCGAGGATTAAAGACCACGCAAGGCCCCACCTGTGATTGGCACACGCAGGTGTGTGGAAGGGGTTGGGCTGGGCGGCTGCTGAGACCTTAGGTGACACAGACCTGGGGGCGCTTTGTCCCATGTCAGCCCTGCCCTCACCACTCTCCGTATTTCCTTGCAGACCCCTCCATCGGGCACCGGGAGTCCGCTGCTCTTTATCCATCCTTTATCGGTCCCTCCTCAGATGTGACTATGGAGCCCACGCTCAGGCCAAGTATATCCCTGCTTCCTATTCCATGTAGGTGCTTTGGACCTGTTCTCAGCTGGGTGCCAGGGCCTCCATCCAGGGTCTGCAAGGTGCTGTAGCATGTGGTGGGCCCCATCGGATCCCCCCAGAAGAGGATTGCCCAGCCCAGCCGCCGGCCCCCTGCAGGACCAGCTGGGGGTGGAGAAGGGGACTCCGTCACCGTCAACCCCACCCCTTAGATTGGACCACTAACTTGCAGCCCCAGAGTCAAGAGGCTCCAGAGAGGCTGTGTGGCCCCCTGTGTGGTGATGAGGGCTGGCCTGGGAGACAGAGGGGGAGACGCTGGGCAGTGTTCCCGAGACCTCATCAGAGAGTCCTTGGAGGGTTTGGCATCCAGAGAGGGAAACCCCAGAGAGGTGCTTGTCAAATCCCTTGTGATTTCGGGCTCTTCTGGATGGAGAGATGTGGGATGCGTTGTTGGGACTAAGTGGGAGGACATGTTGGCAACGACAGTGATTACATTCTTATAGCATTTTTAAATTCCTGAAACATCTTTGCAGCTATTACCTCATTTTGCTTCCCAAGAGTTCTGAAGCTAAGCAGGGTAACTGAGGATAAAACACACTTCTCCTGGCTTCCTTCCAGGTTCCCAAGTCTGACAAAGGCATTATTGCCTTTTCTGAGGACACAGAGAAGCTAGAGGAGTTGCTCATAGTCACACAAGGGCTTCATATATATTCTGGGGGCCCAAAGAAAAATCAGGGGCCACTCTCAAGGAGCCCAAGACCCTGCCAGTTGGTGTTGTGTGTAAAGGCACAGGCATGGTAGGGACATCGGAGTGTCCCAGTCCCTGT
This sequence comes from Canis lupus familiaris, assembly GCF_011100685.1. NCBI lineage: Eukaryota > Metazoa > Chordata > Mammalia > Carnivora > Canidae > Canis > Canis lupus. Next base: position 21,125,166 of record NC_049228.1, read on the forward strand.
GATGATCTGGATTTCCTGGAGGAGGTGATTCTGTGCTTGTTTAGGACAATGAGGAGGAGTTTGCAAAGGGGAGTGGGGGATTACAGGTCAGAACTGTAGGTGGGATGGGTGCTTGACCCTGAGTGGGGACACCTGGATCGGCAAGGGAACCTCCTGTGAGCTGTAAGGGAATGGGGCCTCACAGCACCTGGGTGGCTCAATGGTTGGGTGTCTGCCTTTGGCTTGGGTGGTGGTCCTGGGGTCCTGGGATCGGTCCCGTGTCAGGCTCCCTGCGGGGAGCCTGCTTCTCTGTCTCTGCCTCTCTCTGTGTCTCTCAAGAATGAATGGATGGAATCTTAAAAAAAAAAAAAAAAAAGGAACGTGGCCTCATCCTGAAGGCAACAGCACCAGGGTCTGGGCCTGGGCCTGTGGGCAGATTTGGTTCAGAAGCTGGTGACCTCTGTCATCTGCTTCCCATCTAAGGTCTAGCCTGGCCCCTGCCTGGCTGCCCCAGGCCCGGCTCACCCCAGTGGGCACTGGGTGGGCAGGGCCAGGCCTGGGAGAACCGCAGGCCACGGCCGGGCCCGGGAGCCGAGGAGGCCGCGCCGGTTCCCCGCTGCTGATGCCCCGCCGGCCAGGTCACCACTCTGCGCGTCCTGCCTCGGCCGCTGGCCACCACCTGTCGGCGTCCTTGTCCCGGGGCCCTGGCCTTGCCAGGGTCCTGGGCACAGGGGCCCCCTCGTGAGCCCTGGTCCCTGCCGCCGAGCTCAGCCCCCCCACCCCAGCCCAGGCCGCGTGTCCCGGGGACCCCTAGCCCCGCGGGGAAGGGCCCGGAGCCTGCAGGTAACTGTCCTGTGGCCGAGCCCAGCTGGTCCCCCGGACACCCTCCTCCCTGTCCTCACGCGGGGCCCGGGGCTGCTCTGACCTCCGCTTCCAGCCTTGCCCCTGTCCCCGTGTCCCTGGGCCCCGTTACCCAGGGCAGGCCCGCGACTCTGCAGGAGGCGCCCCCCCCCCCCCCCCCCCCCCGCTCCACCTCTCAGCTACCCCCTGGAAGGTGGCACCTCCAGCCTCCCGGCGGCTCCCCGGGGACCGGAGAGAGCACCTCGAGGCCCTCGGGCTCATGCGCGGCGGCAGGGCGGGGAAGACCGCTGGCAGCTGGCCGGGCGGAAACAGGGGCCCCCCGGCTCGCTGGGCCTGGGGACGCCACGCCGGCCGGGCCCCAGCGCCCGCTCCCCCTGGGGGCACTGAGGCCGCGGGTCGGGTCGTGTGCTGGGCCACAGCTTCCCTGCCCGGCTGCAGCCCGGGACACTGGCCGGGGAGCCTGTGCAGCCGGCGCCAGCTCGCCCTCACGCCGCCGGAGGATTTAGGGCGCGGTCTCGGAGAGAAGCGGTCTGTTTTGGCTGTAGGAGTTTGATGACCAAGTTACTCCGCTACTTACTGCGTGGCCCCGGGCAAGTTTCCTAACTTCTCAGAATTTCGTTTTTCTCATTTTTAAAGTCAAGAAAAATATCAGTGTCGTGAAGTAGTTTTCAGTGCCCGGCGTCTGGCAGTTAGTACCATTGTAATGTCAATTCATTAGTGAAATGTTTAGTGATTCTATCTCCTGCCTCTGTCCTTACTCAAAAGGCAGGGCTGGTCTCGTCTCACTTTATCGATTATAAATGATTATGAAAGATCAGATTATGAATTATTGAGATTGAGGCATCGCACAGGGCAGGGGCTAATCGTATGCCTCTTTGTGTCTTTCTGGGCCTGGAATAGTGATTTACACATTGGTGGATGATTTCATTCCACAATCACTTCCTGAGGACTGGTTTTGCAAAAGGCCCTGAAGTGTGGATATCAAGATGAGCACGGCCCGTTTCCTGTTTCTAAAAGAGCTTAGCCTAACAGGGACTAAGACAACAGCGTGCTGTGGGCTGAGCCAGAAGTGTGAACCGAGAGCCCTGGCAGGATGGCGACCCGTTCACTCCGCCTGGAAAGGTGGTGGTCATTGGACAAAACTTCCGTGGAGGATTTCAGGCAGCAACACCAGCACATTTTCCCCCGGCAGAGGGAACAGCATAGGCAAAGACAAGTAGAAGAGCAAGTGTGCGGTTTGGGGAGGACAAGCGGTCTGATGTGACCAGAGTATTGGCCACAGATTTGGGAAGGGAGTGGCAAGGGAAGAGGGGTGGAGGGGCAGAGTCTGGAGGATGTGACCCTGTGGTCCATAGAGGCGTCAAGGCTGATTTCAGCAAGGGAGCCAAGCGCTCAGCGCTGTGGTTCAGAGGCCTGGTGGTTATAAGGAAGGGCCGCTGTGTGTGAAAAGGCACGGCTCACCATTCACGCCAATACTGACAGGAACCAGCCCCCCCCTCCCCTGCTTAGAAGAAAAGGCTGGAAGGAAATATGTGAAAATGTTCATTCAGGTTCTATTCAGGTGAGGAGGCTATGAGTGTTTCTCCTGTTCTGTGTTTCTGGGTTTTATAAATTTATTCATCTCACTAAAGAAATGGACAGTGCTTTGCGGGGGGGGGGGGGGGGGGGGGGGGGTGAGAAGAGGGCGTTTGGAGGGGAGGCCGACCAGGAGCAGAGAGGCAGGAAGGGCAGGTGAGCGGAGAGGCTGTTGCACCGGGCAGGACGCGGGACTCAGGCCGAGGGCAGCAGGCCAGCAGTGTGACGGGGACGCCAGGCAAGTGGCTTTACATCGTTTACAAGTGACAGTAATTGAGGAAGTATAAATACACATATTTAAAAATGCTCAGCTTTGTTCATTGAATTACAGAAATACAAACTAAAAGCACGTTGCATCTACAAAATAAATTTTTTTGGGGGGGTGGCAGGGCCAGAGGGAGAGGGAGAGAGAGACTCTTCAGCAAGCTCCATGCCCACCGTGGGCTCCATCTCAAGACTCTGAAGATCATGACCTGAGCTGAAATCAAATCAGATGCTTAACCGACAGCCACCCAGGTGTCCCTTAAAATAATATTTTTACCTACTAGTTTGGCAAAGACTTAAGGGGGTGAGAATGCTGAGGAGAATGTGGGAAAATCAGCGATCCCAGACACTGGATGGGACAGTAAAGTGGTGCTACCCTTCTGGCAGCCTGTCAGTTCTGAGATGGGGAACTTCATTAAGAAGCAAGAGTACAAGGTGCACGCACACTTCTGCGTCCTCCACTCCCAGGGCCGTTTATCGCAGCGTTGCTTCTGACAGTGAGAACAGGAGGCAATCTAATGTCTTCTAGAAAGCTGGCAGATGGGTTTTAATAAGTTAGGGTACATTCCATGAAATACTGGGCGGCCTTTAGAGAGAATGAGGTAGATCTTTACTCATTCAAATGAAAAAACTCATGTGTGTGAAGAATATTATATATATATATACACACACATAAAGATTTTATTTATCCATAAGAGACACAAAGAGAGAGAGAGAGAGAGGCAGAGACACAGGCAGAGGGAGAAGCAGGCTCCATGCAGGGAGCCTGACGTGGGACTCGATCCCGGGTCTCCAGGATCACGCCCTGGGCTGAAGGCGGGGCTAAACTGCTCGCTGGGCCATCAGGGCTGCCCGTGAAGAATATTCTAGAGCAAACTGTGAACGGCCGCTGTCCCTAGGTCAGGGGACGTGGTAGTTTTGTTTAAGTATTTTACAATACATACCACAAAAGCAATATGGCTATTTCCATATTTGGAAGGAAAAAAAGTGACACCTGTGGGGCACCAATGGGATTTTGGGGACTGAACATGAAGCGGGGAAGGGAGCCGCCAGGGGTACGCAGGGTTGCTGCGCTTGGAGAGACGGGCGGCCACAGGGGGCACGGCAGGCGCTGAGGGGAGGCTGCCTGGGTTTTGGAGTGCCACCTCTTGATGGGAGTGTCGGGGGTCCCTGGCTGCCACGGTGGGGGCTGTGCGAAGCTGGCAGACATCAGGGCATCGGGCCCCGTGCGGTAGGGCCTCCTGAGAGAAAACACTCTCTCCTGGGAAGAAGTCTCGTGTCGCCCAGGGGCCAAGAATCCTGAGGTGAGGGAGTGTCACTGTGAGGACCACAGTGTGGTAGCTCACGGGGCGGGTGACGAGGTTTGGCCCGACCGAGCTTCCCCGACAGGCTGGCTCCTGCAGCCCCAGTGTGCGGAGCAGGGGCTGCCCACGCCCGTCCCCTCGCGTGGGGGCTGTCCCCAGTCTCAGACCACCTTGCTCCCGGCTGTGTGCAGGGACTCCTGCAGCTGTGACCACCGAAGGGACCGGTGGCGACACGGGAAGTTCAGCCACCGCCACTCGGGCCCAACATTTGAGCTCGACCGAACACCCGGAGTCTACAGAAACCGGCCCAACTCCCACATCAGGTAAGGCCTCCTGGTGACCGGGCTCCCGGGCTCCCGGGCTCCCACTCCTGACAGGGGAGCAGTTAAAGTTGGGCAGGGCAGCCCCTCACAGCGCAGGGCGCTCCAGATCCTCGCGTGGAACGGCATAAACGTCGGGAGGGGCACAGGAGCAGGGACAAGGCCGAGGAGCCTGGAGTTGGCTCCCCGACAACTGCGAAAGCTTGGGGAGAAATCCCCTCACCTCAGCATCTCCTCTTTCTCCTCTGCACGAGGAGGGTGGTATAAACTACCCTGCCCACACCGTAGGGTTGTGGCGAGCCCCGACGTACTGCTGCAAAGGTGCCCTATCAACTCTGAAGTGCTATACGAAGGAGTCCCAGCAAAGGCTGCTTCCCTGCGATGAGTACAGTGGCTCGCGGCCCAAGGCTGAGCTTGTTTATAGGCTCAGGGAACCTACTTAGAGTTTTCTGGGGTAAAGTTAGCCTTTAAAATGTGGGTCCAGGGAGAAGTGAATATTTCCAGCGTGATGTGGAGTATCTACTTAATAGGTTAAAAGGAGGAGGAAAATACAGAAGAGACAGAAAATAATGGCCTGCGGGTGGCCAGGGTGTGGGGCGGAGCTGGCACTGCCCACAGCCTTCGGGAGGCTCTTTCCTGTCCGCGCTGGCTGGCTGGGCCGACTGTGGCTGAGCATTCTCCTGCTCAGCAGCTGCTTGCTTCCTCCTTTTGGAAATCCTAAGTCACCAAGTAGCATCTGTTGTAGCCACTGGGGGCAAGCCTGAGTGCTAAGACCTTAAAGTTTCCAAATGGTGATAGGATCATTTTCACTGAACCTGACAGCACTTGCTTTTTCAGGGCAACTCTTTGGAATCCTGAAAGCAGATTTTACCATCCCAGCTCTGCTGGACCCACAGGATATGAAAGAGCAATTTTTGAGTGAGGTGAGACTTCAGACCACTTCTGATGTTGACCGGTCAGATGACTTGACAATGCAGGGCAATACTGTGGGAACCAGTATACCTAGAGAAAAAGCTTTGGAAAATTAGCTCATCTGTTCCTATTGCCGTCACTCTGGCTCATGATAACAGGCTGGTGTGTTGCTGAGACTTTCAGATCTTTTTCTAATTCTAACGTTTTGTTCCTAATTTTTTTTTTTTTTTTAAATCAAGACAGCATAGTCAGAAGGACCTGAATTAGGGTCTTGCCATTCTATTTATTCGTTCTGTGACCTTGAGCAAGTAACCTAGTCTTTCTATCGGTTTCCTCATGAATTAGAGCCAAGAAAACCTAACTCACATGGTTAGTATTATGATTAAATGAAATATTCCATGTAAAGTGCTTAGCAAAAATTAGCATGTAGTAAGTGCTCGGTAAATGCAAACATCAGCTGTTACTTTCAACATTATTATTTTTCTGAATATACATTTGTTCCAGGCTCCCAACCACCACCCTGTTCTTTTAGAAGATTATAAGATGGGACGTTGTAAAGAGAAAGAATTGTTCCTAAATATTGCAACAGAAGTCTCAAACTGATTTTGAAATGTGGCCGAAGGGCACATTTTGCCGTCATGCCAGATAATAATCATAAGATGTCAGAGCTGGAGAGTTCCTTATATAGGTCCAATCATAATGTTACAGACAAGAAAACAGACTGGCATTTATCTGGTAGCTTACTGCCACTTACTCACAGGCCAAAGAAATAGCACCCAGGCAACTTATTCTAAAATCTCACAAACTCAAGTGTCTGGAAAGAACAGTAGTGTGTGTGTGTGTGTGTGTGTGTGTGTGCGCGCGCGCGCACGCGCACGTACATGCATGCTCACCCACGTACGTACGTGCACTGGCCTGCTGGGGCCTGGGGAGAGGAATTGGAAACTTCGGTGCATTTTGCTATTGAAAGAACAGGTGGAACTGATGCAATTCAGTATCTGACCTTTTTTTTTTTTTTTTTTTTTTTTTTTTTTTTTTTTAGCATAAGTTCAAGTAATAAGACTGTAGTGCTGAGTATTAGGTTTTCAAAAGTCAAGGACCCTTTTTTTTTGGGGTGGTTGGGGGAGCCAAATCAGAAACCATCTTCCTTCTGGTTTAAGGTAAAGCCAATAATGGGAAATGGGGGAGTCAAAACAGGGTTTTCCATCTTTGTGAGGACGTATCTATTCCCTACTAATGGAGAGGATTTCTACTGCACAGATTTACAGGATGGAAAAGGTGGGGACAATGTGTGTGTGTGTGTGTGTGTGTGTGTGTGTGTGTGCAGGAAGGTAGAGTATATATTACTAGTTTTAGCAGCATTTTAAATTCCAAACAGGAGGTGAGGAAACACCTGCAGCCAACTTACCCCAGGGCCAGGGCCAGAGAAACACTGTGGCACACACACAGAGCTCAGAGCTCACCCTCCAACTGCAGGGAGAAGCCCCTAGGGAAGTGGAAAAAAGAGCTCAACCCCAATCCATAGAGAGATAGTTAATTGGTCAGAGCTCAAGAGGCATCCGCCCTCTTTTCTGATTTCAAAGTTTGATAGTGATTCTGAGAAACAGGATTGAGGAGCACCGGTTAAGCCATTTGTTTTTGTTCCTTTTGTCACCAGACTCCCCTGCCCCTCGACCCTGGGGCTGTGTGTGTGTGCGGTGGGGGTGGTGCTGCACGGTGGCAGTCAGAGTATTCTAACAAAACTCATTTATGCGCTTTCCCACTAGGGAAGGTGCTAAGGACAAAAGGCAGGCAGCTGAGACTAGGAGGTCACAAGATCACAATGGTGGTTTCTTTCTTTTTGATGTTTCAGATCCAAGAAGTCTTAAAGCTTACATTAGGTCGTGAGCAATTCAGATTGAAATGGGTTGGCTTCGAAGTAAACAAAAAATAGCCCACGTCGACTGATCTGGAGTCTGCTTCTGTCTTCTCTGGATTTGGAGTCAATTTTAGTCTTTAAATTCCTAGTAGATCAGACTCTACATTTGTTCCAGGCTTTTAGCAATAACTCCAGATAGAGGCTAACTGACAGAAGTTCAGATCCACGCCCAGCACAAAAGAAAACTATCTGGGAGGAGAAAAACCTGGCATTCCTGGATCTTATGGAACGAGATAGGTAAACAGAAGCACATGGAGGCATCTGTGAACAGTAACCTGGAGAATGACAAGCAAACCAGAACAAAAAACCCCCAATGAAAGCAACAAGAATCCTGAAACAAACCCCATTAATCTACCTGGGGAATTAAGAGAGGCCACACTTCCAAAGAAGTGAAGGGCACTTCCCCTATGAGCCATTAACTACTGAAGAGATTTCAAGGTCTCCAGAATGAGGAGCTCTCTGAGGGCATTGTCACAGTACAACATACTAATGCGAGCTACCTGTCCTACTACAGCTAAATATTTTTCACCTGTCAATTAGGAAAAATTATATATAAAACCTCAGAAGAATGTTCCTGCATACATTTCCTTTCTGGTTTTTCTCCTGTGTTCTAATCACCCAGATACATGCTAGAAGTAAGGTGGTAAATATGTCAAATACAGTAGCAACTTTAGTCTGAAATGTTTAAAGTTAAAGTTTATTTGTATTCTTTGTAGGAATATCAATAAAAGACCTCAAACGTATCTATATCTGTACATGTACAAGAACCATCAAAAATTATTCACAGAACAAAAATAAATCTTCTTTAGAACAAACCCAGGTAATGAAATGCAGATATGGATCTCACATACGGAACAATCTAAGTGCTACCAGCACAAAAATATGGCTTTAAAAATAAAATAAAATCTTGGGTTTTGTTTTTCTAAGGTGTATTTCTCTTTCTTGAAATAAAAAATAAATTATTTAGAGCTATTATTGTAAAATAGTCATGTGTGTTAACACATTCTTATTAAGGCCCTGGAGATGAAAAACAAAATCAAATTTAGCAGGTAAATTCCTCACAGGTGTGATTTAGGTTAGTGTGCTGCTGTCCGCCTGGGTTAATTTTAATGTAACTAAGAAATATCTAAGCACCAGTCAAAATTTAACCTTTACTAATTATTTCCACTTTTCTGCAGGATAGTGGTTATTGAGTCAATTAGTATTTAACCTTTTGGTGAACTGGGAACTGAAATTTCTCCCTTGGGAGTTTAAAAATGACAAAAATACAGTATTTATACATGAACATTTGAACCCCCTCCCACAGAGGATGGAGGCCCCTAAACCACAGCTTCCTTGGAAATCTTTTACAACAACAGATAAATCTGGTTTTAGGTCCCAAACTAAAACATTTCCTAGTGAAAAAGGAGGGCATTTGAAGGAAAAATGAGACAGGAGTAGGAAATGAAAAATGCAGGCTGAGACACAGGCAAAACGGCCACTTTGCTTTCCTGGGGTGGCTTGCTGTGTTTGCCAAGTCTTGCCAGCTTGCTTACTCAAACACCTGAGGATTAACTGCCCAGGAACCAAAGCTCCTTCTTTCTGGATCCTACTCTCAGATCAGTGACATTCAGCTTTCTTTCTATGACCCGCATGGCATCAGTGATCCTATCTAGGATTCTTGAGACAATGTCAGACCAAATCAATTTCAAGTCACTTTAACTTATATATACATATAACATATAACACATATGGTACATTTTAAAGAGGAACAGACCATGGTCATAACATCTAACAAGTAAGAGCATAAAATCTAAAAAGCTCAAGAAAGTCTGGAAATCACTGTTCTGCAAGATGGATTAGCATTCAGAAAAAGGAGGCCCTAGGAATTGTGTTTTATGTGGGTGCACATGTGTTGTCTACAGAGACTACCTTTCCACTAATCTATGTATTTTAAGATCTGACAAACGATATAAATCCCATTTCCTTGAACCTTTGGGCTATTGAGAAGGCTGCTGTGCATTAGTCCCTGTTTGGATCATGTATCTTCCTCACGTTCTTTCAATCTTCATAAGGTATTCTGTCTCATGCAAATTTCATCACTTTTGTCCTTCCTAACCTCAAGGGAATTCATAACTGGGTCACGACAATAAGATAATGCTTCTAGAACTAATAACAATCACTGGAACATGGAAAGGGGTTCTAATTAAAAATTCGACACACCAACACATCTCGCTTTTGTAAGACTAGTAAAATAGGTTCTTCCAATTGACACATTGATAGAAACAAAGTATCCCAAATTCTTGGCCCTCAGGTAGAGGGTGGGAAGGCAACTATTTACTGTTGGGGCAAGCAGCAGATTTCACACATGACTTGAGAAGGGGAGGGGGAATGGAGAAGACCCTTTTAAAGGTTTCCACAATCTGCAGGAGAAGGTGGCCCCCATGGGGGTCATTGACAATACACTGAAGCAGTGGCACGGACTCAGGAGCTGCTGGGCCAGGCTCAGCAATAAGTCTAGTCTGGTGTCCAGACTCAGCTCAAGGTCACATGCGACTAAAGGTATCCCAAAGAGGATTCCTTCCTCAAGTTGTCCCACAACCAGCCTTCTCAGGAACTCCGAACTGGAGATAACTAGAATTTAATCAAGGTAGAAGTCAAAGCAAATACTAATGCAAACTCACTTGATGGCTACTGTCTTGCTCTGTGGTTTCTGAAAAAGAACTGCTTTCTACCTCTGAGGACATAGTCAGAGCTTGGAGCCAGAAGAACCACAGATCCATAAACGAAGGCTGAGGTCGAATAAGATCTGGAAAGCTTTAAAGTCCAGCTAATTCTCAAGGTCATACAGCAGTCAGAGACAGACACTCCTGCTTTTTCTTTCACTGTCCAACACCATCATAGGGAAAGGTGGCAGCAGACCAGAGAAAGCGACCTGTGACCAACTTGATACTGAGTGAACACAAGAAGTTCTAAGAGCACAATGAGCCCAGTCTATCACATTCTCCTTATGGACAGGCCACCCTGGACTCCGATGGCACCTTGGTGAGAGCACCTGGAACATGGGAGATGCTCAAGGGCTTGTTTTAGTTACTATGTGTCATCTCCTACACTGTATATACTATAGAGACTCTGGGAACATGAGGACCTGATGGAAATGTCACTCTTTCTGCTGCTTTGGCCCAGAAAGCCTGTTGCTCAGTGATACAAAAAGCGAGAATGAAAGCTCTTTCCTTAATTCCTAGATCCCATCCACATTGTCTTTGTTAACAGCTAAGTCTGGCCATCAGCTTAGACAAGCACTTGACAAGCACTACCCCTGAACCCCAAATTCTGTTTGATTGCGGTCCAGGCTGCAGCCTGCAGTATGGTGATATGTGGGTGGAAGGGAGAGTCCAAGCCATGGCTATCTTAATCCACCTGCCTTTCTTCCATTATGCCCTCTGCTCCACAGAACATACCCTATGTAGTTATTTGGGCTGAAGAGAAGCCAAATTAAGCAATACCTCCATAAAAATGATCAGCTGTTTGCTGCAGTCTTCCACACTTAAAAAAATCTTTCAGAATAAGTTGTATAGATTGCAGCTTCTCTAAAGAAATACTCAGAAAAATATTTGGATAGGAACAAGGCTCAAAGGATAATCTAATATATGTCAACAAATCTGAACTTCTAGCTTACTTCTAACTTGATTTTCTTACTCTTTTCTCTGCATTCAAGATTAACATAATGTTTCCAAACATTTTGGGCATTCAGTCTTCCAAAGAAGGCAGCCCTCTAAAGAGCTCCCACAATGTCAACAAGATCTATGCAGCCATCAAAAGCACATTTGATATTTTTGTGTCTCCCCCAACCTCCCAGTATAGGTAAGCTTATCAGGCCTCTGTAACCCATAACCATAACTTCAGAGCTTCCAAACCTGAATGGAGGACATCAGCCAAGTTACATACTTTTAAGGCCGCCGAAACCAACTGTTTTACCAGGCTTCTACTGCACAATGGAAGGCTTTTGCAGAGAATGGATTAAAGGTGGCTGGAGCTGGGAATCGCTCTAAAGGAGGCCATCTATGTTTATACTCCCAGGCCAACAAAGGACGCAACTTTAGCATTTGTAGGGTGGTTTTCCTATTAAAGTAAGTGATCTTGACCATGATGTGCCCTAAGCTTAGAGGGAAGAGGTAAGAATTTGTAAAACCACCACAAAGGGCCAAGAAAATAACCAAGTGCCAAAATAGGAGGGCACAAAAACCAGGTAAGCACGATGAGCAGCCTGTTTCACATCTCTGACTGGCAGAACGAGAAGATTATGTAGGAAGTGTTTCAAAAGGTTGTGGGTTGGGGGCCGTTGGGAGCTTGTATGATGCAGAGTCCAATACAGAGATCCACCCGAGAGGGGGCAGCACTCAAGAGGTCCAGGCGCCATGAAAGAGAGGCTGTTCACACAGATGCCAAGTCTGGGCTTCACCCAAGGAGGACAGGATCAATGTTCTCGTTTCCTTACAATATTCTATTATGTAGAAACACTCACTCTATGTTTAGGGCTCCCTTAGGTCTTTTTCTTTTTCCTCCTCTCCCTTTTTCCTTTCCTTTCCTTTTTTTTTTTTTTTTTTTTCTGAATTTCCTTAAAGTTTATAATTTAAAATAAACACCATTAACTCATTTGAGAAATGTTGCTTTCTCAGGACAAAGAACTGCTTAGATCTTGCTTAAAGAGATTCAAAACCCTTTTAACATTATATCTGACAGCAGAGAAGGCATGAACTTTTCCTATTTGTGCAGTTGTATGTACATATGTGTGAGTATATATGTATATATATTTGTATATATAATGTCTGTTTTAACACGTAACATTCTATATTTCTGATAATCAAGTTTGCTTTCAAGATGACATTTCACACCTCTGGAATAAAGGAAGTAAATTAGCTTCCACAACTGTTTCTGTCCTACAATAAAGCCAAAGATGACAGTTGGTGAAACTGAGTCATTATTGCCAAATCTACGAAGAGCATGGGAGTAACAACTGGAATGCATGGCCCCTGCACTTTCAGTTTTCTTTTTTTGGAAGAGTAATCATGACTTTTGAGAGAGCCATGCTTCTTCAGATCTGGATTTCCTTTCCAAATTTTTGTGAGGGAATTAGGAGAAGAAGCCATTTAAAAGCTAAAGACTGAGATAAAAGTACCCTGCCCAGAGATTTGCTAGTACAATGGATGAAATCTTTATCCCAAACAAAAATTAGAAGTTACAAATAGAAAAGTTTTTTTTGTTTGTTTTTTGGTTTTTTTTTGTAAATAGGAAATATTCAGAGATTCCTGCTATGGTATGATTAGCCCTTTTCTATGTGGAAGAAAGGGTGTTTATTTTGGATGGCTTATGGACAGCATATTTGGACAACCTCTCCAGGGGAGAGTAAAACCCTGTTGGTGAAGACTGCTCCCACCATGGGGGAGGAAAGGGCAGCGGGTGTGTGAAGATGAAGATGGTATGCAGAGACACAAATATTTATAGTTCTGTAAACTCTAAAGAGGAAAAAGAACACCCTTTATTACAACTGGGGTTAAAAAAAAGCCCCCTACCTAAAATGGGCAATTCCCATCTGCTCTAGACAGAAGGAAATAAACATTAACAGGAGTTCAATAGAAACCACTCCTAGAGTCCAGTTTTGATGCACCAGCTCTTATCTGTGTCTTCTGAAACAGTGTATCCTCAAATCAGATTAGCTGTCCATTCAGAACCAGTCTTGGCTGATCAATGGGATCAAATGTTTTGTTTGGTTCTTGGTGTCTGCATGTTCTCCTAAAGGGCAAGGGGGCCAGAGCGGGGTTTTTAGACTGGCAGATGAATCCCTGAAAAATTCATTCTGACGATGTCCTATTGCACTCCATGTGCTTCTATCAGATAGACATGTGGCCTCGACCTACTGAGCCCCTGGGCTCACTTCTCACTCACACATTCTTCCTACCTTTTCCTCCTCTAACAACTGCAGTGCTTTAACAAGAGGAAAACGATAATAAAAATAGTAATAATTAAAAAGGTAATCTACATTATTAACTTCCTTTTGGTATATTACAGTGGTATTTTCTGTACATGGCCCAGAACTAAGTTCCCTATGTACATAGAGACATGGGGGGTGGGGGGAAGCATTGACCTTAGAAGTCTTAGCCTTATGCCCTGAAAGACAAGGTTCCTTTCTTCATTCGAGACTTTCTCGCCACTCTGCTGTTCTGAAGTAGCCAAGTTCTGTAAACCTGGTGGGGTTGGGGAGAGGGCTGCAGACAGGAGAATGGGGACGTTTCCTTCTGTCTCTTCCCACAGTCTGTGTGTTCACAGGGCCCGTCAGCAGCTGCTGTTTTTGAATTCACCATTCTCCGTGATGGAAAGCTTGGTGGGGTTGGTGGGGGAGATGCCATTGCGGACCTGCATGCTGTACCGCTCCTTCACTTGGGTCAGTGCGCTCATCAGTCTGGTGTTGGCCGAATCCAGGGACACGATTCGTTTTTCCTGCAACACACCAAGCAGGGCTTTATGCAGGCTATGTGCGGGAAATCACATGGTAATTCTCCACTGGATGACTGTTCTAATGCTTTCTATCAAACAGCAGTACGCATGATGCTTCCCAGACAAATGGAACGTCTCTGCCTCTTTCTGCACACTACTCAGGTTTAGCTTCCCCTGAGCCCAATGGGTCTGTCTGTGTTTATTTTCTCTCTCTTTTTTTCCTTTCAGCACAGCAGGACCAGTTATTAATTATCCCTTTGGATACTAGGACAATGTGAAAAAGACACCGTGTGTTACTTCAGACTGCAACAAGGGTGTCAAGCTGCCTAATAGTATTAAGTGCTTTGGGTTAAAATTAAAACATAGAAATCAGGTGGCAAAGAAAGAAGCACCAGAGGTTTCATTTCACAGAGGAAAAGTGCATGTGCTCTATGGGTTCTCAGCCCCTAAAGAGGGCACATCAGTCACATTTGGAAATAATTCACATTGTGCTCAAAATTAAAACAATACATGGTGGCAGTTTATAGTCACCAACAAAGTGAGGATGCAACAGCAAGAGGGGAAAAAGCAGCCAGAAGCTCAGACCAAGGGGTCATTTGAATATGGGAAGGGAGATGTGGCCGAAGGGGGATGCCATAAACATAACACATGAAAACAAACAGAGAACACAAGCTCCTAGACTCATTCCAGCTCAGAGTTACTCCAGGAAAGCTACCCAATAAGGAGATTGTTTTCAATTTACTTTTGAGTCTCTCGGGGGAAAAAATGCCTTAGAACCATTATTTTGGTACCAAAGATTGCTGAATAAACACACACACCAAAAAAAAAAAAAAAAAAAAAAAAAAACCAAGACGGAAAAAAGGGCCATCCCCCGCCAAAATATGGCAATTTTAAGGAAAGTAGGCTCATCTGACTTTGAGAAAAAAATCATTCCGTCAAAATATTATCAGTGTCACAAAGATTAGGAGAAACCCTAATCTTAGTTTCAGCAGGTAGGGAGATCATTCCTTTCCAACATGCTGTTGTCACTTTTCAGGAAAGAGGCTAACATTGAGAGGGGTGGTCTTCACCTACATCCGTGAAATTAAAAAGAAAAAAACACCTGAGGAACAACCCCCAAAGCCAAAAGGAGCCTTCCTTCTCTGGGAGTGTCTGAATTTACCCTGCGAAAAGCGTGGTAAGGCCGGTCAAGGTGAGGTGCAGAGAGGACAGAAAGGGCTGAGGGTTGGATGCTGCTTTTTCCTAAGGGACAGCAGGCACCCAGGGCTATGTCGGGACACTCTGTTGGGAAACGCATGGCCAGGAGGGGGGCTGAAAGGGGGACCAAGTGAGGACCACTGCCCTCTACTGACCTGGGGGATGCTGGAGGCAAAAGTATAACAGACAAGAGCATCAAGTAATGCTCCCCTTTAATCTCCTACTTTGGGAGTGGGATGGAGCAGCAGGGCTAGCAGTTTCAAAAGTATGAGAAAAACCTCTTGTTATTAGCATTAAAAAAAAAAATGTCCTCCTTTTCCCTGATGGAGGTCCCAGGTGGTAACATACATAAAATCAGCATTACTTGGCAAGCATTCATCTAGTATAAGATACTTTTTATTTTGGGATGGTAACTCATTTTAAAGGTTGGCAAAATTCAACGAAAGAAAGATCTCTGAGGCTTAAAAATAGTAATTAAAAAAATGATAGCCAATGGAGTTTACTGGGATAACAAGTATGGATCTTTAAAAAGCTGGTAGGTAAGGACTGGGCAGTGGTTCTCAGGAGACAAGGAGTAGGGGCCAATGATGATGTTTCTCCCCCTGCCCACCCCCCCCCCCCCCCCCGGTTAAGAATAGTCTCTGAACAGAGAAACTGGTAATATCTTAAAATGATTAAAAAAAGAAATTTCAGTATTAGGATAAATTATAAAGGCCCAACACAAAGGAATGTAGGTTTATCCAAAAAAAATTTTTTTTGGCATTTGTAAAAAGTTGTTTGATTCTTAAAGGGTCAAAAAAGAAGGCTAAGAATGATTGCAATGATTTATTTCCTATAAGAGTAACAGCTGAAGCCAAATAACCCCCCTGCTGAACAGCTGAAAGTTTCCAAGTGGACAAATCCCCTTTTGTAATTCCCCCCACTGCCAACTTCTCAAAAATAAAACAAAAAGTAATAGAAAAATAATCAAATAGGGACTTTTGAAAGTCAAGTTCAGTTGGCAAAAGATGCTCTGACATTTTGATTCTGCCTGGGTTGAGAGGCAAAGCAATCCACGCCTGACAGGAAGGATTTCCAGTGTGGAGAGTGCAGGAGCTGGAATGTGTAGGAGGCCAGTGTATCGGGCCAGGGCTGGGAACTGCTCAGCTAGAGAATGGACCGGGTTTACTTGCCTGTTTGAATAATCTCATCTCCATTTATGACCTGTAATTTAACACAGCGGAGATATCACTTGCAACAGTAACTAGGCAGCTGCTTGCTTCTCATAGGAGGAACCCTTCTCTGTTCTCCATCTGAGTCACATGGAGAGATCCTGGGCGGGGGGTGGTGGTGGTGGTGAAAGTGGCACAGTCCCTGGTTTGATGCTTAAGAAATGTTTCCTTAATTCCATCACCAGGATCCCCACGGCTGTGCTACAAGGTTCAAGTCAGGTGGTTCTGCCCTGACCCGTGAAATGTTCATCCTCCTGTAGTGCCAGTTAGAAAGTGGCTGACCGAGGCCAGGCCTCATAGCATAAACTCCAGGAGATCTAGAGGCTGACTTCAGGGACGAGTCTTGCCCATAGGGACATAGGACTGCTGACACAGATGAGAACCAGTTCATTGGGCACCGGACCTTTAGTGCTTTGGGAAATGTTGGGCTCAACTCTAATATAAGGAAAGCAACTGTATTTGTTTCAGAAATATTTTCCACTACCAGTGGCACCAAGGAAGATGCCAGAGACCTAAAAGTATGGGCTATCTCACTGAGAAGCTTTCACCCCAAACTTATGCACATTCTATTAAATGATGCCAGAAGGGCTGCTCTGCTCCATCAGACACTTATGATGTAAGATTTATCCCTACAAAGGAAAGGACCTGATATAAAAAGTCATTCATTACAAAGGATGCCCAAAGATGTTCAAAGTCTTTTGCTATAATAAGATTTTAATGTATCAGTAAGACAATAGCTGGAATTGGAGGTTATAATCTTTTTTTAAAAATTAGCTTTCGTGTTTATGATTTGTGCTATACACATGGTACACTGGGTTTCAAAATATGATCTAGTGGATTCTCCAAGTATTCTCAGGGACCCATGGTGGGCCTCTGGTAGAAAGCATGCAGTATAGTAATGCTTGTTTGAAAAGGTAATTTACTACAGTTGGCTAGCTTCAGTGTGATTTCATCCATGAGCTGACAGTGGTCCTTGCTGGTAATGGTCAGTATAAGCAGCTGGAAAGTGATCTATGGAAGGCTCTTCTGTTTTGACCAACATAGTCCACGGAATCCAAGCATTTGAAAACCACTGTCTTGAGGTATGGACCCAAAATGTCTAGTTTAGCCAGACCACCAGCTGACACTGACTAATGATCTGAGGATCACATTTCACCCATCCCTGAGCAGCGACAGCCTCCTGGTTAAATGAGAGAAGGTCCTCACTTTCCAGAGCTTTTGAGGCCTGATAGATCCTATTTCCTTCCTTGTTTTCACCAGCCATGCCTGACTCCTGCTTCACACACGGTTGTCTTGCCCTCAATGTCAAGACAGGGAGTGGGAGTGGGTAGAAATCGTCAGAAGCTAATGAGGCTGTCTTGACAAGCAACTGAGAAAAGGGAAATGCTCTATGCACAGATCCACAATTGTGACACACTCAAGCTTCCTCTACTTAAGATTGACACAGTTTTAGACCAGCTGGAATTATAAAAATGGTCTGCTTTATCTCATCAGAACCAAAATCTCTCCCAGTGTGGTTATTAATAGAACTCTTCCTGCATTATTTTGTCACACTGAAAATCCACGAAGTGGAAACTTATTAACAGTGGTTTTCCTGACTAAATTGCTTTCTGTATCCAGGCTATATCTCCAAAGGCTCTGGGGTGAATTTTTACAGTATGTATGGCAAGACAGCCTTATCTCCACTACCCCTTCTTCACCCACCCTGGGGACACCTAGAAAGGTTTAAAAAAAGGACCAAGTCAGATAATTACAGCAGACCTTTCTTCTGATTCTTATGAGGTCCAAATATCCAGAAACTACAGAGTCGAAAATATTCCAGGAGCGACGCTGATGAGAGCGTCACAGCTCACACTGGCTTCCACGCTGGGTGTGTCTGTGGAGCACGGGGCCCAGGAAGCCTCCTTCCACCGCTCTGCTTTCAGCCTCACTCCCAACTCCTCTGAAAAATAAACCCCATCCCACATTAACCCTGTCAGGAAACTAGACAGGGGGTGTTAAGTGCATGCTTAAGAATCCTGGGAGCTCCGACATAGACGGTCCCCTGGCTGATATGCAGAGAGGAGAGTAGAACATAAAGTTCTTGCTCCCAGTTTTATTTCATAGTTTAGGAATATGATAAGGTCTTTAAAGATGAGAAATGTAAACCCGTATGGGCTGGTTGTCTTCAGGAAGGGGATATATTTGGTGACTAGACCAGCCACTCTATCAAAACTGCACCTGCCTTTTGTTATTTGTTTTGTTCTAAAAAATACAACCATATTTTGCAATGATAAAATGAAACCCAAATTGGCGATGTCTCCTGCTTCCTGGATTTTGCTCTGATCGCTGATGTGTCCCTGTGAGGTGCTCTTGGCAGGCACCCCACCATTAGTGTCAGAGGTATAAGCTATAAGCTATGGTGAGCAGGGGCCCAGGTTCTGATTTCATCAGGGCTAAGAGGCTCTCTAAGCACAGTGCCAATAAAGAAGGGCAGCCACGCAAATCCCAGGCATCACCATCAAACCCTGAACCAAAAGAACAGCAAGGAAAGGTACCTTCCACAACCCTGTTTTTCCCTAGTATGTGGGGCTAGAGGTCGACGGCACAGTGAACGTGACTAACAAGACCGTGAACATCACAGCCAAGCAATGGTCAGTGGAGGTCACAAGCCAGACACATGCGGTGTACTTTTCACAGGTACCTAGAGAATGCCCTCCTTTCCGTAAGGAAAGAAGGAAACCCCATCATGCACTAGGTTGAGATTTGTCAAGCAACTGCACTGAGCACGCTAGTACTTTGCTGGGTTAACAGACTTGTCACCAGTAAAAGAAAGGAAAATTAATACAGGTCACATAGAAACTCTTTTAATCTTCAAAAGGTAATGCTGCGAACTTTCCAATGACCCATTTTGCAGTACATGCCTTGGCATTTCCAAAGGTCAGAAGTCAGGAAATTGAACAGTTATTATGAACAAGTGCTTTCTACCAGATTCAAGGCCTGCTCACCTGTGCATCGATTATTTTTTGCTTTGCATCAATAACTGCTTGCATCTCAGCATGATCCTTCTTCAGTTCCTCTTCCACAGCCATCAGCCTAGAACGTGGCAGCAAGGAGACAGTGAGGATGTCAAAAAGAGGCCAGCTGATGTAGGGGACAAGAAACCCAACTTGGCAGAGTCCACATTTCCATTCCTTCCCAACGAGAGGTCCATAATCATGGTTGCTTTCTTCTTTCCCACCTTGGAAGGAGACATCCAAGGCTGACCTCTCTGCCTGAGACCAGATCCCATGCATTTTTATCTCCTCTGGGACAGAATCCCCATAGTCATTTCCTCCCTCTCCTCTGTCAGATTCTAACCCCGGCCCAGCTTATTTCATTGTAAACTACCAAGCCAACTAGAAGGAAACAAATAACTCTCTCTTAATCTCAAGTTCCCTGGGACACCTGGGTGGCTAGTGGTTGAGCGCCTGCCTTTGGCCCAGGTCATCCTGGGATTGAGTCCTGCATTGGGCTCCCTGCATGGAGCTTGCTTCTCCCTCTGCCTGTGTCTCTGCCTCTGTCTTTCCATGTCTCTCATGAATAAATAAACTCTTAAAAAAAAAATTTCAAGTTCCCTTGTGACAGCTGTCCCTTCTCTCCCTGCATAGCTGAGTTTCTCAGAATGTGCTACACTTAGTAGGCCTGCTTTCTTTCTCAGGCACTGTTCACATCTTAACCCACCGACACTGAACTCCATGAAATGGCTCGAAGACTGCTAACTCTCTCCATATTTCTGAAACAACAAACCTTTTCTGTCTTTATTTTGCTTGACCTCTCTGTATAGCATTTGACAATAGTGAAGCACAGTGGTTATGAGCATGGGCTCTGGAGCCTGAATGCCTGCCTTCAAACCCTGGTTGCTCCACTAAGTGACCTTGGGCAGGTGACTTCATGGCTTTGGAACCTGTTTCTTTATTTGTAAAATGAAAATAATTCCTGCCTCCAAGGTTGGCATAAAGCATTTTTATTTAGATCAAACCAATTATTATTTGTAAAGTGCCTGGCCCACAGTTAAGTGTTATGCAAGTGTTTGGTATAACTGACCCCTCCCTTAATCTCCCTTGACATCCTTGGCACTCTCTCTCTGGCCCTAAAGATATCCGTTGATAATGTCCTTCCATGTCTCTAGACTCATGAGAAATAAACTGACTCTTGGACATTGAATACTAAGACCTATCAAGTGATTTGCAACATTTTTACTTTTTCAAATTATTATGATGAAAGAGAAAAAGGCTACCTCCATCTTCAAGGAAGGGTATGAAGGTGTCACATTTAGAAAATTTTAAGAGATACAGTCATTCACCATATCCACACGAAGTACCACAGAGCTAATGTAGAACTGAAGTGGCTTTTGCTGCCACTACTTCAGGATTCTTTGGATCATCTTTCGATCCCTTTGTGTCCTAACTGGCCCCCATCCACCACAGGTGATGGTCTGACCTGCTGATGATGCTTTTCATCTGGCTGTCCTTCTCCTCCTGCTGCCTGCGCAGGCGCTCCTCGCTGTCCTCCAGCCTGGCCTTGTATTCCAGCAGCAGCTTCTGCATCTGCTGCTCCTGCACCAGCAAGCGACGCTCATATTCCTCAAGGCGCCGGCTGGACACTCTCAGGCGCTCCTTCAGTTTAGTAATTTCCTGCTCATACTAGAGCAGAAGAGAGGCATCAAAGACAAGGAGGGAAAAACTGGAGTTACATTGGTTTTGGAAATCAATGTGGTCGGATGCTGTCTGGGCTGCTGTTCTATGTGCTGCTAATATTCTTAAAAATGATCGAAAGGCATGAATGGTAAAGGAGTTCTGTCCTCCCTCCCCCTAAAATCACATTTTAAATCTGAACTTGGCATTTCGAATCTATATTATTTATGTGTACCTCTTTCCACATTAAACTACCAGTTGCTGTAAGCTACAATCTGTATCAAATTGGGGCAGGAAAAAAAAAAGATCAAGTACTTAGGAACCTGACAAATAACTTAAGCCAGTTGTCTACCAGAGATTTCTGTATCGTCACCTGTACTGTAGGATGTCTGACATCAGACTGTCATTCCTTCATTCTACTAGAATCAGCCCTTTAGAGAAGAAGCAACATTTCTATAATGTTATGCTATCAGGTAAATAAATAGAATCTGATGGCAAAGTAAGCTATTGCTGCTTTCTCCTCAATTATAAATGTGTAAAACATTCAGGTCACAAGCACTAAGCAAAAGCCCTAAATATATTCCAGGGCTGATTAATAACTGTCTCTTGGCCCCTTTTCATGACGTGGTTCATCTGCTTAATCTGGGACTGCTTACTGGAACATGTATGTTTTTCTCACTAAAGTTTTATATAAATATACATAAACCAAAGCTTTCTATAATAAATTCTCACAAAAGCTTTATGTAATTCCAATGGTTACACAGCCCTTTCTTGTCCTAATACTGCAATAGTTGGGGTATGAGTGCCTTGGAATGTCACATTTCTGGTGAGGTGAGGTGAGAAGTAAAAGCTTTCTTACAGATGGTCTACTTAAATTTATTACTAGTTCATGATAAATCTGTATGGTGCTTTGTAAAATGCAACTATTTTCACAGACTATCCCATTTCATTGACAATCAGGCAGTTAGCTTTTGCTTACCCACATCATGATACTAAACTACACTCGTTAAGCCAATAGGTCAAAGATGACAGTTTTCATGACAGTTTAAAAAGGTAGAATGCATCAATAAGCATATTTTAGGATCAAGCTGATAAGTAAGCAGAACTAGTTGTATGGTTGTTAATTAAATGAGAGAATGCCATCCATGATGGCAAAGTTCTTATTTGATAATCCTTTTTCTCCATGTCAACTTTTCTTTAAAACAAAACCGAAATAATAGATAATATCTGTTTACAAATCAATATAGGGCTAGGAGCTCTTTATGTAGAAAAAGCAAGTAAGAGGGGAGGGGGAGTCAAAAATCATTAAATAGGACCTGGGAAGGAAGTCTGGTCCAAGGGTAATTTTGGCCTTGGTTGAAGACTAACAACCAGCTTACAGATACACTAAACATTCCCCTTCAATGACTGGAAATTAATAGCAGAATGTTCTCCAATTTAAGATAACATATAAAAAGAAAATTAACCCTTCCACTCCAGCCTGACCAACATTTTCTATTTTCATACAGAGACACTACTGACTTGAAATATACAGGTGTGTGGATGCTGGATAAAATAAGAGGTGGAGCGGAAACTGGGGAGGGGAAAGACGTCATATTATTGGCAAGACAGTCTTTCTGGTGGCCTATCACTGTGGGGGCAAAAGTGAACAAAAACAGGCTAGTTCTACCTTCTCAGCATGCTTGGATTCATCTGGATTTTGCTCAGTCTCTTCCACATCCTCTTCATACTGTCCATTGTTCAACACCCAGGCTGCTGTCCTCTCTACTGGGGACATGGTGGCAGAGTCCACAGGTGACTGCACCTAAAACAGAAACATTCATTAGCATTTCCCCAAACAACTCATTCACTAGTTAGGTTTTGCAAAGGGAGTTACTCTTGGAGGACAAAACTGTGACCTAATAAATGCTCTCAGTTCTAACTAATATTTTATTAAAGATGGGGTTAGGGGTGGGCAGGAATGAGAATATCTGCTTGTGTAAGAATATACTATTCTGAATAGAAATTCCTATGCATCACATCTAAGAAAAGAAAGCAAAGGCCTTAAAATTGTTCACTAGTCCAGTGGTCCAATCACCAGTGAAATTACAATGATAAGAATGAGAGAAAAGGTGTGACACGATGGTTTACTGCTCAGCTGAGGAAATGGCTGTGTAAGACAGAGATGATCAGGAACCAACAAACTGATTAATGCTAAACAAACTCATGAGGTATCCATTTATTTATCAGAATGCCAAATCCTCAATTTTCACATCAATCATTTAGACAAAGAGAAAAAAGAGAAGTGCTGACTTCTTGATGGATTAAGGCCACTCTGAAATCTCTATTTTAGACCAGTTTCTTCATGAATATAGGATCAAAACAATAGATATTGCATTAGTTTAAGGGATATTTTGATCCAGTTAGAATAGTCAGATAAGTTACCGTTTTCCAATACTGATATACTGAGTGGTAAGAATATTTTAAGTAGCAACCCTGGGATGCCTGGGTGGCTCAGTTGGTTGAGCAACTGCCTTTGACTCAGGTCATGATCTCAAGTCCTGGGATGGAGCCCTGAGTCGGGCTTCCTGCTCAGTGGGGAGTCTGCTTCTCCCTCTCCTGTGACCCATCTCCCAGCTCATGCTCTCTAATAAATACTTTAAAGAAAAAAAAAAAAAAGTAGCAACGATGCCACTTAAACTGTCCCTAATCTCTTCAATACTCTTTTCTTAAACTACCAATTAGGGATATCACTACCATCACTGGTAACACTTATCCTGATATCTCATAGAGTTTTAGGGACTGAGTTGAGATAATGTAGGTTAAAGTTCTTTGGAAAGTACAGAGCTTGGATGTTATCATATTTATGTCTAGAAAACTGGTACTGGATATTATAATTTATATTAAGCTATGAACATTAATGCTTTCTCTAAAAACAATGCTAG
This sequence comes from Canis lupus familiaris, assembly GCF_011100685.1. Classification (NCBI taxonomy): domain Eukaryota; kingdom Metazoa; phylum Chordata; class Mammalia; order Carnivora; family Canidae; genus Canis; species Canis lupus. The sequence goes on from NC_049228.1 coordinate 21,148,760, forward strand.
AAATATAAAACAAATTATTTTTCTCTTGTGTGCTTGAGAGAGAGAATGAAAGAGGTTGGGAGGGAGAGAGAGAGAGAAGGTAGGAGAGATCATAGCATTGTATGTGAGGTAACCTTCTTAGAATTAAAATAGATTTCTATTTTGAGGACCAATACTGTGTAATCTCATAATTGGAGGGAATTTTCTCTTCCATGCAGAGCTATCTACCTTAAGATTACTTTATGTCATTCTGGAATAGGATCCAGTTAAACTCTAAATAGACAGCTATTTTAGAAGAAGGGATTTTTTTGATGACTTTGTGATTTAAAAAGACAAGATGAAAAATATTGGCTGCAGACACTAAAAGGTTATCAAAGATAGGTTGAGAGAAACTCTACAAAACACACGTATACAAGTCATAGAATGGTGTTTCTTAAGGGTGTGAAGCAGAACCTGGTTTGGCTGATTTGCTAACAGATTACAGATAGCAATAAATGGCATCACACCTGAAGCACACATAAGCAATTATTAATGGATGTCTAGAAGTTCCTCTTTTAAAGTCATTTCCTCCACTGTGTCAAGACATAAACATGTCTTAAATTTCAAGATCTTTAGTTCTTAAAAGTCTATCTCCATCTCCACTCTGGTATCTAGGTGTGTTGTATACTTCATTCATTTGTGTACCATTTTATTATTTCTTTAATAACCATATTATCACTGATTATTTATTATCTCTTTAAAACAACTTTTTCCAGTTAGCTGAGTCCTTATGCTAAGCAATAACATCAGTAAAATCATGAGTTTGAGGTTATATATATTATATATTTATACATATTTTAATATTAATGGTTATATATTTTCTATTATGTGTTAAAATAATTATATGATTAAATGAACATCTTGTATACTTAAATAATTTTGAGAATCAAACTTTGGAAATACTGGCCTATAGGATACAGTATCAATTATAAATGGAAGGTAGTAATTACCCACATCGGAAGTTATTATGAGAAACAAATGAGTCAGCTTGTAAAAGCATTTGTAAACAGCAAGGTACTTTACACACACACACACACACACACACACACACACACACGTTCTCCCCCTACTGGATTTTAAAAGCAGAGAGCAAAAAACTGCTTCAGCATTGGCAGAGAAAAACAGTTTCACAAGAGGTTTAGGTTTTTATTTGATGTACATCTGAAAGAGAAAAGAATGTGGTTTTGAGTTTTAAAAAATTAATAAAAGGCCAATATTTAAAGGAGACCAATGCTTTTTAAATTTTATAATCTTATCACTTTAGCACATAGGGCACAAAAAAACTGCTTTTCTGTGAAACCAGGATTTTCTATTCAATAGTGGGTTGAGATAAAGCAGGTACTAAAACTGATAACTTTTACTGTTTGGAATTTATTATTTCAAGGCAGCTAATTCAATAGCTTTCTTCTTTATGCAGTGTTTCTTAAAGGTGTGAAGCAGAACCTGGTTTGGCTGATTTGCTAGTAGATTACAGATATCAGTAAGTGGCAACACGCCTGAAGCACACATAAGCAATTATTAATGGATGTCTAGAAGTTCCTCTGATATGTTGCTTCAATGAACTTTCTTTCTCTATGATCTGTCATGGGGTAGCTATTTGAGTGCCTATAAATGCACTGTACACTATGGTTGCTCCTGAGAACACATGGAGGAGAGATCTTAGCCCTCAGAAACATATTAAGAGAACAATGTCGACTACAACAAGCACAATCTAGGCTTTGACTGCTAAGTGAAAAGCTGTAAAACCCAGAGCTGGGTCATTCCACTGGTGATGGTGGTGGGTACCATATCCTCAGAATGATGAACAATGTCTAACGAATTAGAAGGGACTGTACGATAGAATTGGGCATTCAGGTCCACTCTTATTTTACTGGTTGAATCTGATTTTCAACCACTTCCTAATATATCTGAGCACTCTGCATGGCATATAGTAGGTGGTCAACAGCTGTTGAAAAAATACTAACTTTTCCTTGTATTCATGGTAAAACCTTTACAAAAGTATAAAGAACAGAAAAATAACATTGAGCAAATAAAAAATTATCAAAATAGAGGCGATTTTTTGGGTTTCTTTATTTTATAAACTATATATTGTCCCTTACATTTTTTTCTATTGGTCTCATGTGTGCTGGTCTTACTTCCCAACTAGATCGTCAATCCTTGATGCATGGCATCATATCATACAGTCTATTTTTATTTTTAAAGATTTTATTTACTTATTCATGAGAGACACACAGAGAGAGGCACAGACATAGGCAGAAGAAGAAGCAGATTCCATGCAAGGAGCCCAATGTGGGACTCATCCTGGGACTCGATCCCAGGACTCCAAGATCACACCCTGGGCTGAAGGCAGGCACTAAACCGCTGAGCCACCCAGGCGACTCGATACAGTCTATTTTTGAATGGTAGTGACAATGTAATTGCACAACAGATGCTCAATAAAATATTATTCATTTATTAATACTCTGGTTCTCTTTAGAATATTCAGTACTAGAGTATAATGCATTACTATGAGAAAGACATCATACGTTTTTTCTCTAATCCTTTGGAAGTACATCAAAGGCTTTTCTTCAATGATTATTCCATCTCCCTTACAAGCTGGCAAAAACAGCAAAATTTATTATCTCTGGTTTTTACTATTATTAGTTATTTAGGCATTATTATAAACAGCAAAATTTATTATCTCTAGTGTACAAAGAGATTGGGAAAAGAGGTTGGTAAGTGCTTCAAATTCCACTTTGCTTAGCTACAGCCTTAGGAATAAATACAGCCTATTTAGATCCACTGGCTTTCAAAGGTGGATCATTAAAGAAAAGGAAAGATGAAAAAGACAAAAAGAAAAGCAGTAGGAATTCCTACCAGGAATGTCTCTCTTTGAGATAAAGGTGTGTAGGGTTTCTCTGGGAAAAATACTAATGCTTTAGGGTGAAAGGGCCAGAGACAGCAGTTTGTCTGATCCTGTAATCCACGCATAGCCTGGCTACACTGAGGACAATGGAGAAGCAGCCAGCTTCCTCTTCCTCGCTAGGCTTTACTAGACATAAATAAAGCTTGTTGCTTTCAGCTTTTCCAAAGTCTAAGACAGTCCGGTTCTCATCACAAAGAGCACTTCTGCTGTCAACACCAAAGAAAGGGCTGGCTAAAGCAGTCAACTCTGAGGGTTCCTGAAGAGCTTAGGTAGGAGAGAGTTCAACACATCTACATGTGAAAATAGCAGTATCCTTCCAACGGGTCTGCCAAAATTGAATTTATTTTAAAAGCCTCTTCAAGTTTGAATTTTTAAGGTTACATAACATGCTCTATCTGAACACATACAGCTTAAGTACTATTACACACAAACAGTACATGCTGCACAAAAACCAAAATGGAGAGGAAAATGAGGGGGGAAAAATCCAAAAAGAGGCTGAAAAGGGTAAAAGAATTTGAAGGCAGTTTCCTGAAAGCAAAAACAAAAACATAAACAAAAAACAAACTCTCTTCTCTCTAGATTGTTTCGCTAGGATTTTATTTCCTTCCTACTCAGTACGTATACATATACGAAGACTGAAGCCAGTAATGCTGCCAACAACGGGCACTCCTTTGTGCTGAGATACAGATGGAATTTGCAATAGGACAAAGCCACTGATAATTACAGACGCCTACAGAACAATCCCCACAAAGAAATCCTCTAGTTTTGGGGACAGAAGAATTCCCCAACACAATTTGCAATTACAATATGTAAAGGAATTTGCCAAAAATGTGCTGATTATGTAGAAATTCAGAGGCTTCATGGGAGAGGAGAAAAGCAAGAAACCAAAAGATAAGGAATAAAAAATAACAACATAAGTTTAAAAGAATAAGCCATCTGCATAGAAAAAGCCAATGTAGAAAAACCAGAAACTTGAGCAATAAAAATACATGATTTATGCTTTAACTGATATGATGGTGGCACTACCAGCAAAGGTAGGAACAAAGATGAATATTTAAAGCTGCACTAGGCCATCTCACTGTGTTTGTCCTCAATTCGTGCCAATGTAATATAGATGGACTCAATTCATTGATGGTGTGGCACAAAACATTTTTAAACTGGTTGTTTGGAGACTGTATGTATTTCTTCCCTCCTGTCTATCGAGACAGTCTTCTATTCACCCATAGAAATATGTACTGCTTGTGTGATGGGTGCTATATTTTCCTACCTAAATGTTATAAATGACAGTTGGTTCCAGATGATCACGCAGAAGGCTATGTAATTTATAATACTTATAAGCCATCAATTTGAGTCACAGGCCCTGGGAACTGAGAACTTCATGACACAGGGGAATGGGTTACCATTCCTCTTTTCTGTCCAAGGCTGGGCCCCAGTCAGCTTCTGAAGAGTAGGACGGAGTGCCCTTTCTACTATCCTGTCCATCTATGCCAATCTGATATTCTTCTCTACTCCCTGTCCCATCTTCATGGACCCCAGGCTACACTTAGCTCCCCTTAGCCCCCCAAGTGGATTTCTGCCTCCACACAGCACTCCATCTCCAAAATTACTTATCTTTCTTTTCTCCTCCCAATAAACACTTCAATTCTCTGAAAGTAGTTGATCTCAATTGGAAGCTAGCATAAAAGCAACGTGTGAAAATGATCACAATAAAGTGTGAATGACTGAATGATCATCTTCTGACACATGAATTAAATGTATATATATATGACATAAAATGACACACATATGAAAGATTTCATTATATGTAATCTTGCCTTTCCTTATTAAATCAAATGAATTGGGGGAGTGCCTGGGTAGCTCCATGGGTTAAGCAGCCGACTCTTGGTTTCAGCTCAGGTTATGGTCTCAGCATCCTGGGATTGAGCCCTTTGTTGAGCTCCATCCTCAGCAGAGAGTCTGCTCAAGGACTTGCCCTCTCCCTCTGCCCTTCTCCCACTCACACTCACATCCCATCTCCCTCTCTCATTCTAACAAACAAATAAATCTTTAAAAAAAAAATAAAATGAATTGGGGATATTTGGGAAAATATAAATAAAATGAAAATGAAAAATTTAAGACTGAAGGAATTTCTCTGGAAAGAACGACCAAGTAGAGGAGGTTCTGCCCAGGAAGTGGGCTGTGGGAAAGGGTCTAAGTTAGTTGAGCTTTTCATCTCTTCCTCTACCTCCACATCCCAGGATTCTGTCAGTGTCCTAATTTTTTTTTTTTTTTTAAACAGTAACTATTAGATATGGGGCAAGGCCTCTGATCACAGCAGAGCGGAGGCAGAAGCAGCCAAATCAGTAAATGCCTACCTATAAAAAGCAAATATATTAAAAAGATGCACTGGGGTTTTATTGTAGTCTTCTCTGACTAGTGGTTTTGCTGACAAAAGGATCTGTCATAGAACTCTTTCAATCACAAAGCTCCCTAGTATGATTAGGTTTCAAGAAAAGGTCAGCAAACACAAAGGAGAAAAATCATTAGTTGAAAGATATTAAATGTATACATATACATATACATGTATTCCTCAGGTTATTAGATTGTTTCAAAAAGTAAAATAGGTATTGGTGCCTCAAAATGTAGTATGTAGGGAAGAAAATGATTAAATCCTTGGGAAAACTTTTGTCATGAAGAAAAATCTGGAAATCTTAAGACTGGTTGTGACCCTGGCTGGGCTTACCCATGCAAATAGAAATATAAGGGATTTGTAAATGAGAATATTTGTCAATGACCTGTGTTTCTATCTTTTTACCTGTCTCCTTCACTTTGCCTTTATAGGTGCTCAGGTGCTATTTTTCTAGCCATTTCCAGGAAAAGGCACATGAGACTTGTTATTTCCAGAAGGAGGTGGGGGATGAAGTAGAGAGCAGTTACATTAAGCCCTTGGCTCAGAATGAGAAAGCTTATTCTGGAAATGTTAAGGTAAAAAAAATTAAGGCAGATTAATGTCCAGATTCCCTAAATACATTCTAGTTGATCTGGCCTACAGGTTTCATAATTATTATTCATGTGTTCTAATTATTCATTCAACACTGATCTGTTCTTAGCGCAAAGCGAGGTGGCAGCTCAGCTGCTTGAAGAGAAGGAAAAGCCTTCGGCCTGGTTGTTAGTCTCCTGAGGGTAATAAGTCAAGCTTCTTTCTTTCTTCTGCCTCCCCTAGCCAGAAGCCTCCCAAACATTTCATTTCTTCTTCCCATTTAAAATAAAATATTTTTCTGTAGGAACCTTGCTAGCAATTGGATTTCCTAATATATATATTTTTATATATAAAGAAGCAGGGACACAGGTGGATCAATGGAGGCCAGACCCCTCCCGCCCCTGCCCCCATCCCTACCTGCTGTGTCTGTTGTCTCTGGATCGCTCTCACTTTGGGAACGGGGCTCTCTCTGGAGGAAGAGGACTGCTGCCGGGACCGGCTCCCATTCTGCACAGGTTCAGCCACCAGGGCCGCAGAGGCCACCGACATGCTCCCCGTGCTACGTAAGGAAGCACTGTGTGGCAAGGACGGCGGGGCTTTGGCTCGGGCACCTAACCCAGCCTGGTCCATTTTCCGGATCTGGGCCTGCCCGGTACTATTCTGCCGCGGCAGAGCAAGAGGTATGTGTCTGTCTGGTACAGTGTGCCGCCTGGAGAAATCCTCGCTCTGCGTGCTACGTTTAGTGAAATCTTCCATGCTGCTATTGCTGGGCCCACTGAGTTTGAAATCTTCACTGTTACTTTGGCTTCTGGAACTGGCAGTGCTTAGATTCTCCAAACTAGAATCCACAGAGGCCTTTGGCATTGCTGGGATTGGGTTATTGAGGTGATAGACAGGGTTCTGGAATGACAGGGGCTGGAGGCTGCCTGGCTGGTTCAAGGCTGGGTGCAAGGGCCTTCGCACTTGGGGAGCACTCTGGGGAGTGCTCTGGGTTTCCCGCAGTTGTTTGATACTGGCCACCTGGGTTATGGAAAGCTGGCTTCCAGTTAAGCGCATAGGCACATCGAGCATGATAGATGCATGCTCTACTTGAGCAGCGTGAGTGTCTTGAAGGTCCATGAGGGAGATGCTCCGACCGTTAGGAAGGCTACTTTCCTTTTCATCCTTTTCAGAATAGGTCATGCTCTGGGAGGAGGCCTGCTGAACCAGCAATAACGTTTTCCCTCTGAAATAGCCATCTGTGTTGTCCTGGCTTGGAGATTTTAGTTTATGCAAATCACTGTGGAAAAAGAGGACCCTTAATTACTCTTGAGATAAATTCAAAATAGTTAGGATTTCTCAACCCAGGGATATCAACATTTCTGAAGGCTCAGAGGCCCAATGTAGATACTTATGTCGGTTTCTAAACTCAAATTTCATCATTACAATTCCTAAAAATACAACATTTTTAGTTTCTCTCCAAAGGTGGGGAATAACACTGTATACCCCTCCATCATTGTCTTTGATTTTTACTAGAATTCCAATCATTTCCTAGCTAGGTCCTAAACCCTTCTGAGGTATTCCAACTCACTGTTAATTGGTTCTGTCTAAACCTTCAAGAGGAGGGAACAGTGCCACATGTTCAACCAAAAGGTCCTTGTTAAAGGCCCAAGTCTTGCCAATCCAAAAAAGAGAGTCAGTCTAGGCATCAACATTGTATCGACCTATCCAGCTGACATAGCCAGCTATAAAATGATGTTAACTGAGGTTCTCCAGAATTTTGAGTTCTACAATAAATGAAAATATAAATATCATAGAGCCCTTAATCTTCCCTTAAGCTGGACCTAGGTTTTATTTTTTTTTAATGTTTATTATAATTCTACAATAACATTCTAGAAAATCAGTATCCTAGATCTTGTGTTCTATTATGACAAACAATTGGATTTATCTCCGGTCAGATGATTCTTTCCAATTGATCATGACTTTTAGGTTATAAATTCAACAAATGACTTAAAAAGATTTCTGCCAAATCTCTAAGCATTCTCTCTCTGAGATGCTAGTTTTGATTCTCTCTTACATACCTGTCAGTGGGGTCTTCAAATATTTTCTGCAGCCCAGAGGAGAGGCTTCCACTGACATTTGGACTGGAGTTATGCTCAGTGAAGCGTCTCAGCTGCTGTTGTATTGGTGTAGGATTAGTTAGAGACTTGGTAATATCAGCAAGAACTCGAGGGAGCGGTCCCAATTTTGCCACGGTCGCCTGTAGGAAGGAATTTTCACCCTAATTGGATAATAAGCATTGCGACATCCACCAACGATTGTTTTTGGGAAAACGATGCCCATTGATGGAGGGGTGTAGGTTGGAGGGAAGGGTAGGTGTTTGCATATGGGAGTGGCAGGTTCATAATGCATTGTTATGGAGCAGCAGAACCATGGCGTCGAGATGAATGGAGGAGGCGAAACAAGGTGCAGCAGACATTGAGGAAAGAAAGGAAATAGAAATTAGGATTATGCAAATAAAAATTAAAAGACATGCTCAAAACAACCAAACTATTGCCATTCCAACTAAAATAGGCATGCAAAGCAAACTAAATCTTTGGGAGGCTAGTAGATCAAGGGAAGGGAGGGTAGGGGAAGAACCAAACACCTTCTAACCAAAGGACTTCAAGACCAGAGGATTGGCTAGTGTGATGAAACTTCCAAAGAAAAGGCATCGTGTGAGAAAAGAAATGCATGCCAACATACAAGAAGGTGTTGCATTCAGGGGTCCGGAGCACTGCAGGGCACACAGGTGATATTGCCATCCACTATCCCATTTACTTTTGGGAACTCTGACCTACTGTCAACTGGGTTTGCATTAGTAAGACAATCTTGTTTTAAGCAGCAAAATCAGATAAACTCTCAACGAGATGTGTCTAAGGTTTACTCCTGGTTCCCAGGACCAAACACAGATTTACAAGGAGAAGGCATGTTTACATAGCAATGCCTGTTAAAAAGATTTTGACCCTAAATTAACCAGGCCTATTTTATAAGATTTCCATATCTGCATCCCATTGATGCGGTTACTCGACGGTCACTTTTTAGTATTGGCTTTATCCATCTCAATCATTTTTTTCTTTGGGGAATTCTTATTTTCATGGAGTCTTATGGGACCCCTTAACTCTAGGGCAGTTTTACACAGCTGCGTCTGGGTCCCCTGTGTCTTCTCCACAACCGAGACTATTCAACTCTGCTCAGACGGGTAGAGTAGTTGCGCTAATGCTACCCAAAGAAGAGCCTTTACTTGCTCAACTTTCTTGAACCCTGATTCACATTCAAGGAATGTATGCTCAGCATAGCTCCAACTCCAAATCTAGCTAGCAATGCTACAAGTGAAGAAGGGGTGCTCAAGAGCACAAAACAGTTTATTATTTTACAAGTGGTAGGACACCCTACCACTTACATTGCCTCAGGAAAGTGGTCTTTATTAATAGGTTTTACTATCCCCATTTTATTGGTACAACATTGTTAAGGATAATAGGAAAATGGAGGGAAACAAATACATTCTAATCACAAAAAAACCTTTGTCTTTTGAAGTTATTCTAACATACCACCACATCTATTTATGAAGTACCTGTAGCAAACAAAAATATCAATAAATAATTATTGTGGTAAACCTAGCTAAAGTCTAAGACTTTACAACTCTATTTCTCTTTGAAAAATTCCAGAGGGAAGAAAATGATTGGCATGGTATATATTTAGTTATTAATATAGTATATAATTTTTAGCTTATACTCAGAAAATAAATGATTAAAAGTATTTTCCGCTTTTAAAATTCACAACTGTAGAGAAAGAAAACATCAGAATTTTCAGGTCCCGTGTAACTCAGTAGTACTAATAGTTATATTGAACTCTCCGACTTATATAACAAAAAAAGTCTCAGGAGTAAAACAAATTAAACATGATAGTCTCAGCATTTTTCTAAGTTCACACTTTTGTTACAATTATTAGATGAGGTTTCATCATCTCATCCTGCTATACATGAATAAATCTGCGTTTAGCAATGTTTGATGTTAGTTTCTAGGCAAGTTTTTAGACATGTTTTATACAATGTCCTATATAACGTTCTAAACATATGATTATTTATAGAAATATATATGCCATTAATTCAGTGAATTACTTAAAAATATAGGTTAATAACTTCATGGCTTTCTAGAATTTCTTGGTTTGTAGGGAAACCATATTTTACTCAGAATTGGTAACTATTTACTCCCAGGCTTCTAGCACAAAAGGTTGCTTTTGATCAACAGAAAGCATGAATGCTGTCACTCTGTGGATACTCTTCAGAATTCAGGTATATTAAGGTTCTCTAACTCCCAATCTCCCATTATGCTTCCAGCCTACTTTACCTTATCAAGCTGGGAAACTACTTCCCATAGTAAGGAATGCAAGACTGAAAGCTCTCGGCCCAGATCAATGTAACCATCAAAGCCTGGGGTGTTTGAGATGGTGTCCGGATTAGAGATTTCCAAAAGAAAGCGCTTCATTCCACCCCATTCATGTTCTAAAAAATCATTCATGAATGCCATATATTCTTCTTTGTTACCAAACCTGAAACAAAGGGAGAGAAAATGGGAAAGGACATATTCAGGAAAAGAGATGTTTGAGTTGACTTTACAATGAGCTTTAAATTTTTTATTTTTATGTTAGGGAGGTAAGTGACTAATTTATAATCTCTTAAGTGATAAAGACTAAAACATACTTTCTTAATACTGATGTAAAACTCAAACACTCTGCATAGCTTTCTATTCTCTGTGGGCTATAGCTAAATCTTTTTTTTTTTTTTCCTGGTATTTAAGGCTCTCTGTAAATAACCTTCATTTGCCTACCAAATGCTCATCAGTATAAACCTTCAATATTGCTAGCTTCTTCAGAGTCTCCCAAATATATCTGCTTCTCCAAGTCTTCGCTCATGCTATTTATTTTCGCTAGAGAAGAACTTCTCTTCTTTGTCTATCTAAATTCTAGGTACCTTCGGGGCCTTGCTTAAGCCCAGAAAACTTCTTCCAAAATAACTAGAAATAATTTTTACTGGAATTAACTCAAATATGGATAAATATGTCTATTTCTGTGTTATCTCATAAATAGGATACAAAAAGTTAAAATAGTGTACTTCTAAAATGCCACTATTTATACCAGAAAACAATGTCTCATTCAAGTTCTAAATTCAAGTTCTAATTTTTTCCTTCAATACATTGCTAATAGAGAATTCTGTCTTTTTAGAAACAATGAAAAGTGGCAAAAGAAAGGTGAGAGTGGATACACTCTGCCATTCAAACATATCCACTGTTTGCATTTGAGTGCATTTTCTCCCCAAAGGTCTGCTAACTTCCTTTCAAAAAATTTTAAATGTATAGAAAAGTTGAAAGAATATACAACAAACAACCATATGCATTCATCTACATTAACCAACTGGTAACATTTTACCAAGTTTGCTTTCACTTTCTCTCTCCACACACTTTTTATTTTTTATTTTTTTTGCTGAACCATTTTAAACTAAGTTGCAGACATAAACTCTAAATACATTAGCACCTATTTCTCCAGAATAAGGAATCTCTTACATAAACTCATGCCATTATCACACTAAAACTTTTTAAAAGCATTATCCATAAATCTTATATATTTCACATTTAATTGTCTCCAAAATGACTTTTATAGATTTTTTTCCAATTCAAATCCAGTTAAGATTCAAGCATTGCAGTGTTTCAAAACCTAGAACAGTCCCTCTCTATCTTTTCAATTTTTCATGGCATTGACTTTTTTTGAAGGGGCCAGGCCAATTGTTTTAGATAATGTAAACACTGAGTTTGCAGGTGGTTTTTATACTTAGGTTTTTGTATTAACATATTTCTGGAATAATAGCGTATGTATCTTCTAGTATCCTTCTTTTCTGCTAAAGTTTTTTTTTTTTTTTCTGCTAAAGTTTTTTTTTTTTTTTCTGCTAAAGTTAACAGCACTTTTCATTTAGTATAATTATATCTTCCTCATTTTCCATATTATTGGATATTTTTTGTGATCACTGGGGTGGCTGCAAAAATTCTACTGAATGCACATACCACAGGTGACTTAATGGATTCCTTTATAAAGTGAATATTTAAGCTGTTTCTTTTTTCTTTATTTTTAATACCACTACAATGAAAATCTTGTAACATGGGTAATGAGGCTCCCCAGCCCCATCCAAATTTTAGGTGTCACATATTTTTTAAATGGTGTTTTTAAAAAGTGCTTATGGTAGTGACACCTACTTGGCAAAGTTAGCCAGGTTCTGAATGACCTTGGCAATCAGAGTCAGGGTGCGAGATGTACGGTCATCAGGGTACTCTTGCATAAGGTTGAAGAGACTGGGAGACATGATGGCAGGGCACAGGAAACGGAGAAACAATGAGGCACTGATGAGCCGCTCGCTGATGTCCTGTTTGCCACGGTTCAGGCACTGCTGCTTCCACGATGCAAACACTTCTTTCAACTCACGAGGGAAAACACTGGGAAAGAAAAATTACCAAACCTCTAAATATAAAAATACCATAACCAAAGGAAACACAAGTGATCCCACTCTGACCCACCACACCTCTGCTTTAGAGCCAGGCTAAGAGGAGGAGAGCCTAGAGGAGAGAATCCTGCCTGATTCATGGCTCAGAGTTGGCGGAAAATTGACGAAAGTCCAGATGGAAACTGGGAACCCAAAGCTACAAAACTTAGGGATTAGTGTAAATTTACTTTTGCAAAGTAGGAAAATGGCATGAGGCTCCTGATTAAACCATCTGGTTTAAGAGAGCTTATCATAATCTCTCTAAAGAGTATTCATCAAAACTCTTCCAAAAGCTCACCAATTGCTAGGGTTGGAGCAATGCAAAAATCATTAACACAACTGTTTAATGCTAGTAAGTATTCCAGAAAGCCATTAAAGTACTTTTGGTATTAGAGGATGTGGTGCTAATATTCTGGGGAAATATTATATTTACGTAGATAGTCAGTTCACAGGTCCTGCTGCTTACAATGGAGACTTGGATTTTAGAGAGGACTCTATTAGGGAAATCTTCCAACTTTCCCCTAAGCCCTTCCTTTGGTTGGGGAATGCTACAGTTAACATTGTGATGACTTTTACATGGAAAACTTTAAGTTCCATAAGCAGGGGCTGAAGCATTGACACCTGCTCACCAGTAAGAGTTGATGATCTTGCAGAAAGCCAGCTCACAGCACATCTTCAGGTTGCTCTGATGGTCTATCAGTTCACTAGAGGAACACTTGCTGGGATCCACTTCACAGTTCTCATCTGACTCGTACAAAGCTTTGATGAACTCCCCTGTTTGAAGATGACAGTTAGTATAACCATGAATAGTGTCCTCCTGAATAGAATAAAAGGATTTAGGATTTCTGTCCTAAAATGTATAATGGGAATTTCTTTCTGAGACCTGACATGGAGGGCACAAAGGATTGTTATTCCTTTAGAACCCAAGCGATAGCACATCCCTCATATCATGTTTATTTCCTCATCCTGGAAGTGGAAAAAGTGTAATCACTAACATCACCATTACGGTATTTATAAAAATAATAATAATACTTAAAACAATGATACAACCTTAAATCTATTATCTAAAACCACAAATATACTTTATTAGCAGGAATTCATTCTTTGTTATATGGCCCTTCTACTAGGGTGAATGATATTATTTTAGAAGAAAAAAGAACCCAAGCTTGGTTGAATAGCCCACCTAAGCTGGTGCTGAACATAGATTCGAGTAAGGGTCTCTAGGCTTACTTCTTGTGAAAGAGACAGTAATTCAACATAGCACAAAGTCATATAAGAACAGTTTTTTTTTTTTTAAGATTTTATTTATTCATGAGAGACACACACACAGAGAGGCAGAGACACAGGCAGAGGGAGAAGCAGGCTCTATGCAGGAAGCCGGACATGGGACTCGATCCTGGGCCTCCAGGATCAGGCCCTGGGCCAAGGCGGTGCTTAACCGCTGAGCCACCAGAGCTGCCCAAGAATAGTTCTTTATATAATCTGTATATGCTTTTCCAAAAAAATTTAACTTAGAAGCACTGTTTTTATATCCCATCTTCTATAGAGATAAGTCTAGTATTCCTTGAAAAAACAAATCCTTACCTTACTGGTTTATCCCCCACTGTACACTACACCTTGTGTATGTTCCTGTGTTCCATGTTTCATACTGTTTTATGCGTATTTGTTCGTATGTCTCATGTTCACATCTCTAGGATGAACACCCTTGGAGGTCAGGGGTCAACTTCTATTCATGTCGAATAGCTCCTAAAGCACTGTAGATGCTCAGTAAATACTTATCAGAGATGATAGTATGTATTCTTGGGTTTTTGTAGGTCTAATGACAGAGAAGTAGATTTTGCAAAGATCCTTTCAACTCTGCTTCTATCTCTCGAGGTTCAGGCTAGTTCTAATAAATTTCATGGAAGTGAACAAAAATTTCTCCAAAATTCAGTAGCAGCAGCAGCAACATGAGGAACATTTTTTGTTAAAAGGTTAGTAGTGGGATCCCTGGGTGGTGCAGCGGTTTGGCGCCTGCCTTTGGCCCAGGGCGCGATCCTGGAAGACCCGGGATCGAATCCCACATCGGGCTCCCGGTGCATGGAGCCTGCTTCTCCCTCTGCCTGTGTCTCTGCCTCTCTCTCTCTCTGTGAGACTATCATACATAAATAAAAATTTATTAAAAAAAAAAAAAAGGTTAGTAGTGAGGTAAGCAGGCAATAATTTGGAGGAAAATTGCTTGGAGAATTGGAAATTAGTGCATGGAAAAAGTAAAGGTTTTGAAGCCAGACAGATCTAGGATCAAATCACTCGACCACCGAGGGGCCTTGAAAAGTCACTTAAATAATCTGAGTTTCAGCTGCCTTATTTGTAAGATGGTGTTAATAACTCCCACCCTACACAGCTGCAGTGAGGATCAGAAATGATGTGTGAATATAAAAGTATCTAATGTGGCACCTTGCACTTGGTGAGGGATCCATACAATAAGTACAGATATGTACAACTATGCAACTGAAAAATGATTTTTCATAAAGTGAAGTGACCCCAACAAAAATATTTACCAGTTCCCAGAGGATTTGTATTTGAAGTGTTCTCAATGTCCCCTACACTATGTGCTTCCACATAATTTACCTCATTTAAAGAGTAGCTAAATTTAAAACTAACTCATCAATGTCAAATATTCCATATAAAAGTTGGCCCATCTCTAAATTTGTATCATTAATATTCTTTTTTTTTAGATTTATTTATTTATTCATGAGAGATACAGACTGAGAGAGAGAGGTAGAGACATAGGCAGAGGGAGAAGCAGGCTCCTCGCAGGAAGCCTGATGGCGGAACTCGATCCCAGATCCCAAGATCACGACCTAAGCTGAAGGCAGGCACCCAACTGCTGAGCCATCCAGGCGTCCCTATCATTAATATTCTGTTTAGTGACTTCCATGAGGCTTTATCTAGTCTAGGGAAACAATATTAAGGTTAGTAAATAACTGGTTAATTTTCAGAATTGTTTTGTATTTTTTAAGAAGAGAGTCAAATAAATAATGTAAGAGTCCAGAAGTAAATTGTCCAAAGACTTTTTTTACTTGATTATGATGTATTTGAAATCCTCTAAAATTGAAAAAAAATTTCACTTTTGAAACTATAACCTGTCTGATAATGTGAAAAGAACTATAGTAAAGGTGAACCTTTTACAGATTTGTACCTCAAAGCTGCTTACCTGATTAAAAATTGAAACAGATTCAGTAATCCATTTGCATTTGTTCTCTTGCCTTTGAAAAAGATCTGAGCCAAAGGGTACTTGCTACGTTGTTTATTTTAATTAATTAATTAATTAAAAAAATTTTTTTTGCTACGTTGTTTAAATTTGAGTTTGCACATAGTGTGTTCTATGGTGTGTCTTCTATGTAAATCATTAACTCATTACTATCTCACATTCAAATTAGGTGTGTAGAAATAAGTCAACAGATCTGGTCAGATTATTGCTAAAAAAAAATTTGCCTCTGTCACCAATGATGGAAATCAAGCATTTTAAAGGCCTTTTCTAGATTTCACTGATGATATTTCCAGAACATTAACATATAAGCTGATTTCAGCCAGAAATGTAAAAGGGGTTAACAGGTGGAAGCTTTTTTTTTTTTTTTTTAATTTTATTTATTTATTTGACAGACATAGTGAGGAGAGAAAGAGCATGAGGAAGGGGAAGAGGGAGAAGCAGGCACCCGGCTGAGTAGAGAGCCCACCGTGGGGCTCAATCCCAGGACCCTGAGATCATGACTTGAGCTGAAGGCAGATGCTTAACTAAGTCCCGCAGTTGCGCCACATGGAAGCTTTAAGTCAAGTCTAAGTGAGGTGGGGTCTGTGCAGTAAATAATAATGCTTTAATCAAGGTAAATGAATATTGTCAACATGACTGGCAACTTTTAATTAAATTTTCTCTGAGAATTCTTCAGGCAGCCTGGAAACAGCATCTTTATTTTTTGCCCGCAGTGAATGAAATACAACTATACTTTAATTATTCTGAGTGCTTGGATGTCCTTATTAATTTAATTTTTTGGTTTACTGAGACTTCACTGTGAAGCCTTTTTATATAATACTTATTATAAAACCTTCCCCAATTGTAGTATTAGAGGCTCCTGCCACACTAAGTACAGTTTATATGAAAATAACAATCTTTTTCAGGTAACTGAAAATGCTGCAGTTCTTAAGGGTGACTATTTGAAAAATCACATTACTATCTCAAATCATATAAAATAAGTCTGAATTTACACTGACTCTCAGATACACTAAGTTGTTTGCAAAGAGAGTTACTGTCATAAAAATAAAATGTAGGAGAAAAATCAGCCAGTGAGCATCTAGAATATTAGGGCTAACTAGAAATGTGGGGAGTTAAATGGGAAGAAGACAGTAGATACTCTGTCCTGAAGCAGCTTACTAATTAATTTTGTTTAAGCTTTTGGAAGCAGCAGCCATTTTCCCTACCCTGGTCCTTGCTCTTGGGTTATAAATATGGTAATAGATATCTTTGTGGGGTTATTAGAATTGCTTCTCATGTTCAGTGAATTTTCATGTCTTATTTAGTGCATCAGCTATTTAATTATTCCCTGCCCTATCAAAGCACCTGCATCGACTTTTCACTTTGGAAATTCTGTTTATTGAGTGGCAGAACATAGATTTTGATTTTTAAGAAGTAGGTGGTCAACATGTATTTGCCCCTATGTCCACAGAATGGAGACTATGGTTAGAAATGCTTCATCATTACCTTTCAGAAGGCAGTACAAATCCTTAAAGTCATGAGATACACTTTAGGATATGGCTGTAATTAAGCTCTTTAGGTGAGGCCACGAACCTCTCTGTATCTGTCCCAATATTTTTAAAAAAGATTTATTTATTTATTTATGATAGACAGAGAGAGAGAGAGAGAGAGAGAGAGGAGGAGAGAGAAGCAGGCTCCATCCTGGGAGCCCAACGTGGGACTCAATCCTGGGACTCCTGGATCGCGCCCTGGGCCAAAGGCAGGCGCTAAACCACTGAGCCACCCAGGGATCCCTATCTGTCCCAATACTAATGAAATCCATCTTCACTATTCTTATAAATTCCCATTAGATTTTATTAATTTATTTGAAAAGATAGAGTATGCAAGAGGGGGCAGAGGGCAAAGGGAAAGGGAGAAGCAGGCTTTCCACTAAGGAGGGAGCAGGGCTCGATCCCAGGACCCTGAGATCATGACCTGAGCTGAAGGTATACGCTTAACCGACTGAGCCACCCAGGCGCCCCCAATATCTGTTTTTATATAACCTTTCTACTTTTCAAGTTACACACATAGTTTCTGTATGTTACACGGGAAATTTCATAATTCCATCAGCCAGAATTAACTTATTTAAATCTCTGAAAAAGCACAGGATCTCTCTCTCTCTCTCTAGAAGGGTTATAGGGGTTAGGTTATAGGGGTATCCTTATCTTTCTTATCTCCCTATCTTATAAACTTGTTAAGGGCAAAAATCTCTCCATTTATTCAACATAACTTACTGTCTACTCTTGATTGTCACATGTGACTATTGGGTATTTGAAATGCGGCTAGTGCAAACTAGAATGTGTAACAAATGCAAAATACACACCAAATTTTAAAGAGTTGGTATGAAAAAAAGTTGAATACCTCACAAATAATTTTTATTTTGGTAACCTGTTAAATATTTGGGTATACTGGGTTAACTATAATGTCATTAAAATTAATTTTACCTGTTTCTCTTTATCCTTTTTATTAACCTTTTACATTCTGCAGGAAGTACTGGGGAAATGAGGGTAAAAGAAATGACTCTGTTCTTCAAGAAACTCACATCTGCTTTACCATGAGTAAGTCGCCCAGCACAGTGCCTTATGCTAGTGGTAACTGCTTGAATTTCATGACCAAATCTGGAATTCTAGGTGAGTGGCCTAGTCAGTAAGAACTACTGATTGGGTAAAATGTAGTAATTATTAAAAATTCTTGAGATCTTGAAGGCAGAAATTTGGAGTTGTGAGAATTGACAAGAGTTTTTTTTTGTTTGTTTTTTGTTTTTTTTTAAACTTCTGATGCATGAAAACAAATGTTAACACTCAAGATTAGGTAATATATTTATATCATAATGTAAATAATCAACACTTTGGGGGAAGCAGGTACCCTCAGATCTAGTAGTGACATCCACTCATATTGTGTATCTTAGTGTCACAAACTTGAGGGTTTGTGGGTAGCTGCATATGCTGATGGGCTTTCTTTCTGTACATATTGGATAAATCAATGTGTTATAAAGCAGTAGTACCACAGGTGAGTACTATGGAGACTTACTGGTGAAACTCAAATTTTAACACTCTAGTCAGCTAAAACTAAGTAACATACTGAATTTGAGCTCAATTTGTTTGTCCTATGAGGGTGAAATAACAAAATCAAAAGGCAAAGAACACAATGTTTTTCTTCTCCATACCCAATGCGTCATGAAGATACTGTTGTCCCACCAACTTGAGGTATTCCTCAATGGATTTGGTAGCAATGGTGTTCTCTCTGAAGATCAAGACGTCATGCTCTCCACAGCGATCCACCTCAGACATCACCAAGTCGGTCAGAAAATCCTGGTAGAAAAATGTTCAGTCAGGCACAAAGCAAATGAATAAATAATATACACTATGAGAAACCGATGAAATATCAGACATTCTGGGAATGCTGCTTTAAAACCAATGTTGCCTGACTTATTTGAAAGAAAAAGGTCAGGATTAAAAGCTTAGGTATCAAAAAATAAAATAAAAAAAAAAAAAAAAAAAAAAGCTTAGGTATCATCAGCCCTAAGTTTAAAATTCCTCCAAAGGTTTTCCATTGCACTTTTGATAAAGACAATACTTCTTTTGCATGGGCCCATGAGTCCCTATATGTTCTGGTTTCTGTCTACTTTCCCAGCCTCCTTGTATACCATTCTCTCTGCATCCCATTCCAGCTTCAAGGAGCTTCTTCTTAGACCTTCAAATACACCAAACCCTTTGTAACACATGATGCTGTCTCTTTACCATAAAGCTTCTGCAAATGCGGTTCTCAGTTCTGCTTCACCACCCCTCTTGCTCTTGCCCTCAATGTCATGGAGTTCATTCCTCAAATCCTTGGGTTCCTAGTTTGTACATCATTTCCTCAGTGAAGCCTTCTCTAACCAGCATCAGTCAGGTCTCCTATTCCCCTCTCTAATTGTGCCATAGATTTTTTTTTCCTCTGCATTTCTCACTGTAATCACACATTTATTTCTGTAAGTACTTGATTATTATCTGTTTTCCCCAGAAGACTGTAAACCCCATGAGGCTGAAGACAGTGTCTATTCTTAGTCATTTCTAGATTTTCAATATTTAACAGTTTCTGCTACTTATTAGGTGTTCAATATGTAATAAACTGGTCCATGGTGTCAAGGTGGAAATTCTTTTTTTTTTTTTTTTAAAGATTTTATTTATTTATTCATGAGAGACACACAGAGAGAGAGAGAGAGGGAGAGAGAGAGGGGCAGAGACACAGGAGGAGGGAGAAGCAGGCTCCATGCAGGGAGCCCGACGTGGGACTCGATCCCGGGTCTCCAGGATCATGCCCTGGGCCAAAGGCAGGTGCTCAACCGCTGAGCCACCCAGGGATCCCAAGGTGGAAATTCTTAAACTTAATACATGAATCATTTTCTAGGTTGATTATCTATCTATCATCTATCTATCTATCTATCTATCTATCTATCTATCTATCTATCTATCTATCTATCATCTCCATCTATCCATCCATTGATCCACCCAGAATAAAGGCATAAGGAAAAATAAAGCCCTTAAGAAACAGCTGGTTCCTTTCTCAACAATCTTAAAGATTAACTTGATGTAAAATTCAACATCTATTGTTGTTCATTTTAAATGTAGTAACATCACATATTTGGAAAGTTATAAAGCAAAAACAAAGGAAATATGCTGATTTACTTTTACTTTAAAATTAAGCATTTGGAACATTAATTGGATTTAGTTACCCAAAAAGTAAGAGTTATAGATATAGGAATCATTACTATAACTCATATGCTAAGGAATAGGAGCAAACTTATGGAGATTATGGTAACATTTTATATCTTGACTATTGTGGTTTCCATGGGCCCATAATATGTCGAAACTTTTTTTTTCCACTTAAAATGGGTGTGTTGCATGTAAACTGTTGTTTACCCCAAAAGTTGTTAAAAAAATATCCTATAGAGATAGATATGTATTTCTTTCTCTCTCTCTATGTATATCTATTTATTTATCTTAAACTTTAAGCAATGGAAGAGCAGAATGAACATATCCGTACAATTTCAAAGACAAAATTCAAAATTTCAATGGCATCTCACCCCAAACTTGTATGCATTTGTAACACTAGAAAACTCAAAATAATTATCAAAATATTCAACTACAAAAATGATTATCAGGATGGCAGTTAGGTAAAGGACTACATATTAAATATACTGATATATTCTGATTTGTATCAAGAAATCTTAAAAGCACTTAATTTGGTTCTAAATAAATTATTCCACTTGTGAATTCCTCTTGATCTAAAATATGGTTTTACCATGATTCATTTGCATACAATATAATGAAGACTCAGCCTAGTCAATACACCTCATAGAGATAGTAATTATCATAGTTTAGGATGATCAAAGACTATGAGTTGGTTTTCTTCATATAATTAAGCATATTTCTTTTTCCATCTTCCTGAATTTTTACTTCTATCCAGGATAAAATGAGATAAAAATATCATGAAACAGCTACTAATTAATATCACTTGGTATTTTAATTCCTTTTTTTTTTTTTTTTTTTTTTTTTTTTAAAGATTTTATTTATTTATTCATGATAGTCACAGAGAGAGAGAGAGGCAGAGAGACACAGGCAGAGGGAGAAGCAGGCTCCATGCACTGGGAGCCCGATGTGGGATTCGATCCCGGGTCTCCAGGATCGCGCCCTGGGCCAAAGGCAGGCGCCAAACCGCTGCGCCACCCAGGGATCCCTGGTATTTTAATTCCATAAGACTCTTGCCAATGCCCACCATGCTTCTGGAATATCTCCTTCTGTGACTAGGGACTAGAGTCATCAGATTAACTTAAAATATAGGAAGGAGTATAATCATCATACAGCACATTCTGGAACTAAAAATAATCTTGAACAGGAACACCTGGATGGCTCAGTGGCTAAGCATCTGCCTTGGGGATGATCAGGTCATGCTCCCAGAGTCCTAGGATCCAGGTCTGCATTGGGATCCTTGCATGGAGAGTGCTTCTCCCATCTCTGCCTCTCTGTGTCTCTCATGAATAAATAAATAAAATCTTAAAAAAATAATAATAATCTTGAACACACTGTGGGATTAGCAACCCAATCCTACCATTTATTCTGTCCGATGATAAAGAGCTAGTCCTGGTATCTATGTTTCAGGTGAACAGACTTCAAATAAATATCTGTTGGTTTCTCCATGTTATTTCTTTGTTTTATAATCCTCACCTTTTCTGGATCTGAGAACTACTAATAGGCTTCCTTCCTAAATTTTTTTTTTTTTGACCAAAAAAGCATAGAAAGTATACTTATCCAATTTGGATCTCTACATGAAACACAGGAAGTTTGCTTCTTCACAAAAGGTAGGGAAGAGATTCAGAACAATGCAACCCTCCTTTTCCACTTACCTTGGCTCTGCCAGTACTTTGAAGAATGTGCACTAGGGCACAGGCCAACTCCTCTTTATTTCTCACACTAATTACTGGTTCAAGGACAGAACACAGCATGGTATAGTTGCTGGTGACAAATTCTGCAAATTCTTTGTATTGCTCCATAGGCAGAATGGTGATAGTTTGGAAACGTGATTTAATCCGAATAGAAGGTCCTCCGGTCTTTCCTTTGTTGGGTGTAGGGGTACTCACTGGATACCACTTTTCTACAAATTGGCGCCCAGTCACACTGGCAGTGGGAATGTTGACTAGCCCTACATAATTATTCTTGTCTTTTTTTTTCTTTTTTTCCACATCTTTATAAATGTGAACTGTGATGCTATGAAGAGGTGGAAGGCTGTAAAATTCAAAATGTTCACCCCAGAAAATATTATCTGCTTTGGTCTTGCTGGTTGTACGAGCAAAGAGGGTATCATCAAGGCACAGTTCACAGAAATATTTCTTTTTGGGGGCAAGGTCCTTGGCTTCAATGATCCATAAACGAAGAACGTTTTCAGCTCGTCTGCAATTGTCCTATAAAAAAGCAACAAAGTCGAGTTGGAAAATTGAAATCCCAGAAAAACAGTATTTTCCTTTTAAAGTAGGTGATGCTACTCAGGCACTTTATTAAGGGTATCATTAAATAATGAAGGAGATTGCTATCTCTTTGTTCAGTGTAATAGCAAGCTCTAAACAAGAAGATATCAGAATCTAGCTTCATACACTCAATATATTTGGGTTACAAAAATATCATCCTGTAATGTAAGTTCTAATATAGCCAGCCTAGTGGCAACTAGCTTAGTTTCTACAAATAAAAGAAGAGATAAGTAGTTAAGAAACTAGTGTTCTGGTCCCATTTCCGTTGGGCACCAGCTTCTGACCAGGGCATGTCATGTAACTTTTGAGTCTTTTTACCCACAGAGGTAAAATCACAGGAATATGTGCAACAAGATTATTTTGAGTATAAAATGGCGTTAACATGTAAATGTGTTTTAAAAGCACTATAAAAATTAAGGTATGATTGCTGCATTTACCCTCTATTAACTTACTGCTCACAGAGTTCTACATTTTTTAGATATTCAAAACCACTATTACCTTATTTGGTTGAACTGTCCTACGAAGGTTCTCCATCCACTTATCTCTCTCTGAAGCAGAGTTACAGCTGAAGCATTTACTTCCACTTAAGTACGTAACCTTCAACATAAAGATTAGAGATAAGGAAAAGGAATAGGGCTTGGGGGCTCTATCTTTGTAATTCTATCATTTAAGAGTTAAGAATATGCTATGAGGACACCTGAGTGGCTCAGTCGATTAAGTGACTGCTTTTAGCTCAGGTCATGATCCCAGAGTCCTGGGATCGAGCCCCACATTGGGCTCCCTGCTCCATGGGGAGCCTGCTTCTCCCTCTCCCTCTGCAGTTGTCCCCGCTCATGCTCATTCTCTAATAATAAAATCTTAAAAAAAAAAAAAAAAAAAAAAAAGGAATATGCCATGAACCCAAATCATAACACACAAAACCAAAATGACATTTGGTAGTTCTGTGATATCTATATTCTATATCTGCTTTTGTTCTCTTTTGTAGGGAATATCCATACTCATTTCCAGGTTTGAGAACAGAAGCCATTGAGAATTCAGGTCAGGAATCTAAAACTAGCCTTCACTGTGGAAAGATCAAAATTAAAAACCTTCCAGGCCACATCTTAAAATACTTGCAAACGAATATGCTCAATTCAGTGAGTTAATAAAAAAATAACTGAGAGCCTCTAAAACAGCTTGTCAAATTTCTTGGGACTGCCTTCACAATAACATTACAGAAAGGGTACTCTATGAAAGTGAAAAGAATTACTGAATTACTATCTTTGGAACCCATTTCTCCTCCACTAGGCAAACAGCTTGTTAATTTCCGGTCACTGACCACTATTATCACTCTCCTTTAAAAATGAACTATGCTGTTTATATACCTAGCACCTAACACTGGGCCCGGTATAAAGCCTTTTGAATTGAGTTCCACAAATTCAAATAACTTTTGCAAAAAAAGAACACCAATAAATGACCTGTTCCAATAGCTGAAGTGTGCTCACATATTAACTCAATCTAAGGTTATATAATCTAGTGAATCAGATCAGATTATGTGTACTATTCAATATGGTAGCTACTAGCCACATTTGGCTAGTGAGCACCTGAAATGTGGCTAGTCCAAAACGAGATATATTGTAAATATAAAATACACATCAGCTTTTGAAGACTTACCTTTAAAAAAGGGATATAAAAAAACTTGTTGATAATTTTATATTAGTTAATGTCAAAATGATATTTGGGTCTAATAAAATTTTATATTATATATTTGGCTAACATATTTCTGTTGGACAGGGTTAGTCCATAAGAATACATAAGAACAGAAATCAAACACCTTTCAACTTCTACACATATACCATGGGATTCATATTTACCACTTAGTAAGTTCATGTTAATTAACTAAATCCTAACCCTAGCAATTTTATATGTATTTATGTAACTTTAAATTGCAAATGGCCAACTGCCAATTGTGAATTGTATTCATTTAGTTTGAGAGGGAGAAATTACCTTATAAAGAGTGATAGTCATAATTTGCTGGTGAAGAGCAATTTCATTCATTCAAGTAATTAGGTACCTGCAATGTGCCAAGGACTGGGCTGTGTGCAGGGAATTACAAAAATAAATAAGACATGGTCTCAGATCTTGAACTGCTCAGGTTGTAGTTAGAAAAATTATGGTTTCGGTGAGTCTCCTCAAAGATCATTAAAATTGAGGGCTTAGGTTTTTAGGAGAAAATACAGTGAGTGATACCTTTATCAAAACTAAAAAATTGGGCAGCCTGGGTGGATCAGCGGTTTAGCGCCGCCTTCAGCCCAGGGCCTGATCCTGGAGTCCTGGGATCAAGTTCCACATTGGGCTCCCCGCATGGAGCCTGCTTCTCCCTCTGCCTATGTCTCTGCCTCTCTCTCTGTGTCTCATGAATAAATAAATAAAATCTTAAAAAAAAAAACTAAAAAATTAAAATACTAACTTGGTAAGTTATCGTTAAGCTTGTAAACCTCTGCTGAGGATATAAGAAGAATTCATTTATTTTGAAAGCAGATTAGGCCAAAAGGAGTGAGAAGCCATCATTAATAATGTTAACGAGCAATATATTTAGATTAATAGATTTCCAACTTTTTACCTATAAGTAGGCAATTTTCAGCAACAAAAAGCCACTTAAGATGATCAAATCATCAATGCCATCGTAATGAAATCATAAAATTACTGGACAGAAAATCTGACATTGTCTAATCATTCTTCCTTCTTTCCATGCTTTTTACCTCAAAGCAGAAGTCTTGTCCAAGGATGCTGCTATGGAGTGGCTTCACTGACACAGGCTCTCCTCTGCCAAGATCCAGACATTCCACTGCACTACAAGGGCTCAGCAATGACTCATGGGAACGTGACTCTTTTAGTTTAGGCAGACCGCGAGTCCTAAAAGTAGGAAAAGATATTTTAAGACAATGTAACTACTTGGCCAACAAGAAAATGAAGGACTAATGCACTGGAGGCTAACAACAAATGTATAAATGCCTAAGAGAAAAGTAAATAAGGGACAAATTCATAGTTAATCAATAATAATAATAATAATATAACCATATTCATATTCACTTGGCACATATAAACCACATATTTGTATGTGTATACACATATACATACTTTTTTTTTCAGCACAACACAAAAACATATTAGAATTTTACCAGTCTCAAGGGAATTCAAAAAGCTCCACTACAGACATTGTTTTTATCCTCATTCCTGTCTTGAAGATGAGGAAATACATACTCTTCAAGGTAGTTTATATATTCTATTTTCATGCAAAGGTATTATCAAAAGACATATTTTGTTTCTTTCTTTTTTTGTGTGCCTGTTATAGCGTGAACCTCTTCTATCCTTGACAAAATAGTAGTTCCTGAACCCTCATTCTGTTTCTTTCTGCTTTGGCAGAATAAACACAGTCACACACACACACACACACACACAAAAAAAAAAAAAACACAGTCACACACAGAGTCAAAGCCAAACTTTTCAGCACAAGACTCTGCCTTTCAAAAGATCTGATTTCCATCTCAATGTGGAATTCTCTTCTGGCAAGCATTTGGTCATATCCATGCTCTACTGTATAAACATGAATAAAGAATAAAATGCCTTGAAGAAACCTCCCACCCTCAAATGTTCAAGCTCTCATCTAGAAGAACAAATCTTTGTCAACACCATTCAGGCACACTGACTGATTCTATTTCTTAGTTGTTTAAAAAAAGAATGTTGGGAATGACTCCGGTCATGACAGGCGCTGGTCCCTTGCTGCCTATCCTTTGGAAAAATTAATGAAGTCAATATAAAGTAAAATATTCTTGGATCCAGAACTGGATAGTCAAGTAGTTTTACTCCATAATTATAGAATTTATTGACTAAAACACCCAGAGTTAAATACACATGTTTCAAGTAGAAGTACCCAGTAATAGAGATAAAAAGAAATGCCCTGGGTAAAGACATTTGTTTTTGTAAAACACATTAAATAAGGAGCTTCATTTATTTCCTTGAAACGACTACGTTAACATTAATGTCAGAATGGCTCTCAGTTAAATTATAAAGCAACGAGATACACTAGCACTAAAGGCTTCTCTTTCCATCTTCTTTCCATCCTAACATTGTTTCATCAGACTCTGTATAGTAAGAATTTGAGTCTATTCTTCTGTTCACACACATAAAAAAACAACTACCATTTAATGTTTACACTGAAAAACATGTGTTCTGATATCCAGCAGCCTTTCTACGGTCAAAAAAGCCAATATTTATATTTCCCATGGATAACATAGAACATGTACAAAAGGGACAAAAGCCACTTAATATTTTGTACATAGAAACATAACAAGCTAACATTTATTTTCTTTTGTTCTACTGGGTAAGACAATGACATGTTATATACTGCAAACACAGCACATCAACTCTAAACAACTAAAGGCCAGAAAATTTTTACTTTAATATATAATTTCCATATATTCTTTCGCAGTATGTTCATAGGGAGCCAGTTAACAGGATACTGTAATGTTTATAAAACACATATAAAACAGTAATTCCAGCCCAAATTTCCCAGAAGGAGTTGTTTGGAAGGGAAAACCTCTTGTACTCTGGGAATGAGCCTCCCAACAGGAAAGATTAAGGCATATTTGAAATAGAAGGAGGGATGACAAAAGGCTTACTTGTATTTTGAACATTTGCAAGGAAGACATTCCAAAACAAATGGATTTTATTTTAAACAAAAATAAATGCCTACCTACATGAAGCAATCGTACAGCCACCTGGCAGTGCAACCCCAAATCATAGCGGTGCCACATGTCACGGTGTAGCAAGTCCCTTTCTGTACTATCTCAGAGCACAGCTCCCTGCTTAGAAGACAAGAACCAACAGAAGAGAGATTCCCTGCTGCCTCCAGTGACCGGTAACATCTTCAGATAAACGTTTTCCAGGTGTCATTTCACGGCTCCACCGGAAGTGGAACAGAAACACAAATAGAGGCTGCAGGATAGGTAATATTCCTTCTTCTCTCCCTCAGGCTGCATCCAGCCCCTCAGGTAACACAAACAAGGTTCTTGGCTCTGGGCTGGGCCTGTTGCCATGGTGCTCTACCTATAAGGAGAGTAGGGCTGGGAGGCAGCAGGGAGAAGCTGTGGTTTGAAGGACTCAGGAGCTTGTTCTGTGAAAGTGACCATTTTAAGACAGAAAGGAAGGAATGGTGAGGTCTCCACTCATTTCCATGAACAGTTCCTCAAAGTCAAAGGATGTAGGAAAAAACCAGGGGCAACTTTGTGGGTGGAGGAGAATCTTTAACTCAGGGACAAACCTGAGCTTTAGCTTGCCCCTCTGTGATTCCCTGCCCTCCACTAGGAAGTATTTGCTATATCCCACTTGCAAGAACAGTCTTTCTCTCACATCATTTCCTTCACAGTGTTTGCCCTAGTTTAGCGTTCCTAGGTATTATTTTCTATTAACTTATCCGGACTACATGATGTTTTTTAAAGAGAAAGTTGGATAAAATTCTTTTTCCAGTGTAATTTCATTTTGAACAAATTTCATTTTGATATTCATTTCAAACAAATTTCATTTTGATATTCATGTCTGACTTCCCAATACAGCCATCAACAGATATTACAACCAAGACATCTGGAATTAGAATTTAAAACCCCTCCTAGTTATTGAAATTTCAATTATTAATACATAGTTCGGAGTCTCCTATTGTTCAACATTTATGTACGTGTGAGTACACACTTACACCCTCACACCCATGAACTTAACACCAAAGTCACTAGTATGTTCAACATCACTACTGAATAAATAAGCAAGCCCTTCCTGTATTGGGAAGAAAGTCTCTGGGAAGACAGAAGTAATTCCCAGAGAAGCAGGATTACAGTAAACAGGAAGATCAAGCAGTCTGGGAATGGCTTAAAGTTGGGGGGGAGGTATTATCAGGGCAAATATTTCTATGAAATAGTATTAGTAACTCAAGTCCCCTCTAATTCATGTTTATCTTCTCCTGTACCTTCATGTGAATTGATTTTTCTTAGATCTGCTAACTAGAGAGTTAATAGCTCTGTATGGCACTACAGTTTAGTTCTCTAATGTAAAGTAGAATGTGGATATACTGAGAGAATAATTTGAATTTAAAGCCATTTTTCTCACTCCAGTCTCACAATGGCCCTCATCAGGGAACCAAGCCTTGAAAGTGGACTTTGTGAATCCCTTGACTCCTAGCCAGGGTTCTCTTCCCAACTCCTGCACCTCTTCCCCCAACCCCCATTATCCCAAATGCAATGTGAGAATAAATCAGGGCTCCAATATAATTATTTCTTGGTTTAATTGGGAAACTGCTTTCCAGAAGCAATTTTGCTTCCAATTAAGGAGCACCATATCCTTTACATTTTTGTTTTAACATCAGCAAACAACCTTGATTGCTATGTAAACTCCAAGGCCTCTAGCAACATGATAGGTAAGGGTTAAAAATCTAATTGCTTCGCTGATGAAGATTACCTGCTGCTTCTGACCTATTTAAGAGATAAACTACAAGGCAAGAGAAGCCTTCTGTTACTCACTACAGTGAATAAGTATTCCATTACTTTAACCCATATCCCTATCTGAAATCAGTCTTAAAAGACAAAAGTGAAGGGTTGGGGGATGGGGAGCCAATACACATACTACTGGATACACTGATAAAAGAAAAAAAAAAAGGAGTCAAAGAACTCTGATTAGTATGATGTTAAGTAAAACACAGCTGGATTTTTCTCAGCTTACATTCAATTTTTAAAAAAGCCATATTTCCCCCAAAGTGCCAGTGGTGCTTGGATGTGCTAGCTCAATCTGCCACGTGTTTACAGAATCAGTTCCAAATCATCCGGGAAACTTTTAATTAAAAATGCTTATTGCCACACAAAATCCTGCACTTCAGTGCAGGTGAATTTCTGCTGGGCTTGGCAGTTATGATTCCAGACTGCTTCACTGAATTCTTGAAGAAACAGCTCAGCCATAAGGTGGGTGCGGCAATATATGCTTGTATTTACCAGTATGTATTTCTAAGGCACTCTACCCTGTTTTGAGAATTTTCCAGGTAGTAAGTAACAAAATTCACTATCCTAATTAATACTCTACCAATAAACATGCCTAAGGTCTAGTAAGTTCTTAAAAATTGCTTCTGTGACCTCACTTTGGGAAAACTGTGGCTTTACCTGCTCCCTACATTTTATTGCTTTTCAACCTAGTAGATCTTTTGAAAAAACAGGTCTTTCCCTCTACTATAATTTGAAAGGTTTCCTTTCTTGAGTTAAACAAGAACAACAACAACAACAACAACAACAACCACAACAACAGAAATTAGAACTCATTCACCAGAATTCTACTTGTGGACTCAAAAGAATGTCCTGAGGATCCTGACAGCACTAGCTGTACTGGTTTATCTGCTACAGTTAAAGCCAGTCCCTACTGCTTGAATTACTCACTGATTTTTATGTTAGCTTTAAAAAAATATACCACACAACCACTCACACAGAAAGCTATTTATGGAAACATGACATATATTGCTGATCTTCCCTCTCTCTGCTTTCAGCCTCCAGACAGGATGGTCTAATGAGCCCAACTGCTAATGGTAAAAGAGGTTATTTGTCAGCCTGAGTTGTCGCTTACAATGAACAAACTCATGGTAAGGAAATTTATCATCATAGACAAAAATGACATTTAACCTATTTTGGTACATATACATGTATACATGCAATGAAGGAAAGACACCAAAGGAAGACAAGATTATAAATATTAAAACATATTTAGGAGGGCAAGAAAACTCAACTAACGTCCATTATGACAGACAATAGGAACAATCTCTTTACAGAAACTGTACTGTATTGTAATATACCTATTACTTTTTTTTGTCCTTAAATTGCAAATGGAATAAGATATACTAGTGCCTATTAAATTAAATGTAAACACAACTATATTGAATTTTTAAAGCCCCATGAAACAATGTGGAGAAAAGGGAACCTTTTTACACTGTTGGGAATGCAAACTGGTGCAGCTAATCTGGACAACAGCATGGAGGTGCCCCAAAAAGTTAAAAATAGAACTACCCTATGATCCAACAATAGCACTGCTAAGTATTTACTCAAAGGATACAAAAGTACTGACTTGAAGGGATACATGCACCCCTACTTATAGCAGCATTATCAACAATAGCCAAATTATGGAAAGAGCCCCAAAGTCCATCAATTGATAAATGGATGAAAAAGTTGTGGTATATATGCACAATGGAATATTACTCAGCATAAAAAAAAATCTTGCCATTTGCAACAACGTGGACAGAGCCAGACTATTATGCTAAGTGAAAAAGTCAGAGAAAGACAAGTACCATATGATTTTACTCATATATGGAATTTAAGAAATGAAACAAATGAACATGGGGGAAAAAAGAGAGGGAGGCAAACCATAAAACAGACTCTTAACCACAGAGAACTGAGGGTCACTAGAGGAGAGGTGGGTGGGGGATGGGCTATTAAGGAGAGATGGGTATTAAGGAGAGCACTTGTTAGGATGAGCACTGGTTGTTGTATGTAAGTGATGATTCACTAAATTCTGCTCCTGAAACTAATATTACACTGTATACTAACTAATTGGCATTTAAAGAAAACGTGAAACAAACAAAAGCAACCAAACCTACACTCACAAACAACTCAACTAACATACTTACTAGTTAAAGAGTGATTGGAAAGATGAATAACTTTTCTCTTTCTCCAAATTAGGTTAGACTTTTGGTCTCATTAGTGCCATAAATTAAGTATGGGTGAAAGGAGAATAAATGTGGAAAAACTGGTAGTATTCAATGACATCTACTTCTTACTCATTCTTAAACTCATGACTATTTGCTTTCCCATTACTTTCTCCTTTGGTTGAATATATATGTATGAACTTACCTATCCATTCAATTACTTGGTGCACGTTATATGTCAGGCAGTGTACTAGAGGTAGATGCAAGGAATACAGTGGTGAAGAAGAAAGACATGGTCCTTGTAGTCATACACTGTTTATAATCTGGTTACCATTATAATACAATGAGATAAGGCCTACGAAAAAGGATGTAAAAGAGGCTCTGTGAGCATTTAGGTTTCAAAGAAACTTTCTTGGAGGAAAAAATGTGAACTTGTGACCTCACCTTAGCTCCAGGCAGACATGGTGGTTCAGGTCTAGAGGGAATGTCTAGCCTGTGAGAAGGCCTGTGGTGAAAGTGTACAATTCTGGGGTGTTTGAGGAACTGAAGAGAATTCAGCGCTGTGGCTCTAGTGCAGTTCAAGTGAGTGTAGGGCTGAGAGAAGAGGGGTGAGGAATAGTAAGCTTTATGAGATACCATGATGGGACTTGCCATAATGTGGGTGTTTCAATTTGATCAAAGACCAGTGGATAGACATGGAAAGGTTTCAGGTGGAGACAGAATGACATGATCAGACGTGTGCCTTAGTAAGAGTACTTTGGCTAAGATGTGGAGAAAAGAAGGGCACACAGAGAGGGGAGAGAAGAAATGGAACACTTAGAGACTAAATTCACAGATTATGGCAGTAATTGGTCAAGATCATGAACTACAGATTACCAGGAGAAGAAGGAAGTGAATGGATTTGAGAAATGATTAGAAGGTAAATAGGTGTTAATGACAGAATGTTGGAGGAATTGGAGAGAGTACAGCCAACAATGAGCCATTGGGCAGAAAGATGATGATGTCTTTTTCAGAGATGGGAAATGAAAGGCAACACTTGTTGAGGTAAGGGTGGAAATGAAATCAGGTTTTGTACAAGATAAATTCCAGGCTTCTATGAGTAGATGTTTACTGTAGACTGAATGTTTGTATCCAGCCCCACCCCCTGCCTCCAAATTTATGTTGAAATGCTAAACTCTAAGGTGACAGTATTTGGAGATGTGACCTATGGGAAGTGAATACATAATGAGGGGAGAGCCCTCATGAATGAGATTTGTACCCTTAAAAATAGACCCAGGAGAGATCCATTGCCCATTTCCCCAGGTGAGGACACAGTGAAAAGTTGGGACTTTTGAATGAGAAAGCAGGTCCTGACCAGATACTGAATCTGCCCAAGATTTGATCTTGAACTTCCCAGCCTCTGGAACTGTGAGAAATAAATTTCTGTTTACTATAAGCTACCTAGTCTATGGTATTCTGCTGTAGCAGCCTGACTAGACTAAGACAACTGTAACTACTGCAAGACAACATTCAGATTAAGATTAAATTGTAACTACTGCAAGACAACATTCAGATTAAGAAAACCCAGGAATGTTAACATCTAAACCTACAAAACTGACAAAAGAGACTGAAGACTGAAGGAAAACCAGAAGACTGGAGTATCCTAAAAGCCCAGGGAAGAGAGCTCTCAGGAAGCCTGGACTGTCCATTACTGCAGATCAGTGTGTTAAAATATTAATAGTAGCCACTGGATATTATGGGAGATAATTGAGACTTCAGTAAGAGTGATTTCAGCGAAGCAATGAGGACAAAGATGAAACTGCAGTGGGCAGAGATAATGAATGGGATGTGAGAAAGTGGAGACTAACTCATGGAGTCTTGACAGTGAAGAGGTGGCAACTGGGAAATAGCCAGAGGGAGACATGAGGTAGAAATGGGCTTGAAGGTTTTTTTTCCCCCTAATTAATCACTTTCTTCCCCTTGAATAATAAAGAAATAAATGCTCATGGATAATAAATTCCTAGAGCCCAGAAGGATAGATGGTGAAGAATATAAACAGAAGTACCTTCCCCCATCTCCTGTATGTATACATCTCCTGTATCCATATTTGTGACCCCTCCTGGAAATTTTTATACATAGACAACCAAATATACCCATATACATTACATACACACACACACACACACACACACACATGCACGCACGCATATATGTGCACACACATGGGATCCCACCATACCTCTTTTCCTTAAGGGTATAGTTTGGACTTCTGTCTATATTCGAACACACAGGTATAATTTGCCTCTTTTTAATAACCACATAGTATTCCTTAGTGTGGGCCTCTAGTGGTTTAATCAGTCCCTGATGACCTTCTAAGTTTTTTCTTCTTTTCTTTTCTTTTTCTTTTTTTTTTGTGATTACCACCCAGTTTCAAAAAGTATCTTACTATACATATCTTTGTGCACATGTGCATGTATTTATGGTTTGAATTTCTAGATGTCAATCTACTAGATCAAAGAGCACATACAGGGCAGCCCCGGTGGCTCAGCGGTTTAGCGCCACCTGCAGCCTGGGGTGTGATCCTGGAGACCCAGGATCGAGTCCCACGTCGGGCTCTCTGCATGGAGCCTGCTTCTCCCTCTGCCTGTGTCTCTGCCTCTCTCTCTCTCAATCTGAATAAATAAGTAAATCTTAGGAAAAAAAAAAAAAGAGCACATACAGGGTATCCCTGGGTGGCTCAGCAGTTTAGCCACTGCCTTCGGCCCAGGGCATGATCCTGGAGTCCCGGGATCGAGTTCCACATCAGGCTCCCTGCATGGAGCCTGATTGTCCCTCTGCCTGTGTCTCTGCCTCTCTCTCTCTCTCTGTGTGTGTCCTCATGAATAAATAAAATCTTAAAAAAAAAAAGAAATATTAAAAAAAAAGCACATACATTTAAAATTCTGATATTGCTAAATTACCCTGCATAAAACATGGCATCAATTTAAACTCCTACCAATGGTGTATGTTTCTAAACGCTATCACCAAAATGGGATATGGCTGAATTTTAAAAACTTTTGACAGGATAACTGGTGAAAAATGGCATTTCATTGAGTGCCTGCGAGGCTTAGTTGGTAAAGCATCGGCCTTTCGCTCGGGTCATGATCCTGGAGTTCTTGGATGGAGCCCCATATAGGGCTCCTTGCTCAGTGGGGAGTCTGCTTCTCCCTTTCCCTCTGCCTCTCTCTCTGCTCTTTTTCTCTCACTCACTCTCTCTCAAATAAAATCTTTTTAAAAATCGTATTTCATTATTGCTTTAGTATGCATTTCTTTAATTATAAGGTTGAGACTTTTTTTTGAAGTTGAAACATTTTATTAATTTATTATTTTTTAAAAAAAGATTTGGGAATCCCTGGGTGGCTCAGTGGTTTAGCGTCTGCCTTTGGCCCAGGGCACGATCCTGGAGCCCCGGGATCGAGTCCTGCGTCGGGCTCCTGGCATGGAGCCTGCTTCTCCCTCCTCCTGTGTCTCTGCCTCTCTATGTCTATCATAAATAAATAAATAAATAAATAAATAAATAAATAAATCTTTAAAAATAAAAGATTTTATTTACTTATTCATGAGAGAGACAGAGAGAGAGAGAGGCAGAGACACAGGCAGTGGGAGAAGCAGGCTCCATGCGGGGAGCCCGACGCGGGACTCGATCCCGGGACTCCAGGATCACACCTGAGTAGGTGCTCAACTGCTGAGCCACCCAGGCATCTTGATGTTGAAACATTTTAATTTCAGTTTCCTTTTATTTTCTTATAAGCTGTTATTTTATGTTCTTAAAACTTTTCCCTAATTGTTGAATTTTACTGGTATATAAATGCTTTGTATGCTAATCAGTACTTTTCCTGTCATATACATAATTACTTCCCCCAGTTTATGCTTAGAAAGGATTCTCCCACTCCAAGATCATAAGAAATCCAGCTATACATTTTCTTTTAGTGCTTTTAATTTTTCACACAATCCATTTGGATTTGGGGAGAGGAGAGATGAAAGGAGTACAAAAGTACAAAGCACATTTCAACAAATTATAGAAATATGATGACCACAAATTGACACATTCATTATTACCACATTCTATTCTGTGGTAAGAGTTCTGTAAGAGTTGTTGTTTTGAGTATGTTTCTCTGTGTGTATATATGTGTGATTTTTACTGTTCCTTTTTCCTTCCTTTTCAATCATTTCCACAGCAGGTCAGGATTCCTATCAACACAGGCAATGGAGAGTATAATGGAAAAGGCACCCAACTTGGAGCCTAGAGCCCTATATATTTATGTCATCTCAAGCAAACTGGCCATCTGTGATGAGGAGCAAATAATTTCTTTCTTTTTTTCTTTTCTTTTTAGAAGATTTTATTTATTCATGAGATACACAGAGACATTAGTAGAGGGAGAAACAGACTCCCTATGGGGAGCCCAATGCGGAACTCGATCCCAGGACCCCAGGATCACAACCTGAGCCAAAGGCAGATGCTCAAACACTGAGCACAGAATAAATCAGATGCCCCTAATTTATTCTTTCTGAACCTTAGTTACCTCATTTGTAAAATGTAGATAATGATTTATCTTCCTATACCTCACATAGTTATTGTGAGAATCAAATATAATGATCTATGATTTCACAAACATCTCATAAACTATAGCACCATACCAATGGGGCTGTCATTGCTGACATGGGGCTTTTTCACAGCGATATGACATATGTAAGTTCATTTTATGTAAAGTATTCATTTGGTTGAAATGAAGACAGTTATTCTTCAAAATATTCTTTGCTGGAAGAAGATGTAGAAGGAATAAATGTACAAAAACAACTTTTTCTATGAAGATAAAGCATTCAAATGAATTATAAAATGCTATCATGATACAACTGGATTGGATTTTAATTCATAAAACTAAGGGATTACAGCAGCAGTAAACACTGGTAAGAGAAACTATAATCTATAGCTAGATTATATTGATTAATTAATAACCTGAAGTCCAATAATTTCTGAGAAACTGTCATTCTATCCAAGTATACCATATTGAAAAAGATCAGTCTCCTTTATTATCTAGAATTTGTTTGGACTCTTCTGTTTCAGGGTAACAAACATGAAGTTCCTTAACAGGACAGGCATTGTGCTAGAGAATGAGGATACAAAGGCTGTTTATACTCTTGAGGAGCTTCCAATCTGCTGCAGTAAGCAGAAATATGAAAAGATAAATTCAGTAGAAAGTAGTCCTGTAATAATACTCCCATAAGTTTGGCCATTAGTGGGTACATGGGGTAGGTGTTTAGTTTAGGATGATGTATAGGAAGAACAAGGCAAAGTCCAAAGGCACAGGACTTCTGATTTGGATATTGTTGCAGGAGTATGAATTAGATATGTTATAAATTACGACAAAGGACAGGAGGTAGGAATAGGAAATGGTATTTGGGATAGAAAGGGCAGCAAGATCAAAAGCACAGAAATCCAGAACAGCGTGGTAAGTAAATGACAGACTTGTCCTAGGAGTGAGAGAAGACAGTGCTGGGAGTTAGGCATGGATGGGGCCATGTTGCACTTTGTATGTTATGCTAAAGACTACAGATTAATAAAAGTATGATATACATATGTGATGAGATATTAAAATTGAAGTTTCAATTGAGACATTAAGAGAAAACAGATTCGTATATTGAAGCCAAGTTCCCAACAAACTGTAGACCTTACAAAGAAATGTTTTAGAGCCAGTTCTATTACATTCAACCTCTCAGAACAAGACTATAAAAAGTGGTCAGGGGGCGCCTGGTTGGCTCAGTCAGCTAAGCATCTGCCTTTGGCTTAGGTCATGATCTTAGGGTCCAGGCTCCCTGCTCAGCGAGGAGTCTGCTTCTCCTCTCTCTCTGCCCCTCCTCCCAGCTTTACGTGCTCTCTCTCTCTCTTAAATAAATAAACAAAATCTTTTTTTTTTGAAAAAGTGGTCAGAGAACGGAGAAGGGAAAGGGTTTTGTGAGAGAGAACTTCTGGAGAAAGCTGTGAGGCTCATCTTCCTGCTTCCCACCAGGGAAATGGGCAGATGATGCATACAGGGTGAAGTTTGAGTCTATCTGGAAAATTTAAATGATGAGAAATGATGAATTGTTGGTGGCAGAACCGAAGAGGGTTGATACTTTTAGATTAGCTTGCACTCCTAGAGTTTGAACCTAAGAGGGTTGATGCTTTTAGATTAGCTTGACTCCCAGAGTTTGTCAGGGCAAAGGGTGTGTGGATATTTCCTGTGGACCAGAGGACTAGAAGGGTGAAGAGACCAGAAGAACAAGAATTCCTTTCGAGAAATTGTGAAAGAAGTTGCTAGTGAACACCTGGGACAGACATGTACACACTAACCTCAATGAAACCACAGATGATAGCTGCTCAGAGATGAGACACTTGTTATCCTATGATGGAACAGGCAGTTTTAACAGGCTGTCAGCCAGGCTCAGACAGCATTATGGGATGCTAAGATAGTACTAGAACTTTCTTATCCCCTTTTCTCTTCTTTCTGTCTCCTCTTGCCCAGAACCTTCTGGCAACCTTCTAAAACCATGGTTAGCAAACTGGAAGGGAAGAGCAGATGAGGAGAGAAGTAGGTGGTTTACAATATTTCCTACTCCAAAGGAAGGCAGACTTCCTGTAACTGGCGTGGCTGGGGCAAGTTTGCAATTTTGATATCTTGGACTGAATACCAGTAAGTTCTGAGTCAAGACCTTTTTATTTAAATCAACAAAAGATTAAATAAATAGACTAGTGACCTAAATATAAAGATAAAAATCATGAAATGTCTAGAAGAAAACACAGGTGAAAATCTCTTGGGACATAAAAAACACCGTACATGCAGCTGGTGGGAATATAAAATAGGTACCAATATTCTGGAAGAGCTTGGCAGTTTCTTACATACCTAAACATGTGTTTACCATCCAACCCAGCAACTGCACTTACGTGCACTTATACTAGAGAAGTGAAAACTTATGCACATGTAACTTTTCTTCATGTGTACGCAAATGTTCTTCAGTGAGTCAATGATTTCACAACTCTGGAATATCCATACAGTGGAATACTACTTAGCGATAACAAGGAATAAACTAATGATAGATGCAACAACTGGGTGGATTTCAAGGGCATTCTATGCACTAAAAAAAGGGTAATCTTAATTGGTTATTTGCCATATGATTCCATTTATATAATATTCTTGAAATAGCAAAACTATAGAGATGGAAAATTAGTGGTTGCGAGAGGGCAGGGATGGTTGTGGGGAGGCAGGTATGACCGTGAAGGGGCAGAGGGAGTTCTTTTCTGGTAATGGAACAATTCTATATCTTGATTGTGGTGGTGACTATACAAATCTATACATAGAATTAAATTGCATAGAACTATAAACACACAGAGATGAGAGCTTGTGAAAATCGAGTAGCATTTGTAGTCCAATTAACAGAATTATACCAAAATCAATTATGTGGTTTTGATATTATAACATGGGTATAGGATACAGCTATCAGAGGAAGCTGGGGGAGGGTTTTATAAGACTCTATGTACTATTTTTACAATTTCTTGTGAGTATATAAATTCAAAGGAAAAAGTTAAAAAATCAGTTCTAATTAGAAGCTCAACAAGCTCAGTATATTGTACCCAAATCCTCCCTACAAATGAACACCACACTTAACTTTTAGGTATCTCCTGACGGTGAACAAGCAGACTGCTTTAAAACCATGCTTTGTCAGTAAGCCTCAGAATTGAGGACATCACTGCAAAGGTTTTTACTTGAGGGATGTTTAAAGGAGTTAAGAAAGTTCTCCATGTGTTATCTTTACCTCAAGATACTGGTAAATTTCAGTAGCGCTTCCAGAGTAAGGGTGCAACCTGACAGACAGTTGGAATCTTAGAATGCCTGACAATGTAGTATGTCCATTTCCTAGTGTTTAAAACTTTTTATTTTATTTTTTATTTATTTTTTTTAATTTTTATTTATTTATGATAGAGAGAGAGAGATAGAGAGAGAGGCAGAGACATAGGCAGAGGGAGAAGCAGGCTCCATGCACCGGGAGCCCGACGTGGGATTCGATCCCGGGTCTCCAGGATCGTGCCCTGGGCCAAAGGCAGGCGCCAAACCACTGCGCCGCCCAGGGATCCCCTAAAACTTTTTAAAAGTGCATTTGAATTAAAGGTATATATTTCAGTCTTCTCCTGTCCCAACACCCTCTCTCATGACATGGCTTTAATTTGAAAATGTTGCCAACATTGATTCCAGGAAATCACTTTACTGGCTTTTATCTGATTAGATGGCTTTGGAACTATGATGACTTTGTGACATCCTATTGATTTTGCCTCTAAAATGTTCCTCCTATCTTGTCTCTGCCTCTTCATTCCCAGTGTCACTATCCTTCTTATAGCCTTCATTATTTCTTACAATAGCTTTTTGCTAACTGGTTTCCCAAACTTAGTCTCTGCAAACCAAGTCATTTGAAATTTTCCATTCCTGTATTAATCTATATATGCACAATTCTGATTAGGTCATTTCCTTGCTCAAAAGTGTTTAAAGGCTCCCTATTGCTATGATAAAATCCAAACTCCTTAGTATGACATTCAAGGACATCCCTGTATATGGAATATTAGGTTGAAAATAATTTTCACTCAGAATTTTAAAGACATTTCTCCACTGACTTCCAGTTTTCAATATTTCTATTGAGAATTATAATGTGATCTTCCCACTACTCTGGTATGTAACCTATTTTTTCTTTCTAGAAGCTTTTAAGAGTTTTTTTTAAGCCTCAGTTATCTGATATTTCTTGATGATGTAAATTGGTGTGTGTGTGTGTGTGCGTTGGGGAGGAGGTGCTTTTGTCTTTTTTCATTCACTGTGCTGGGAATTTGATGGCCTTTCCAACCTGGACATTTATGTTTTCTTGTTTTGAGACATTTTCTTGTGTTGTTTCTTTGACAATTTCCTCTCCGAAGTTTTTCTGTGTTCTCTTTTCCTAAAATCTTCTGGGTTGATTTTCTCAATTTTTGTTCCACTTTCTGGGAGAGTGATTTGACTCAAGCTTTTATATTTTTAATTTCTAAGCTCTCTTTCTTGTTTCTTTGATGTTCCTTTTCTTGTATCTTCTTGTTATTGTTCCATACATGTACAATCTTATCTTTTGAAAATATTTTGCTTTAAAGTTGTTTTGGCCCTGTGTGGTGTTTCTATTTCTCCTGGGTTGTTTATTTTCCCCCTCCTATTTATTTGGTTTGCTCTCCTTCATGATAGAGACTCTCCTCCAATATCTGGAGATTCTTGATTATCTGTTTATATTTCATAGTAAAGCACTGGAAAACACGAGGGAAGTTTTGTGCAATGGAATAGAGCTTATAGACTAATGAGCTTCACTCTATAGTATTTCCGGGCCAGCTGGTTTTTTTTTTTTTTTAATAATTTAACTTTTTTATTGAGGTTGAGACATGATTCACACCCCATAGAACCTATCCATTTAAAGTATACAGTTTTCAGTATATTCAGATTTGTGCAATTATCATCACAATCTAAGCTTAAAACATTTTCATTGCTCTAAAAAGAAGCCTCATGCCCACTTGCAGTCATTCCTCATTCATCACTTCCCCTATCTTATATACCCAGCCTCTGGCAACCATTAATCTACTGTTTCTATAGATTTGCTTATTCTGGACATTTCATATGAATGGAATCATACAATATAGGTCTTTTGTGGTGGGCTTTTCCACTCAGTATAAAGTTTTCAAGATTGATCCATGTTGTAGCATGTATTAGTACTTCATTCCTTTTTATGGCTGAATAATACATTTGGCCTTGAACAACCCAGGTTTGAGCTGTGCAGGTGCACATACTTATTAGTGGATTTTTTTCAGTAAATACAGTATGGTACTATAAATATATTTTCTCTTCCTTAGGATTTTAAAAACATTTTCTTTTCTCTAGCTAATTGTACTGTAAGAATACAGTCTGTAATATACATAACATACATTAATTGACTGTTTATGTTACCCATAAAGATTCTTGTCAACAATGGGCTATTAGCAGTTAGGTTTTTGGGGAGTCTAAAAATTATATGTGGATTTTCAACACACACTTAGGTTAGCATACCTAACCCCTGTGTTGAGTTCAAGGGACAACTGTAATGCATTGTATTGATATATCATGTTTTGTATATCCATTA
Organism: Canis lupus familiaris; assembly: GCF_011100685.1. Taxonomy (NCBI): domain Eukaryota; kingdom Metazoa; phylum Chordata; class Mammalia; order Carnivora; family Canidae; genus Canis; species Canis lupus. The sequence continues at coordinate 21,190,337 of NC_049228.1, forward strand.
ATCAGTTGGTCATTACCACTTTTTGGCTAATATGAATAATGCTGCTATGAATATTCATGTATAAGTTTTTGTGATGACATATGTTTTCATTTCTCTTGGATATACTTATGAGTGGAATTACTAGAGAGGACTGTAATAGGCCAACACAAATGTTGCTATCTGTAGGTCTTTTTATGTGGGTTGGTTCCGTTTCTCAAATTTGCTATGTGATAAATGTAAACCTGACTGCTGGCCTTCAAGAGCTGTGTGGTGTTGAATCATTCCAGAGTTCTAGAGGTAGGTAGATAAATCAACCTCATTCTTTTGTTAGAGATTGCTAGTTGTCCTTCTAATGTCTAACCCTCCCACCTTCCTTAATAACAGACTCTTGCATTATGGGGGGAAATGATGTACCCAGGTACAACATTTCCCAGCCTCTCTTGCAGAAAGAGGTGGCAATGAGACACAACAGAAGTCACTGGATGGGGTTTCAGGAAAATGGCTTTAAAGGAAAAACACTTAGCTGGAAGACAGGCACCATTTTATGATACCTGAAACATGGGTGCTATGGCTGAATCTTTAGTAGCTCCACTCTATCTGTAAAGAGATCCTTTAAGACCCTAAGGATGGCAGAGGGAAAAGCTCAAAAAGAACTGTGCTCCTTTAGCCAGGCCTGGACTGCCCACCTTCAGATTTCTTTTTTCTTTTTTAAGTGAGGAAGAAATAATTTTGACTGTGTAAGCCATTACTATTAACTACTAGCTGATCTGAATCTGAAGTGATAGAATTCTTTTCAGAATTTCATTCTGTAGGCAACTACATCTGATCCCCTAATTTTAAGTAATCTATCATTCAGCTTTCTCCTTGTTTCATCAAAGATGGATCATATTTCTGTTTTTTATACTCAGCAATTTTTAAGACAAAAAAGCAGTAGCTTTTTTCCCTACCAACTTCAAAACTGGAACTTTACCTTTCCAATTTTATTTCCTACTTTTCTGCCTTACATACTATCAATTATTCAGTATTTCTCTTCAAGCTCCATAATCATCTAGAATCTGCTTTTGCTCATTATTGCTCTCTTCCTGTGTCTCTTTCTATGTTCATATAATACCTGTTGCACTCATAGGCCACTGCGCTGTAAGGTTGTTCCTGGTCATCCAAGAGCAAGTCATCTCACCTCACTTGTACCATTTCTCCCTGGACATTAACTTCTTTTGTTGGACTCTCCTGAGGTTGGGGCCATGTTTTTAGTTCTCCTCATTCCTTTGTAGCACATAGCTTTCTGGTGTGTATCTAACCATCACACATCATAGATGTTACTGTACATCAAGAAATTTGGTTTTTTAGAAATATTAATTGGCAAAACTTCACTTCTTATGCCTGTGCCCCCACAATTTCATAAAGGAAATTCTGAGTTTAAGGATCATTATAAATTGACCCAAAAAGCAACACCAGTACCAAATTCTACCACAGCTTTATAGCAGAGTTTATGGCTAGTAGATCATTGGCTAGACAAACCTGGAGAAAAAATAACCAAACAAATATAATACATCCAAACTCTAGTGAGTATATCCATTTATGGGAAGAATAGTTTTTGAAAAAAAAAATTTTTTTTTAAAGATTTTATTTATTTTTTCATGAGAGACAGAGAGAGAGAGAGAGAGAGATGCAGAGACACAGGCAGAGGGAGAAGCAGGCTCCATGCAAGGAGCCTGATGTGGGACTCGATCCCCGGTCTCCAGGATCACACCTTGGGCTGCAGGCAGCGCTAAACCGCTGTGCCACCGGGGCTGCCCTGAAAATTTTCTGTATAGGAAACTTCTATAATTCAAATGGATTTGAAAAATATAAATATTTGAGATTTACTGGTACCTTTTTATTATGCTATATTTGAGACACAAATATACTACTACTGATTGAAGCAGAACTGCATGGAAGGCACATATACTAAATTTAGGTCACTGAAAAGACTAAAAGTACACTAGCTATATAAAAGCAATATAGGAGACTCCAGGAGAATACAACCTCTTGGTAGTTCAATCTAAGCATTCCTTTAGGCTACCTAAAGCAAAATGGAATAGGAGGGAGCATTTTGAAATTATGAAAGTGATATTTAGTGCAAGTTTAAAAAATAAAGTACACCTATAAAAAATATTTCCCTGTCACTCAAACATATACATGATGATGCACAGTTTAAGAAAGTTGGAGTGTTTCAGTAGTTGTACAATATCCTAATTCTTAAAAACCAATATTCTGAAAAAATGTATCATTACATTTTATTGACTTATTTATAAAATGCTTTTAATTCTTAGAATGATGAAAATTGTAGAATAATAGGAATATAAGGAAAATATATGAAAAAAATCAGCTTTTTTATGATTAAAACAAAGAGGTATAAAAGAGATAATTAACGATATGACTACACAGCAAATTGGACTGACTTGCAAATTTCACAGAGCACCTCTAAAGTGGTTCAAGGATAAGAATCGCTGATAAAGCAGTATACTGTTTCTCATCAACTAAGTATGGGAGACAAGTTACTTAATCTACAAAAAAGGAGAGTAATTCTCTGCCTGGCAAATCTATAATCTGCCATTACAGAGACTGTAATCTCTGTTTGTTACATAGATAGCTAAAAATAATGAACTTTGAAAGAAAAAAAAATCCAGGATAAATAAGAGTATCAAATATGAAAGGCAGACAGGAGTTCAAATCCAAGCTCTACTACCTACTAGCTGTGTGACCTTGGGCAAGCTTCTCAATTTCTTTTATCTTAGTTCCTCATCTGCAAAATGAGGGTAATAACAGTATCTAGAGTTGTATTACATGAAAGACTACCTTAAAAATAGTTGGCAAATAGTAAGCACTCAGTAAACGCTAGTGATGGCAGCAATGTGTCAGAAAACAGCAAGTGCCATTTCCTAAATTTTGACCAATGTGGAAATATGAAGCATTAAAAATGTGTTCTAGCACACATCCAACAATTTTAGGTTACTCTCCTTAATGAGCTATGCATCTGGCGGGTATGCAAGCTGACAGCCCTAATAATCAAAATCTTGCTTTTCATACATGTCTTCTAGATGTGACTGCAAACCAATACAGCTGATTCCACATGCTGTACAACAGAGAACTATGTAGCTGTGAACTGCATGGACTTAAGCCAAATTGCTCAAGTTCCAATACCATTTTTGCTATTTACTAAGCTGTATGATCTTGGGCAAGATTGTTTAATCTCTCTGTGCCTTGGATTCTTCATCTACAAAGTGGTGATAATAATATTTATCTTATAGGGTTACTATAAACATTAAACAAGGTAATGTATATAGAGCACCTAGTGTAGTGCTCAAAACATGTTTGCTATTGTCATCATCATTCTATAGTCCTTCTACAACAGAAAGATACATCTGTGACCATTAGAATTTAATTCGATAGAAACAGGACTTAAATTAGTTCTTACTTTCCAATATTATAGGATTCTTAAACTGCCAGGGCATCTGAGCCAATACTCTGTACCTTGCCTCAATACCAGCAAGACAAAAAAAAGTGAATTTAGTATTGGATCTTTCCAATAATCACTGATACAAAGTTAGAGATGACCAAAAATGCCTTATCAAAACCCACTGAAGACTTGCTTTCCCTGTTTAAAACAAAAACAAAACCAAAACCGCCTCCTGTTTTAAGCAAGTTAACTTCCTACCTGTCATCTGCATTACGAAGGGATGGTAGCCGAAAGCTCGTGTTTCTGTCAAGCTTTGATTGGCTTTTGGTCCTCTTGATGGAGCCTTTCAGGCGCTTGCTGAAGAACCCCTAGGATGAAAAGGCAGAAGGTGACGGGAGAGAAAACCAAAAGAGCACCTTGATGTCTCCTTACTCTTCTGTACTACCTCTGAAAAAAATACTACAATTTTTATAATGAATACCAGAAAAAGAATCCAGCTTTTAATGTTTTAATTGATAAATAATGGGACACCTGGGTGGCTCAGTGGTTGGGCGTCTGCCTTCAGCTCAGGGAATGATCTCATGGTCCCCAGATCAAATCCCACATCAGGTTCCCTGCATGGGGCCTGCTTCTCCCTCTGCCTGTGTCTTTCCCTTTCTCTCTCTGTGTCTCTCATGAATAAATAAATAAAATCTTTTAAAAAAATTTATAAATAACAGTTGCTTGAAACCACCTGTTAATGTGATGAAAAATTTTTTTCTTCTAGGATAACTGGTATAATTAAACTTTTTGATAACACTTATTTCTTAAATAAGAGAAGTTTTATTCTAAGAACTACCCCCCCACCCCCAGCAAAACCTCTCAAACCAAAAAAAAAAAGAATTACGTAACTAGTATAAGGTAATGTGTTGGTAGTCTCAAAAGTGTTAAAGTTTGGTCTTTGTCACCTTGGGTATGTTATTTGTAAACTTGTTTTAAATGTAGCTAAACTACAAGACAGTGTGGTACTGGCACAAAAACAGACACATAGATCAATGGAACAGAATAGAGAACCCAGAAGTGGACCCTGAACTTTATGGGCAACTAATATTCGATAAAGGAGGAAAGACTATCCATTGGAAGAAAGACAGTCTCTTCAATAAATGGTGCTGGGAAAATTGGACATCCACATGCAGAAGAATGAAACTAGACCACTCTCTTGCACCATACACAAAGATAAACTCAAAATGGATGAAAGATCTAAATGTGAGACAAGATTCCATCAAAATCCTAGAGGAGAACACAGGCAACACCCTTTTTGAACTCAGCCACAGTAACTTCTTGCAAGATACATCCACGAAGGCATAAGAAACAAAAGCAAAAATGAACTATTGGGACTTCATCAAGATAAGAAGCTTTTGCACAGCAAAAGTTGTGAAGAGTCAACAAAACTCAAAGACAACCTACAGAACGGGAGAAGATATTTGCAAATGACAGATCAGATAAAGGGCTAGTTTCCAAGATCTATAAAGAACTTATTAAACTCAACACCAAAGAAACAAACAATCCAATCATGAAATGGGCAAAAGACATGAAGAGAAATCTCACAGAGGAAGACATAGACATGGCCAACACGCACATGAGAAAATGCTCCGCATCACTTGCCATCAGGGAAATACAAATCAAAACCACAATGAGATACCACCTCACACCAGTGAGAATGGGGAAAATTAACAAGGCAGGAAACCACAAATGTTGGAGAGGATGCGGAGAAAAGGGAACCCTCTTACACTGTTGGTGGGAATGTGAACTGGTGCAGCCACTCTGGAAAACTGTGTGGAGGTTCCTCAAACAGTTAAAAATATACCTGCCCTACGACCCAGCAATTGCACTGTTGGGGATTTACCCCAAAGATACAGATGCAATGAAACGCCGGGACACCTGCACCCCGATGTTTATAGCAGCAATGGCCACGATAGCCAAACTGTGGAAGGAGCCTCGGTGTCCATCGAAAGATGAATGGATAAAGAAGCTGTGGTTTATGTATACAATGGAATATTACTCAGCCATTAGAAGCGACAAATACCCACCATTTGCTTGGACGTGGATGGAACTGGAGGGTATTATGCTGAGTGAAGTAAGTCAATCGGAGAAGGACAAACATTATATGTTCTCATTCATTTAGGGAATATAAATAATAGTGAAAGGGAATATAAGGGAAAGGAGAAGAAATGTGTGGGAAATATCAGAAAGGGAGACAGAACATAAAGACTCCTAACTCTGGAAAACGAACTAGGGGTGGTGGAAGGGGAGGAGGGTGGGGGGTGGGAGTGAATGGGTGACGGGCATGAGGGGGGCACTTGACGGGATGAGCCCTGGGTGTTATTCTGTATGTTGGTAAATTGAACACCAATAAAAAATTAATTTATTTAAAAAAATAAATGTAGCTAAACTATCCCAAAATAGATAATCATTTATGAAACCACTGAACATCTAGATTTCAGAACAAAGTAGTTTATAGTTTTTGGCCTCTGCTTGCCTCCTACCACCTCCATCAAACTACCTAAAGTTCCTATAAACATTTCCTAGTCTTTGCACCTGGTAAACAATGAGCACCCAATAAAAGTGTGTAGAATAATGGAATAAATGCATACATGAATGATGATGGCCACTGCTTTCAAGTAACAATTCTACTGTTGGCAGATGAAAGGGCAGCTTACGTAAATATACAAAATGTCTTAGAAAAAGTTAAAATTCAAAGTATTTTGATGCTGAGAAAATGACCTTCTAATCATCTTGAGATAAATATTATCTTGTAAAAGCTACATACAATAAACATTTCCATAAAGAAGAAAAAGAAATGCTGAGTCAAGATCAGCATGTCAAATCTTTTATATTCTTTTACTAATCACCAAAGCCCACTGTTCTGGGTGAAGACTATATTAATCAAGATACACTGGGTTATATTTATCTCACCATCTTAGTACATATCTATCTGTGAGCAGATCAACTAAGGGAGATGGGGGCTTGGCCCTATGCTACTCTCACTCAGGGACTTAGGCCAAAGGAGGCTCCTCCTCTGTGCATCTATTAGTTGCTTCAGCAGGAGAAAGGAAATGTGGCAAGTTATGTACTAGTTCTTAAAGCTTCATGTCATTTCTTGTCTCATCTCACTGGACAAAATCACATGATCACACCTAAATTCCATGGGAAAAGGGTATACAATTGTATCATGTATCCAGAAAGAAAACTGGGAATATCTGGTGAACACTAATGTAGACTGTCACAGTGTGCTTACCCATGCCAAGTATTTTGCAAACACACAGGCATTGCTCTCTCCATTTGGAAAAATGGAAACAAACTTATTTGAATCAGAAGTAAAACTATTTAGATGACTTAAAAAAAAAAAAAAAGACCTTATTTCTGTAGCCCAAAGAATAAAGCTAAAAATCCTAGAAAATACCACAGACATAATTCCCTAGGCTGTTTTTATTATAGGTGCATAGAAACTGACTGGAGAGAAGAAAACAAAACTTCTTTTTTTTTTTTTTTTAAAGTACTACATTTCTTTTTGTTTCTATTTTTTAAATTTTTTATTTTAAGTTCAACTTAGTTAACATATAGTGTGTTATTACTTTCAGGGGTAGAATTTAGTGATTCACTAGTTGTATACAACACTCAGTGCTCTGATCATGTGTATATCATGTGCCCTCCTTAGTGCCCAATTCCTCAGTTACTCCATCCCCCAACCCACCTCCCCTCCAGCAACACTACTTGTTTCCTAGAGTTAAGAGTCTCTTACGGTTTGCCTACCTTTCTGCTTTTATCTTATTTTTCCTTCCCTTGCCCTGTGTTCATCTGTTTTATTTCTTAAATTCTACAAATGAGTGAAATCATATGGTATTTGTCTTTCTTTGACTGACTTATTTTAGTTAGTATAATACCCACATTTCCTTTTCTTTTTTTAAAGATTTTATGGTTTTATTTTATTTTTTAAGATTTTATTTACTTATTTAAGAGAGAGAGAGCATGAGCAGTGGGCAGGAAGGGTAGAGAGAAGGAGAGGCAGACCCCTTACTAAGCAGGAACCCCAATATAGGGCTTAATCCCAGGACCCAGAGATCCTGACCTGAGCCAAAGACAGAAGCGTAACCAACTGAGCCACCCAGCTGCCCCAAGATTTTATTTTTAAGTAATCTCTATACCCAATGTGGGACTTGAACCTACAATCCCGAGATCAAGAGTTGTAATGTTCTACCAACTGAGTCAACCGGGCTCCCCTAAAGTACTGTATTTCTTAGAGACAGGCATTTGTCTGGTCTCCTGTACAATTTTAGCATTGCTAGGGAAAGTCACTGCCATTTGTTCTCCAAGGCAAAGGCTTTATTTACTACTTATTATGATTCAATCAGGATGAGTCACCACATTTGCTCACAAATGTAGTTAGCAAACCAGACATAAGTTTATAGAATTCTATTAGGATTGTTTATGGTTGGTTCAAAAACCACTGGCTTAAGTTGAGATTTGGCCCAAGGACTTGCTCATATACCATATATAAATGTATTTCAAAAAAAACACAGTTAACAGAATGTACTGGTGGATGTTCACTCATATAGCCACTTTTTGTGGCTCTTACTATATAATACTTTAAAAAAAAAAAGATTATTTATTTATTTATTTATTTATTTATTTATTTATTTATTTATTTATTAATGAAAGATACAGAGAGGCAGAGACACAGGCAGAGAGAGAGAAGCAGGCTCCATGCAGGGAGCCTGACGTGGGACTGGATCCCGGGTCTCCAGGATCACACCCTGGGCTGAAGGCAGGCACCAAACCGCTGAGCCACCCAGGCATCCCTAAATAATACTTTCTTATTTTAATCCATTTATTTTATAAATATTTGTTTTATGTCTATTTGTTGTAAAGCATCAGGTATTGCAAGAGAATCAAAGATAAAACAAACACAAACTCTGCCCCCAAGGAGCTTATAGTTTAATATGGGATATGGAGACTAATTATAAGTATATATGACACAATCAGGGAGGTAAGTGGTCTTAATGTATGGCATATTTAACCACAAAATATCATTTTTCGTTGACTCTAGGACACCACTGATTGTAAATAATACTATTATTTTATGTACACTATGAAAAAAGCTGCCAATAAAACTATAGCACAATGCTTTATCACTTAACATTTTTATTTTGTATTAAAAAAGTTTTATAGACTTACTTAGGCAGGTTTTGTCATATATCGTGATTACATAAAAAGAAAATATGGTTAAGGTATTCCTAATACTTCTTTCTTCTGAACTACTTTTTGACTTGGAGTAGTTGCTGTACATATTTTTCCACAAAATATCATCCTGTATCTTTTTGAGAATATTGATGGCAGAGTTATCTTAAAAGAGTAACTTAAAGGGATGTTAAAATGTGAAAAAAATGTGCATCTCAGATTGATAATGTGGTATTATTTTAGAAAGGTACATACAAATTTCAGGATTTCAGAGAAAGATGAGGTTACATCATCTGGAGAAATAAGAGGAAGTTCTATGGCAGAAGTGGAATGAATATGCTAGGTCCCAATGGGTAGACAGGATTTGGGTTTGGGGGTGCTGAGGAGCAGAGGTATTGTATGGAGCACAGCTTGAGAATGTCATGGAGATAAGAATACACTGGGCATCCCTTAAGTAGATGTAGTATGGCTGATATATAATTAGAAGTAGCAAAAAATAAGGTTGGGAAGGTGGTTGCCCACTTATTAATGCATACTTATTGCTCCCATTGGCCCTTAAACTTTTGAGGGAAGATGTAAGATATAATGTTTTATTCTATTTTAACATCTACCACAGTGTCTAAACTTTAGTAAGCACTAAAGTTTCACATAGATATTCAATATCTATGTGAAACTATGGTTGTTCTGGGAATACAGATAAGGGAAAGTTTAAGATAGCCCAGAGTAGTAATATTTCATAGAGGTGGTAGAATCCACAACAAAATTCTGCTTTTATTTCCTTGATAAAATTGAAACATGGTTCTCACCTGAGAATATGTTTAGCTCAGGCTATAAAGGTTGCTCTGGCATCAGTCTATTTAGCCATGTGGTCTCCTCCCACATAACTAAACAGATGATGCCACTAAAAACTCATTATATCCAAGCAAGTCTTAGCTTCTGCTATGCCTCTGTCCCAGACCAACTATGCAGTGAGCCAGTTTCTCAGTAACATTACCCCCTCACAGTGTATGGCATGCCCACTTGCCCTGCTTCTTCTGAGCAATTCCTTATGAAGAGATCACAATCCTTTGCACCAAGCAATTCTTCTGCCTTGACTATAGATTACTGGACCAAGGATGGATAACTAATATAAAAGTACCTAAGAGAGGGGGCCTGGTAAGAGTTCTTCCTGAAAGATACGGTATCATTTGGTACCTACTAAATATTCTAGTCTGATTCCTGGCCATTCCCTGCTGTACACTTTACTCTCTAGCAACTCTGAAAGCCTGACATTCTCTATGTTCACCATGCATCTCTGCTGCTGTTCATATTCCCTTCCTTTTCCCTGGTTAAGTCATCCTTTGAGACTCAGCTGAGGCATGATCTCTTCTAGCATGTTTTTTGACATGACCTACACCTTGCTCTAGATGAGGTGGCCCTCCTCTGTGCTTCCAAGTATTCCAAGTAAATACAGTCAGTCTTACATTCAGCATGCTGCATGCCCACTTATGTGCCAACAGCCTTCCCTCTAAACTCTGAATTCAGGGCAGGGATGAAGCAACCTTTAACTTCCCAGGGCAGGTCTGGTATCAGGCATTTTGTAGGGGCTCAATAAATGTCTGTAGGACGGAAATAAAATGGACTGTGAAATGAATAAAAGCCATTGTTGTAGTGTAGAAAGAGCAGGCAACTCTGAATCAGAATGTGTGGCTTCAAATCCTGGCTCCAATTTCTCCTATTGAATGACCCTGGACAAGTCCTAATTTCCAAGTTTCAGATTTCCCACCTGTAAAATGAGGAATAAAAAATCGTCTTCCTGGGGCCATTCCAAAGAATAAATTAACTGAATGGAAAAGTACTTTTAAAATAATGGAAAAATGGGTCCCTGTAAGTATTAAGTGAATGTGAATTTCGGGTGAGAGACCACTGAATAGATGAGGCAGAATCACAGTTTTTCCCCTTAGAAACAACCACATCAAAGGAAGGGAAGAAATAAGTTCCACAAATAGCAGGGATTTTTGGCTCTTTTGTTCAGTGATATATGCTAGTACCTACAGGAATACTTGGTACATCATAAGTACTCGATTAACATTTGTTGACTGACTGAATTTACTGAAGGTTTTCTGGATATGAAGCACTGGCTAGGAGCTTTCCAATATGCAATACTGTTTAATTGATGCAACAATGCTACAAAATAAGTATTCAGCAACTTGCTTCAGGTAACCCAGTTGGGAAATGAGGAGTCAGAATTTAAACCCAGGATATTGAAAGTACCTAAAAAAAAAAAAAAAGTTCATTCATTCATGTATTTATTGAGCACCCTTTATTGGCCAGATACTTGAGGCACTTGACATGTATCAGTGAACAAAACAAACACATATCTTTGCCTTCATTAAGTTTCATATACTAGTAGGAGACAGACAATACACAAAGAACACAATAAATTAGTAAAAGACAAGTGCTATAGAAAAATAGGGTCATGTAAAGAGCTGAGAATATAAAATGGTCATCATGATAAGCCTTTTGGAGAAATATTACACTGACTAAAGACTTGAAGGAGGTGAGTTAGCCTGCAGATATCAGAAGGGAAAAGCATTCCAGGCAACACGAATGGGCTGGGCAAAGGCTTTAGGTAGAAGAACTCCTGGTATGTTTCAGAAAGAGCCAAGAGGTCAGTGTGGCTGGAGTGGAGAAAGCAATGGGAAGGGTTGTGGGAAATGTCTCAGCAGTGGGGTGAGTGGACAGATCCTGCATGCCATTGTGAGGACTTTACCTTTTACTCTGATTTCTAAAGAAAGCAAAAGTGAGAGACAAGACCATCCAAAGTAGTCACAAATGAGAAAGCATTTGCTTTTCTGAGAGAAATAACTTATAGCTAAAGAGTAGAAATGTGTACTGATTTAATATGGTTTTGAGCAAGAATATGCACTATGTGAACAGTTCATTTTTAAAATCAACAGTAGATCACCTGTCAACAGCTGGGATAGAACATGTCTGACTTTTCCCAAGTCACACAACTGCTAAGTGGCAGAGTGTAACTTTATGCCCAGGCAGCCGGACTCTGGAACCTTTGCTTTTTAACCACTATACTACACCGATTCCCCATGTTCTCATTTCTCTTCAAAATACTTCTAGGCCCTATAATATAACACATTTTCTCCATGTGTGCTGCACTTAACTTCTACACATCTCTTATTACAGAATTATATACCACAAAAAAGAAAGAAATGCACTATGACAATTCGAAAATATGAGGGGGAAAAACCCAAAACACCCACTAAAGTGACATGTGACAGAAAAATTTGCCCCTAAGCCTCCTATCTATATAATTAAACTGAAGTAAAATAAAAACTCTATTGAAATTACTTTTATATTGAAATTACTTTTATATGACCACTGATTCAGTGGTCACTGTCAGAAAAAAAAATTCAAATATAAAATTTACAAAGAGATGGATATTGAGAGGAATATACTGCTTTCACATCAAGCTATAACTACGTCTTATGTGAATGATACTCCCATGAGCTGACTTAAAAATCCAATAGCATCAATAGAAACAAAGGAAAAGACTATAAATAAACTGATTTCCTCCTTCTGACACCAACCTCATCTAAAAAGACACTAACAAAACCCTCATAACAAATCCTACCTCATCCAATACTCCTTGGAAATACTGTTGCTACCAGCTACTGTTCTGAAAAACAGTAGAGAGCTTATCATTTAAGCAACTCCATTGTCATATAGCAAATGATACAACTAAAAGGACTTACTTTAATTAGTTGGTACTCCCTCTTTTCTGTCAAAATAAGGCTTAAATTTAGCAACTGCCAGGGAAAGGAAAAGCCAAATGTTGCCTTTTTCTGGAGCTTGGTATATGTTAAGAGAGCAATAAAAGTTGTTCTCCACCTACAAACCAGAGTAACCCCCGAAGACTGAACTTGGCTATCAGGGCATGTCTGGTAACTGAAATAAAACTGCTGCTATGCAACCACTCTCAGAAGCCTCCATGATGGTAACGAGAGCCGCCGACTTGCCCTTGTCCTTGGGCTGCCTCTGGTCCCTTAAGACGGGGTGGGGGTGGGGGGGGGAGTGGAGACGGAAAAGCATGTCATCACCTTTTACACAAAAACACCATGATCTGCAACCCAAGCCTGCTGCCATCCAGTGTGAGACTTTTTCTTATCAAAGGCTGCACCAGGGATTAAGGAAATCCAGATGATTTAAGTAACTTTACGAGCAGTTCCTTAAAATATTACATGCCTCACAATAAGAAAATGCTACCTTGTCTACTAGAAAGGACCCAGGTGAGAATTGTTCTCATCCTGGCTTCTTAAGTTTTCCCCTAATTAGTAGACTCATTTCTGTGTATTTGTGTGTTTTAGCAGTTCATGGAATTATGGATTGCAGTTATGAGAAGGGTGATGTCCTATATAAATGATTCCTTTCCTTATCTTTTAATATACTTTAGGAACTTACAGATGTTCTGAAAATGTTCACTAGAATTCAGTTGTGGACAATTAACAAGAAAGAAGGAAAAGGAAGGGTAACTGAAAATGTTAAACTCCACTTTGCAGTCATCATATTTCATTTCCTTAGTTTATCTTCCAGTTTGGGAAGTCCAAATACAAAGGGAAACTCTAGGTAACAAGGATAACAACAAAAGAAATCGTTGCAAAGTGCTCTCTAGTTAACAAGCAGTTTCATTGTGGGTAACATCCCCCCTAGTGGGGATTTTTGTTTGTTTTTGTTTTTGTTTTGCAAATTAAAGCATCAAAGGGAAAAAGAAAAGGTCCTATAATAAATTACGATTGTTTTTCTAGCTCAGAGCTGATGAATCAGAATCTTTGGGTGTTGAGCAGTGATCTGCATTTTTGACAAACATCTCATGATTCCCTTTTATTTAACAAAGTAAAACATTATGAAACTTTAAAACATATAAAAGCACATACATTAATACATTAACCACATATCCATTAATCAGATCGAACTCACATTATCGAACTTACTAATAATAATTGATATATTATTAGATATTAAAGTATAAAAGTAAAATATGTATATGTATTATATATACATGCTATTAAAATTATTATGATATGTATGACATACTGATATATTAAGATTTGTTTGGGAGGGCAAATACCTTTTCTACCCCTAAGAATATTCTTTTTTTTTTTAAGATTTTATTTATTTATTCATGAGAGACACAGAGAAAGAAAGAGAGAGAGAGAGTGAGAGAGAGAGAGAGGCAGAGGGAGAAGCAGGCTCCGTGCAGGGAGCCCAATGTGGGACTCGATCCCGGGGCTCCAGGACCATGCCCTGGGCCTAAGGCAGGCGCCAAACCACTTAGCCACCCAGGAATCTACCCCCCCCCCCCCCAGAATATTCTTTGTCTTTAGAGATTCATTTTCATTTGATAGAACATTGTTATATCAGATTTTTTTTGGTTATTACCTTCCTGTTAAATTTTTTCAAACCTTTTACTTTCAACTTTTATATGTTATAAATGTATCTTTTTTTTAAAAAAACATTGAGTCTATTGAGGTATAATTTATGAAAGGAAAATTCACTATATTTAGGTTTACAGTCTGATGAGTGTTAACAAGTATATATGCTACTGCTGAGATACGGATTTCTATCACCCAAACATTCCTTTATGCCACTTTACAGTCAATCCACTCCTCCTACCTCAGCCCCTAGTAACCACTAACCTGCTTTGTCCCTACAGTTTTATCTTTTACATACTGTTATAGAAATAGAATTATGCAGAATGGAGTCTTTTATCACTTAGCACACTGCTTTGGGAATTGATCCATGCTATTGCATGTATCAGTAGTCCACCATTCCTTTTGATTCCACATATGGATATACCAAAATATGTTTACCCATTTGGCAACTGATGGACATTTGGGTTGTTTCCAGTTTGGATCTTAGGAATAAATCTGCTCAAAAAAAAAATGTGTGAACAAGTCTTTACGTGGACATATGGTTTGGGAGTCACAGAATTAAAAGCTTCATTGGAAATTCACAAACAAATAGCATGGAGACATGGCAACTTTTTAAAAGGATAAGATGAGATGAGAGATGGAGTGGTGGAGGGAACTTGAGAAGGAATCCCTGTTTTTTTCCTTTCTATGTAATTTTAGATTTTACAGAAAATTCAGAAAAATAGTGGAGAGTTTTCTCTTGCACAGCTTCCCTTAATGTTAACATCTTACATAACCATAGTAAAATTATGAAAATGAGAAAATTAACATAGGGTAGCATACCAACAAATTACAGATCCAATTCTAATTTCACCAGTTTTTCCACCATATTAATTTTCTATTGCCACAATAACAAATTACCACAATAAGGTGGCTCAAACAGTACAAATCTTGTTATCTTACAGTTCTGTGGGTCAAAAGTCCATAGGTCTCACCTGGCTAAAATCAAGGTGTCCGTAGGGCTATATTCCTTTCTAAAGGCCATAGGAGAGAATCTGTTTCGAGCCTCTTCCATCTCCAAAAGCCACCCACACTTCTTGGTTTATGATTCCCTTCCTCTATCTTCAAGGCTAGCAATGTCACATCTTTCTGAAAGGTTCTGTTTTAAGGCCTTGTGATTAGATTGAACCCACCTAGATAATCGATGGTACTCTTCTCACCTCAAGGTCTTTAGCCTTAATCCCTTCTGCAAAAGTCTCTTTTGCCATGTAAAATAGCATATTTACAGATTCTGTGTAAGATGTGGACATCTTGGGGGCCATTATTCTACCTTTCTTCCACACATAGTTTATATAATTATTTTCTTACAAGTGGGCATTTAGATTGTTCCCAATATTTTGCAATTTATAAACAGTGCTGCAAAGAATATCTTGTGCATCTGTATTTTCATACTGCTGGAGGTACACCTGCAGGGTACACGGTTAGAAGTGAGATTGCTGGGTCAAATGGTAAGCATGTAGGTAGCTGTGCCGAAATCTCCTCTAGAAGGATTGTACTAGTTTGTATTCCCATCAGCAATGTATGAGACTGTCTGTTTCCTATGACCTCACCAACAATATTTGTCATACTATATAGTTTTTGCTAGTCTAAAAGGTGAGATAGTATCAAAATATTGTTCTAACTTGCATTTCTCTGATTATAAGTGGGTTTGAACATTCTTTCTATCTGTTTAGGACAATTTTTATAGCATTTGGAAACTACTATTCAAACTTTTCCCCAGTTTTTCTATTGGGTTTTGGTCATTTGTCCCTCAAATTTTAATGGTCCTTCATATGTTGTGAATGTTTTCTCTCAGCTGATTGTCTTTAACTTTGTTATGATGTTTTTTTTGCCACATAATTTTTTAAAAAGAGTTATTTTACAGGCTGGAGAGAGAAAGTGTGCACACGCATGTGCGTGCGTGAGTCGGGGAAGCAGCAGAGGGAGGGGGAAAGAGAGAGAATCCCTAGCAGACTCCGCACAGAGTATGAACCTGATGTGGGGCTGATCCCACAACCCCAAACTGAAACTCAGCCGACTGAGTCACCCAGGCACTCCACCACACAATTTTTTAAAATATTTTTTTATTTATTCATGAGATTGAGAGAGAGAGAGAGAGAATGGCAGAGACACAGGCAGAGGGAGAAGCAGGCTCCATGCAAGGAGTCCAACTTGGGACTCGATGATGCCCCGGGCTGAAGGCAGCGCCAAACCACTGAGCTACCCGGGCTGCCCCACCACACAATTTTTAAAAACATTCTTGCCTCTGGCTTGTCAGTAACCATTACGGAAAGTTTTTTCCTACATTAAGGCTATCGATGCTTCCTTGTAGTACTTGTATGGTTTATTTTTTATTTTACATTTAGATCTCTAATCCATTTGGAGTTCACCCTTATGTGAGGTGTGAAATACACATCTCATTTTATCTTTTTTTCGAAATGGCCACTACTCACTTGTCCCTACACTATTTGTTTCAAATGCCAACTCCTCAGGAAACTATTCCTGATTTCTCTAATAGGAGTTATATAGTCTCTCGCCTGTGATTATCTAAACTCTTTTGTTTATATTACTGTTTTCCTCTGTCTTGACCAAAGATTAGTTCTATTCCTATGCCATATCTCCTACTGAGTCTTAACTCCTATTTTATATACCCTGCTGAGACTTAACTCCTGAAGGCAAACATTACTGAATTCATCTTTGTATTTCTTCAATGCTTAGCATACAGTAGATTACTTAATAATATACTTGCAGAATGCTAATGATTAACCTGAATTATTAAGAAAAGTCCAATACATTCAAGAAAAGTAGTGAAAATATCTAATACATTCAAGGGGGAAAACTCCTTAAAATTATTAAAGTTAAGCTAAATCTGTGTTTAAAGGGGAAAAGTTTAGTATCTGGAATATTCACTTCTGTAGACCACCTCAGTTCCTGCTAATGAGATATATGTTGATTTTCTTGTGACTGGCAGAGACTACTGATCTTAAGTTCACAGAATACGAATATAAGAAAAATGGCTTTAAGGGATAAAATAATGAGAAATGATGGGTCAAAACTAAGAAAGAGAACATTCTCCCGAAGTGAGGTCTATTAGTCTATTGGACAATGTCCCAGAGGTTATCAGGGAAGCCCGAAAAAGCATCAGATAATATAATGTGAGAGACACTTTTTCATTGTCAGGGGAGATGGACTAGATGAATTTAATTGAAGTTTTCCATCTCTCATTTCTAGGACTCTAAGAATAAAAGCATCACAGATTGGGGGAGGGGGGTGGCTTTAGAGCCTAGTAGTAATTTAAAAAAATAAAATTCTTACTGCCTCTGGTGAAACAAAATGCACCTAAAACTCATTATTATGGAAATGGTGGTAAGCAAAAGATACAAATAAAACAATATAATTATTCTTTACTAATATCTATCAGGATGACTTTTTAAAAAAATATAGAAAATGGGGAAGTGAAGGAGAAACACATCATGGAAAGGATTTTATTAGGTATACTTCTAAAGGCTATTTCCTAACTGTACTGTTTCTAATGCTGGAAGTATTTTTTTTTTCATCATAAATTTAGGCCCCAAATATTAACATATTGATCCTTAGTATATAGTACCTCCCCCCTTCCAAATCTCCAAGGATCTTAAAATATCTGTATAGTATTTCATTAGCATAAAAGAGGCATCATAGGCTTTAGAGTAGGTCAAACAATTTGCTCTTGGTCACACATGTGAGACACTACCTGAACATACATTTAAAAAATACAGCTCTTAAAAAAAAAAAAAATACAGCTCTTATCACTCCTTTGCCTGTTTTTATGTACAAGCTCCTAAATGCTAATAATATAAAATCTTTGTACTGATACTCTGGCAAAATTCAAAAGCAGGTAACACAGGCTGTAGATCATATGGTTGGAAGAGTGCAGAGCCTTTTCCAACTGTGAGCACCTGATTTTAATGGAGAAGAGCTCTTGAGTGACAATGGTCTCATTGACTGCATAAGATATGGGGCCCAGTTAGCTTAAGGACAGAGCATCAGGTTTTGACCTTCACTTCTGCTAGAGCGATTATCTTTTTCTCATTTAACTTTCAAAAAGCTGAGAGCAGACCACATTCCTATACATCCAATTACTCCTTGAGTAAGAAGCCAACTAAGATAGTCCCCATGAATTACTCTATCATTAATCTCACAGGACTTCCATAGAAAATCATTTCCTTCTACTCACTACATTCCTCCTTTAATTCTATTTTACTTAAGAGATTAATGCAGACCCTTAAAAAAAAACATTGCACAACACTGATTAATTTTAAACCATCAACTAAGATGGAGATGTTCCGGCTTAAGAGGTTAATATCTTTGCAATGGGCATACTCTGGGTAATCATGAGTGAATTTTCATAAACAGGTCAAGAAAAAGAAAAGGTCAAACCTGGAATTCTAGGATTAGTAAGATACAATCCTGATCTTCCTCTGAGATACATACATCCTATTCTGGAGACCGCCACCTAGAATATTACATACCAGGGAAGGCAACCATGCAAATGATGACCCTACAGTAAGTACTATAACCAATAAATGCACACCTCTATGGAAAGATAGAGAAGGTCAAGGCTAATGTTGCCTAGAAGAGGTAGTGAGACACTGGAACTGAATTTTAAAGGATGAGAATACTTTTAGGAAGCATAGAAGGTGGCCTTTTTAGGCAGAAATGTGCAAAGATACCTGAGAAAACTTGTTTGGGGAACTCTTAAGTTTGGTAAATATGGAGCACTAAGGTGGAGCACCCTCTAAGTTTGGAGGCTGAGAGATCTGGGGGTGGGAATGGGGATATTGGCTATTATGAAACAGAACTGGAAGGGCAGCCAAAAATTTGACAATGAAAGGTTCTCTGAGCCAAGTGAACTTTGGTTTTTATCATCCTATAAAATATGAGTCAAACTCAAAAGATTTCAGCAGGTAACTGATGCTTTTTGATGGAAAAGCTAGCTCTGTCTGGAAACATTTAAATGAGAAGAAGAAAGAAGGAAGAGAAAGAGGAGAGTGCAAAGAACTCACTGTGCAAGCCAAATAAAATGTATATAATTTGGTCATGTCCATGGGCACAAGACCATAGAGAACTACTACATAACCCTGAGCAAGGGAGAGTCAAGTAATGATCAGGGTTAAAGCAACAGTGCAAAGGCTAACGTGGGGACAGAGGTGCTGGAGGCTAGGAGATAAGTTAAAGTCTCCACTGTACGAGATGGAACTGCCTACATATTTTGAGGGGCTCAGTGCAAAATACAAGGGCCATTGTTCTAAAGGCAGGAACTCAGGACCATTAAAGTACTAAAATCGGGCAGCCCCGGTGGCTCAGTGGTTTAGCGCCACCTTCAGCCGAGGGCCTGGTCCTGGGGACCCGGGATCCAGTCCCACGTCGGGCTCCCTGCATGGGGCCTGCTCCCTCTGCCTGTGTCTCTGCCTCTCTCTCTCTCTCTCTCTGTGTGTCTATCATGAATAAATAAATAAAATTAAATTAAAAAGTACTAAAATTGCAAACTTCCTTTTCTTGGGCTGTCTCTCTCTCCATCTGCTCTGGTGTTTTTCTTCTTTCTTTCTTTCTTTCTTTCTTTCTTTCTTTCTTTCTTTCTTTCTTTCTTTCTTTCTTTCTTTCTCTTTCTTTTTAAGATTTTATTTATTCATGAGAACACACACACAGAGAGAGAGAGAGAGAGAGAGAGGCAGAGACACAGGCAGAGGGAGGAGCAGGCTCCACACAGGGAACCCAAAGGGGCACTCGATGCTGGGTCTCCAGGATCACACCCCGGGCCGAAGGCGGCGCTAAACCACTGAGCCACCTGGGCTGCCCTGCTCTGGTGTTTTTCATTTGCTATTTAGTGTCATGCTCCCTCAGGTACCAGGGCAAGTGCAGACCTTCACAGATGCCCAGGGCCCCTGCCCACAACTCAGTATATGGGTGGCCCCACTGGTTGCTAGGTTGCCCTTCTTCAGCCAGTAAACCCATGTGCCAGGCCCAGGCCCAGGGTAGGGAAGTTGAGCCAGGCTTCTTTCCTTCCCACGGCTGACTCTGCAATTCACTAGGTATCTAGCTTAGGGATGGGAAAGAGGCTTGCCCCAACTGAGTGGTGGCCTTTGGCTAACTGCCAGACACCAGTTAAACTGACAAGGAGGAGCAAGGATAGCTCTGCCAAGTACTGCCTCGGGATGTCACAGGGTGTGCAGGCTAACCTCTATCTTTTTTTATGCTTGTACAAAGGCCTATGCCAGGGTCAGAGAGTGACAGCTAGGGGCTGGGTGAGGCAGATGGGAGAGGCTGGTTGGGATTCTGGGGGTGGGGAAGTGGCAGTATGGAGTCCATCCCAGGGAGGCAACAGGAGGCTGAGCCAGGCCTTGGCTCTGAGTCCCAGCACACACTCCACTGTCCCACTGGACCTCACTCACAGAAGACAAATCCAAAGGTGGGTCGATAAGAATCTTAGGATGAAAACCACAGAATGTTAAATTCCATCCATAGGGTCCTTCTGAATGTAGGGCCTGTGCACTGGACTGGTCTCATGCTCATGAAGCAGGTCCTGGTAAGTGGTTCAGGGGAAGAAAACAAGCACTGGCCATTGAGGTAAATGGTAGCGGGGCTGGCGAGCAGTGGAATGGATGAATTTGAAGAGAGGAGAAGAGACGATCTGGTAACTGAATTTGGGAGGAAAGAAAATACTACTGTTCTGGGAACTGAAGAAATCTGTAATACTACACAGAAATTCAGGGGGGAAATGGTTTGGGGGAAAGACATAAGTGAACATAGTTTGGGGCAAGCTGGATTTACATTACGATCAGACAGCAGAACTAAGTGTTAGTAGAACACAGAAGACTGTTTAGAAGAAGATTCTCCAACAAAACATCGCTTTCTCTTTTCTGCTTTGTTGATCATAAATTTCATTGCTATATAAAATGTCATGGAAAAGGTCCTTCTAGTATGAAGATCTCAGCATTAATCCATTAAATAAGGCCACATCTAAAACATCACATGTAAGAATATGGAGGCAAAGGTGGACTATATACAAAATGAAAAAAGTCAGTTTATTTAATAGACAACTCAATTTATGGAAGAGATTATATATAAAGTGTACTATATAAGGTATGAATAACTCTTAAGATGTAAAAATGTGCAAAAATTAAAAATTATTCACATATGCTATAATTTTTTTTTCTTTTAAAACTAAATGTCATGCTTCCTATTTCTATATTCTTGAGTAAAAATGTATGAAGCTATATAAGCTTCCTTATAGCAGGCAAAATTATGGTAGTTTGCATAAAAATGCAAATATGCAAAGTATCACTAATGAGTGTCTAAAAAAAACTTATAGAAAATAAGTAGCCAATATATAACGAAATGCATTTTGTTGTCTTTTTTCCTCCCCAAAATATATTTCATTTAATCCAATATAACAAAAATATTATCATTTTAACTTGTAATCAGTATTAAGAAGCATTCAGATACTGTCTATGCTTTTTTCCTAAATTTTCTAAACAGTTTTATTGAAATATAATTCATGCATCACCAAACTCACTTTTTTTTTCAAACTCACTTTTTTAAAGTGTACATGTTAGTGGTTGTTGTCTATTCAAAACGTTGTATAACAGTCACCACAGTCTAATTCCAGAATATTTTCATCACCCCCCAAAGGTATCCCATACAAATTAGCAGTCACATTCTCTCCTCAACCCTTGGCAACCATTAATGTAGTTTCTCTCTCTGTGGATTTGCCTATTCTGGACATTTCATAATAACAGAATCATACAATATATGGCCTGTTGTTTCTGGTTTCATTCACTTAGCATATTGTTTGTAAGGGTCTACCATGTTGTAGCGTGTCAGTACTTCACTCCTTTTTATGGATGAACAATAGAGACACCACATTTTGTATATCCATCCTTCTTTAGTTGATAGACTTTGGGTTGTGTCCACTTTTTGGCTGTTACAGATAATGCTCCCATGAACATTCACGCACAAGATTTTGTATAAACATGTGTTTTCAATTTTCTCGTATATATACTTAGAAGTAGAATTACTAGGTCATATGGTAAGTCTATGTTTAATTTTGAGGAACTGTCAAACTGTTTACAAAGTGACCGTGCCATTTTAAATTCCCTTCAGCAATATAGGAGGGTTCTAATTTTTCCACATCCTTGTCAACACTTACTGTGTTCTCTCTTTGATCATAGTCATTCTAGTATGTATGAAGTGGTATCTCACTGTGGTTTTGATCTGCATTTCCCTAATGACAAATGATGCTGAGCATCTTTTCATGTGCGTATTGGCCATTTGTTTATCTTCTTTGAAGATGTATCGATTCAAATCCTTTTGGAGCCTTTCTTTTAATAGCTACAACAGTCTGACAAAAAATTTTGTAGTGATATTATAATCAAATAATAACCTAGGAATGAAGTTCTTTTAACATGAAATTAGTAGGTGCTTAATATGAAACAAACATTTAAAAATCCTGTGGAATGGTCCTGGCCTTGGTTATAGAATTAATGGGCCTGATAATAGGAAGGCATTCAAAGTGTTATTATTTACCAGCAATGCTCGTAACCTGCTGAGTATAGGTATAGCTGAGATGTACAAAAATACCTTCCTGTTCAGCTAACACTAGCAAAATTGAGAAGTTGGCAAAGTTTCATTTCCATATCTCTAGCTTCTTAACTTCTGTGAAAGAGGAAAGCATCTGATATCATGCTTAGAGGTGTGCTTAGAGCTGTGCTTAGAGGTTAGTTACATTTCCTTTAGTGGGCATTAGCCCTTCAAAACATTTATTTCTAATTGTAAAATGAAAGGTGTTAAGCCTCCACTCCCCATTAAAGCAGAAGAAAAATATCTTTGCTTTGAGGAAGAGGGGCTTATAGTATACTATCCATAAGAATGAGCTATGTGAGTTCCTCTCATTCTCTCTCTGAAATAGCCCTCTTCTCCTGGGCAAGATACCACTGGCATCTTCACTAGTCAGCACTACTGCAAACCTATTTTATGAATAACTATAAATCGAGGAGAGTTTCCCTCATTCTTTTATTCTTTCAAATTGAGAACCTGGGCAATATTCCCTGCCATGCCTGTTCTCTTTTCTTCCAGGTATTTGTTATCTCCTTTCTACCTCTCTTAAGGGGTTGTATCTAACCTTATTCCTTTTTTCTCTGCTTCAAATTTTATATTTCCTAGGATATTTATTATTTAAAAACTTAAAAATTACACCTCTTCTGATTACAAAATGATTTAAAGGTATAGTTAATATTTAACATCTTCAGACTATAATTTTCCTTTTCTGACATTCTTATGTTTATTATATTATTTTTACTCTGGTAGTACTATTTTGATAGACATATAATATGAATATAATTCATATATATTCATACATACATGAATATAAATACACTCTCTATTAAAAAGAAGTACCACTGCAGGGTGATCCTACTTTTGACTTTAACTCTACACAGATGGTCAGTAAAGAGAAGAAAAGTTGGATATAGAATCGTTAAGTAGCAGAGGATAGAACTTAGTGTCCAGGAATGCAAATGCAATGAGGAATACAAAAATTAAAATGGTATTGCACCTTGGATGCTATAAATTCAAATTGATTATTTCACGCCTAAAACTAGATTCTTAGGCTCATCAAAGGTCACTATGCCACAATAAAGTATTTTGTAAATGTAGACTTGTCATCTGAACTGACGGTGTCAAACACTTGGAAGGACAACTAATATACAATGCAGCATTTGTGAGCTATGACAGGCCACAGAAAAAAATATCGCTTATTAGTTTCTTATGCCAGACTTGAAGGTACAAAAGAAAGCAGTGATGTCTGCAGGGAAGACATGGGACTAAAATGGGTTCCAAATATACTAACAAATCATTTGGACAAATAGCTCTCAACCCTGGGTACGTATTAGAATCACCTGGGAAGGTTTTTTAAAAATACAGAATACTGGGTTCTAGTCTAGAGATTTTGATTTAACCGGTTTGAGGTAGAGCCCAGGCATTATTAGTCTTGTATGTGTGTTTGTTTTGGGGGACGTTCCTTAGGTAATATTTAGGTATAGCCAGAGTTGAAAACCACTGAAAACCATTATTGGTATAATACCAATAATCAAATATGATTATTGTCAAAACCAGTGGTATTTGATCTTTACCAAGTGGTTATGAAACTTTGTCTCTTTGTTTAAGTTGGAAAAACAAAAATCTTATTGAGGATCTTATTGCTCTCATTGAGGATTCTATTCAAAACAGAGACCAATACCCAACTGAGCCTCACATCTCAATACTTAAGAAAGGGTGTAATATTTCTTTTTACATAAAAATTTAACTTAGTCTACATTTATTCTTCCAAAGCTTTACCTCTTCTAAAAACTATGCAAAATTTTCATCTTTTGACAGTCTTTTCTATCTACTATATATCTGATTGGGAATGCTCAGGTGTCACTGTGACAGGAACGAGAAGGGTTACAAAGGAATAGTCAGCTACTGCCTTAGTTCAACTATGCTTTCTGGTTGTCTTGGCATATATTTTAGTGCCTGAATTCTTTCAGAGCCAAGCTCAAAGCTAATACAAACGAAGCAGCTGCGACTGCATTGTGTTACATTTACATGGAAGGCCAACTCAGACCATTGTGTTATGGAAATGAGAACACTAAGCCAAGCACCTGGCCCGGAACACAAGCAGCTTTCTTTTAGCCAAAGCCAAATTAATGGCATTGTCTAAGGAGAAGTGATATAAAAATCATAAATATCAATAGTCACTTTATAAATAGAACATTAAAGAAAGAAGCATGTTTCAAAAACTCAGGCAATGTGAACGAAATATATACAATTACAAGGCGTGATCATTTTCCCTTTCTGAATTAAATTTAAGTACCTGGATAACTTTCATTAGTTTACTCATTCCTTCCTAATCACCCCCATAATATCATTTGAATCTAGTTTTAACAATGTATAAGACATATAATGGATGTTTTAATTAGAGGAAAACACAAATATGACAAATGTAAAAGGTCTAGCAAGATACTAAAAAAAAAAAAAAGAAAGAAAAATAGCATCTTTAAAAAGAGGCTAAAACTATTCAAATGACTAAAATGGTTCTTGAAGAAGCTAATAGTCAAAACTCAAATCTGCAAAAACATTGTGAACTTATACATTTGTATGGCACCTAAAAGACTCAAAGAAATATCCACAGAAACAAATCATTAAATAAAAAATTCTATCTAGTTTCACTTCACAATGTAAGTAGCGACAGCATATATATACTATATACATAAAATACCATAGCCCCGAATTCCAAATACATATTAAAATCTCTAGGCTGAAGAAAAAATGTAACTTTTCTGCACAGGTACACTCATTTACTCCAAATGATTGCCTAGTGATTATTAAATGGTTTAGTAATCCACTAGAGTGAGATACCATCAGTAATACCAAGAGAGTAAATGCGAGATACTCACTTCATTCTGGTCATTCAATAATTCATGCATATCTTATCCATTTAACAATTTTTTGTTGAGTGCTTACTGTGTGCAAAGTACTGTGTTGGGCACTGAAGTAGTTAACAAAGACAAGATACTTACATAATGTCTAATGAGGGACACAACCCACAAAGAGTTGCAACTGGAATTAAGGTAAAGAAATATGGAATCAATACAAGAAACAGAAAAACTACCCTGCAGATCTCTCTGCTTTTCCTTACAGCTATGAATAGACAAAAGTACAAATATACTGAGACATCCCTAAAAACCAGGACCTTGCCTTACCTATATGTTGGGCCATGTAAGTTCCCTCTTATGTTTATCTTTATTTTTAAATGTATTGACTCTGCTGTTTACCACTGATGTAAAGGTGGCTTAGACTAAGAAATATATGTGAATATAATGTTGTACTGGTTATCCACTTGAAGTTTTTAAAAATATACATTTTGGGAGTTGAGAAAGATATACAAAGGTTTTGGGCTTCCCTGATTTGGGTTCACTGCTATAGTTACTCCTTGGCTCCTTCCTGCCATATCCAGCAGCAGCCAGCGGGATACAAGCGACTCTTACATGCCTGCTTCTCCTGGATCTCCCTCAAGCTAACCACTACTCTAGAACTAGTGGGTGGGTGCTGGGATGGCCCTCTATTGAATGGCAGGCAGTCCTTGACCTATAGCCCTGAGTTGCAATATTGATAGCAAGAGGAAAAAGTGACTTAGGGAAAAGCCAAGTTAACTTACCAATACTAGTATTTATACAAATGGAGGTGAGAAGAAGGCCCTTTTGGAGAATCCATGAGACTAGCTCTTTTTTGGTTTAGTTTTTGAGCCAAGATAAATATTTCAAAAAACAAACCTCTAACACTTGCCAAATTTAGTTAAGCTAGGCAAAAAACATTCACAGTCTTGCCCCAACCTACCTCCCCATCCTTCTCTCTTGCTATTTTTGCCTACATGCTTTTTGGCTTGTGCCTCACTGAACCCTTTCTACATTCCCCGGACGCCTCAGTCACTTTGTGAAGTGTGTCTTTCTAAAATGCTATTGCCTCAGCCTGGAATACTCTTCTGCCTGTCAATTATTTTCATTCAGCCTTTGGAACAGCTCAAATACTGGCTCCCCGGCAAAGCCTTAGCTTATACAATGCATTGTTAAAAACCAGTGTCACCACGCTTATCTACCTCCTTGTGAATCTGGTTGTTTTTCTGTCTCTTGCTACTAGACTAGAAATGCTCTGGGAATGGAAAATTCTGTTGTGTTCATTTCTGTTTCCCCAGAACCTGGTGCCAAGAAAGTTTCAATAATTGGTGAATCACTAATACTTGGCCCAAAGTAAGCATTCAGTAAGTGTGTTACTGTCAATAATTTCAGTCGAGGCTTGCTAAAAACTTCTTTATCTGCTCTTCAGTATTTGCCCGAAAATGGAGCTGGGAAGAACAAGCCCTTTGGAGAGTCTACTTGATAAGTAGTGAACTTGTGGTTCACCACAGTAAAGACCCCTGAATCCTAGAACCACAAGAACTTGTCCTTAAAAGTCACTTCTGCTCCTTCATAAAGTTAACACGGATCATTTCTATGGAAACAATCATGTTAATAACATAAAACACTATATAATTTAGTTAAGTATCTCAAAGTTTGGTTCCTTTTTGTTCTGCTTTTCCATATTCAGAGACTCTGTTGTGAATATCAACCACAAAAATATTTTGTGTTGATCTGAAAACTAGACATAATTCTTATTGGCATTACATTTAAGTAAATCACATTAACTATCGGTATTCTATGGAAATTTAAAACATACTGTGTACTTTCACAGATATATGAGGTACTGCAGTACCTCATCTAGCCAGCATATTTTGGTTTCTTGTAAAAGAATATAAATTATTTATACAGCATTATCATGGAATAAGGTATTCACAAACCAGATTTTTCTGGATAACAAGTTTTATAAGCATCACATATTTTCAAGATTTAAAATATTCTCAGTGGATATATATCATACAATATTACACAGTTACACTTTAAAGAGAAGCTCAGCACAATATAATTCCACTTCTTAATGATTCAGGATCATTATTATCAATGTCAATTACTGTACTATATACCATCCATCCTGTAATACAACAGTATTCTTAAGGACTACTGATAAATATTGGGCTATTTGCCTTTATCCTGAGTGACTTGGATTGTTTTTATGACTCCTTTCTTGACTCACTGTCATCTTTTGAAAAATTACAACCAGTGTGTTCTGATAGTTATTTTTCAAATAACTGTGTAGATAAGGACTGGTTAAACTCTCCTACACAGCTAGGTGCATGGGCTTTGTCACTGTAGGCTGCCAGTCAGTGGCCCCTCTTTCCTTCAATATTTCTAAATCCATGAGGTGGCTGAGATTGTCAGAAAAATGACAACTAAGTACATGGTTTGTAAGCAGTGCTAGTGGTCATGTATATGCATCATTGGTTTATTACTTTTACTCAAGAATAACTAGTTTTATTAGGAAGGTAAACCTTAAATCAGCTATCAACTGTTTAAATATAAATGAAAATTGTTGTTCCTAATTAATTTAAATTTTAAAATTCCAGCCATGAACTTAAGATTCAATATAAGTACCTGAATGTTTTATATTATAGAGGTATCTCTTTCTTCAGTTATTGACTTTAAAAATATGTATAAATTTATTCTAGCATGATGGTATCAATATTTCAAATTCTAACTCAATTCTTTTCACCAAACACTGTATATGTATGGTCAGTTTTACTATATTTGATTTGTTTCATCAGGAAAACAAGAAGGGGAGGAAGGAGGAAAAACAATGCCTTTTTTCATTCATTAAAAAACAAACAAACAAACAACAAACAACCCAACATTTAAGTGAGAAGCCATGCCTATGGAACAAAGAATTCAGGAAAAGAGATGAAGTCTGATATTTTATAATTCCTGTCACAATTTGGTTAGAATATTAATACAATCTTGCTTCTGATCTTTAAAAATGAGAGAATTGGTAACATTCGAAAGGTGTCATAGTAACAGATAGATATCCATGAACTCTATAGATCATTGAAATACAATAAGGGGAAATATCTTGTTCTCAGCGTTAATAAACATAAACATAAAACATTCACTTTGGTTAATTTACAAATGAATGCCAACTTATATATCTCAAAATATCAGTTCAACTTAAAAAAGTCACCCAAACTTAAAAAAATGTATTGGAATACATAAATAAAGAATACAACATATTAACTTACAGAATTAAAAGAAAATAAGTCTTTTTTTTTCTCCAATAGAAAAGTCTACTTCTACTCTATACTGATTTCCTCTGTACCTACAATAATGACCAACCTCATGGCAGTAATTCTTTTCAAGTTTAAAAACAATACATTTTAATAAAACGATACACTTAGTCTCTTTCTTAAGTCAATAAACATAGAAAATGGATGAATCAAAATCTGGGTTACTCAGACTTATATCAAAAAGGTCCAAACTAGGACTGCAACTGGTGATTAGCTGACCTGATCACTTAGAGCCTCCTGATTTCAGCATTTAAGATTTAATACTGATTTCTTAGTACTGCCTCATCAGTTTAAGGAATATTTTAAACTGGGCTATTTCTTCCAGGGCATTTCTTAAGCACTTAGATGGTTATCTAAAAGATGGCTTAAGCAAAGCACAGGCCAGGTCTCAGGATTAGAACTCACAATTGTCTCTGATAATCTGCCATGCAACTTTATGAGTCCCACCATTTACTGTTTATATGAGTCCCATCATTCACTGATTATACTCTAGCCCAAGAAAAATAACACAAAATCCCAAAAAACTCCTCCCACTTGTTAAGAAAAAAAAATCTAACAGCATCTTTATGGAACGGTGACAGGTTTTCTTTAGTAACTTGATAAAAGGGCATCCTGCAAAGATTTGCACTCTATAGTTCAGAAGACTTTGAATTTAACATATTTTTTAATACATTTTAGAAATCTCCCATAAGTAAAAATAATTATTCGCTAAAATCTAATAAACCTGCTACTGAAAGTAGTGGAGGTTAACCACAGTTAATCTATGTAAGTTGATAACTCTGTCCTTTTAACTTCAGTATTATAAAGAAATTCTTGAGCAAAATGTTTTGATTCCTTAGTAACTGTCTCTAACTCCAAGAAGAAAGGAGAGAAAAATAAAATATCTTTCGGAGAAGAGGAGTACTTACTGGTACTTTGAAGGGTGAGGTATTTACAGTGTCCATGGAGTTGGGTTTCTCTGATGTACTGGTCCCTGAGATACTCCGTCTGCGTGGGGACCTTTCTGCCGGCACCTCTGCAAAAGAAGAAAAAAAAATGTCATAAAGACACCAAAATTTAGGATCTTTGACTAAACTGTAAATTAGTGGGATTCCCCCCCCCCACCACCACCACAAAAATAATCAGTTTGGTTTAAAGGTACATCACGTTCTATCTCCACATGATCAAGGGACAAGGGAGACCCGGTCACACTTAAGAAATCTGCTTTAGCATGACAGATTATAATTCTATCTGGGCACATAGAGAAAGTAAATTTTCTGGGCTATACTTAATATCTATAAATTCACTTACTATCTGCATCTCACAATGTATGGACCTACTTCTCAGTTTGTCAGCAATATAGGAGTTAATAGAATCCAAAGAAATTTTTGATATTCTTGTGAACAGCATACAGTCTAGTGTTGCACATGATTTGCTGGTGTCTGCACGAAGGTCAAAGTTCAGTTCCGTGCAGATAAGATGATTCACCAGACTGCAACCAAAGGGCCACGAGACAACCGAAAGCGGCTAGGATAAAATAACATATATGCCTATGCAGATATAAAAATAGATCAGCTTCTCCTTGTGCTGGCAAGATGACCTTACTAAGATCTTACTCTGGAATCCTAAACCTGTTCAAACTGACCTAACAAGCTTCGGATTCTGCAGATGAGGTGGTATTTTCTAATTTAGTTACTATACACTACATTAAGGTTACATTTAGACAATTTTTTCATAGTGATATAAATATATGCATATATATATATGCACATACACACGCACACACAGATGATAGATATACACATATTATACCTTTATCACAACTGCTTCCCATCTCCACTTCAACTGACAGACATATAGGAATCCAGCTTCTCAGATAACATTAGATAATCTCAACATGGACAAGGAAAAAAACACATCCTAAAAAAAGTACTCTGTATTATCTTCCAGATCTTAAAAAATAAGGAGTAAATCGTGACTCCGGAGACTGACATTTTGATTCCTGCTGCTCTCCCTTTAAAAGATAGATGCAGTTTAAACTTCCATTTCTGGCCTCCTGGCCCCTGGGATCCGTGCTACTTCCACTTAACAGAAAGCGTTTTTTCTCTCCCTCCCTCCCTGTGTCTTGCTCTTCCCCCTCCCTCTCTACAGCTTGCAGAGAGCAAGCGAGAAAGAAACACACAGGACTGCAGCTATTCAATCAATCGTTCCGACTGCACATCCTCATTAGTTACTTTCAGGCTATTAGCAGACGCCCAACCACTGCCTCCCCTCAGTTACAGAAAATTTCACTGTAGTGCACTAATCTGCAGCAAGAAAAAACATTTACTGAAATTTATATTCAGCTAGTGCCAAAAGGACACCATTTTACACAGACCTAGGAATGAACACAAATCAATCCCTCCTATGAAAATCCGATTGGAAGTGCTTACCCTATTACTACCTTTGCACGCTGGACACTGATTTTCTTTCCATGACTAAACAGATCCTCTGTGTGACATCTTGACCCGTAAAACATAAGCCAAATTGCAACATTCCTAATGACTGAGAGGTTGCCAACATAGCGTCTTACACGCCTGCAGTACAAGGAAGTCCCACGCTATCACTTTTAAAAATTACAACCAATAACTGTCTCTCAACTTCTCTCTAACCATCAGTGGTTAAATGAGCCTTAATGTACAAAGCCATTTTCTGAAGTAGGCACACACGACTTCTAAAAAAATGGCAGTATAATTAGTTAAAATTCAAGGCAATGGCACAAAGCCCCAATTTTAAACAAGTCAGCTTTGCAAAGCACACTGAACAACAAGACCTTCAGACTTTTTTGGAAGGTGACTTTAAAGAGTGATTATCCAAGTTAGGCATTTCTACTATATGGGGGGCAGGCTGGTAGGGAGATGGGCTGGTGAAGATAGATGAAAATCTCATCCTTCTTCTGATAATGACCTATAATTAGAAGATACATGAGATCGAATATTACAGTATAACATAGTTTAATCTCTGAATAATTGATGGAGAAACCAAACTAGGAGAAAATAAGTTCCATTAGCAAGAATAAAATGATCCAGTAAACAGTTTTCCTTAATTTGCAATGTTCTGGATAAGGAAAAAAATGGAAACTTATTTCCTCATTTTCTTTCAAATATCTAATTTTAGTTTTCAGGCATATGAACTCACTAAATAAATACACTTCCAGGCTTTTAACAATGTAAAATTATATTGGCTAAAATGAGCAGCCATATTTTAAACTCTAACAAATATGTTATTTGTTGTACTTCTTCCTCTTTTAGATTCTCTTTCTGCATCATGAAAAAAAAATCACAACTCTGGTATAGCTTAAAGAATACCACTGGGTTCAAAAAGAAGAAATTAAATTTTTCTTGAACTGCCACTAAGAGGGGAAAGAGGGAATAAGCTAAATCAACAAATGATGAGAGGTCTACACTTCTTTCTCAGCTCCCACAACAATGTAACTTATCTGCTGATGCACAAAAGGCCCTCTAATACCCAAGTTCTCTCATTTTCAGAAGATTCAGAACCATTTCAAAGCTGAGAGGATATATACCCCAAGCACCAATTGCCACGTACAACCAGGTAGCAGCATCAGCAAGGACCGAATTAACAGCTCGTTGGATTAGTCACAGGCAAGCCTGCATATTAAACTGGTCCAGCTACCTTTAACTTTAAATCTCCAGGCTGAAAGGAAAGCTGCTACTATGCTCTTAAAGCCACATTTCTGCTGAGTTAGAAAGAAAATCTATACTGGTTCCAGTAGACCAAAATTAGACAGCTCTCTTCCCTGCTCCCACTCATGCTACATATACCGCATTATTTTCACCCGCTGTAAAAATTGTTCCTTTCATAGTTATAATATTTAATTACAGTCATTTTAAAATATGCTAGCCCTCTAAGACTGAGATAGAGACTTATAATATTGTTTCAGTAAAGGTCTGAAACTGTCCTGTTCACTTTCTCATCCTCTAAAAATATTTTTCATCTTCAGATAGAAAGGCAAAAAAAGTTTTAAAATATAAAGAAATGATTAAGTTTTAAATTTATTTCATTTCCTTTACCATTGGATATGCACCAAGATGAGGTGACCACTTCTCTTAATAAAAGATAACCGGCAATACAGCTCCATGTGGAACATATACTGAACAAAGAGAACATCTGGGTGCTTTTCTTAGCATCTCTATCAACTATCTCTGTGATCTTGTGTAAGCCATCTCACCTTTTCTGCTCTGGTCTTCATTAATAAACTGGGATGTTCAGACCAACCAGAGATGAAGGCAAGATGAATGAATTTATATGCTTTGATGTAAAATTAGCTTTTTGGAAGAAAGGGGCTCTCTAAATCCAAAGTCTGGTATCATAACGTCATTTATTCTATGTAATACATATTTTTCTCTCCATTGATGTGCCTTCTTTGGAAAGTGTGGCAAAGAAATTGGCAGCTGGAGGTATAGGGACAAAAACACTTTTGGTGGAGGATGTGCTTGTCTTCTTCAACAGATAGAAGTCAACCTATGCCTTTAGAACCTTATAGTTGTATTGTTCATGGCCTTAATTCACTTATCAGGAAGCAAATGTCAAAAGATATTTCAAGGAGGACAAAAAAATAGGACAGTGTAAAAGAGATGAAGAGTTGTAGTAATTCCACTATGGTAATCATAGTGAATGGGTAGTTGCTTGAGAAGATGAGCTGTGGAAGTCATCCTCGTATTTATTAGGGAAGAACGCTACAGGCAGAGGGAAGCCAATATGAAGCTTCTAGGGTCAGGTGCAGCATGGAGGCCAGTACAACTGGTGTGAGTAGAACAAAGAGTAGCAGAAAGTCCGAGACTGGGGTAAGTGTGCTCAGGCCACGTAAGCTCTGTAGACCTATGCGTCAAGACTTGAGCTTTTCACTCTGACGTGAAAAACTACCTGGTCAAACATACTTCACCAAAAGGTACAAATCACACAGAAACCTTATGGGAATATACTGTCACTTTCTTAATTATTTTCTTTTCAGGATTTTGAATAATGACTGTGACTAAAATAATTCTGGAATATTACTATGTTTGGAAAGAGAGTAAAGGTTAATATACTTATCATATTAACTGAGGGTTAGGTTCCAAAAACCTCTGAAAATATCTTAAATGAGAAAGGTATCTGTTATGCCTGTTATCATTATGGCCAAATATTGATAAGCATCAAGTGCATTTATTTTTGTTCAAGCACATTTAGCTGAAGTTTATATACCATCATGTCATATATGCATGCTTAACATGCTTAACATAAATAACAGGACTCAAATGTCATTAATTCTGATAAGGTCTGCCACTCTTAGGATGAGTTACCATCATTAAGGAATGATACAAAATACTTTCTCTAGAGATAAAAAAAAAGATGTACTATAAAAGTTATTTAGGCACTACTTTGAGGCAGAAGTATTTTTATGATAATTTTAGTGATTACTGAGTCTTTGCTTTGTGCTAAGTGTTGGATGTGGAATTTATCTTTCTTAATCCTTGGGGCAGCCCTTTAGGTAGTAACGATTATTAATTTCTTGGATGAATGTGGGGGCCAAGTTTCAAAGAAAAAAATACTACTTACCAATGTGAAAGTAATTTCAGAAATTCAATACAAAAGAACAAAATGTAGAAAGACAAAGTTTTAAATTGGAGGACAATGATGTAAAGAACCAAAATATCCTTCTTATAGCAAAATTTTCTAGTTACGACAGATCAGAAAACCATTATATGCTCATGAGTGCAGTGTGGCATATATAGTATGCCTGAATACTTCCCATGAATGGCAACCCAAGCCAATTCCTAGTAATTCTGTGTACAGAATTATAAAACATGAATGAACGTGAATGCTCTGCCAATTGCAATTATTCAGAAGCCCCTTTAATATTTTTGTATTATATTTAGGAAACAAGTGTTCTAATATTCTTAAAAGGGGAATTCTTCAGTTCACTTCAAAAACCTTTTTAAAAATCAATAACATTCCAACAAAGCATGACAGAAAATTGAATACACACCAAACTGTGTTCATGCACCCATTCATGTCAGTGAAATCTCAGGGTGCTGCTGTGAATCAGCCTGCTTCACTCTCATCTGTTTGCCTTTACATTGTGTAAATGATGACAATAAATAAGACAGGATATCAGTGGCTCAAGTTATTAATGAATAAAATAAGCAAATAACTTAACTCTTTATGCTATAAATTCTAAATTAGGAGAATTCCTTTTCCACAGGAGCAGAGAAGACATTTAAGGAACTGAATGGGAAGAAAGAGCAGTATTAGGCAATAGATGTGTACGGATTCAGTAAAAAAGGACCTCAAAAACAAATGGCAAAAGGTGAAAGAGAAAAGGCTTCATGAAAATGGGATTGTATGTTTTGCTGTTGGACTCCTCAAGGCAATGGGATCTTAAAGATCTGGGTAGAGAACCATTTTGTAAAGGAAAAGTGACAAGAATGAAGAGAAGAAAATTACTGACTGCATTTATATAGTTGCCAATACCATAGTGCCTGGGCGTTTTATGGACTTCATCTACCTGCTTTCCAGTAGGACATTTTCTGCTGTCTCTTGTTTTTACAGCTTGAAAGCTTATGTACTGACAGTCACTACCATTTAGCTGCTCTGAAATACAAATCCCCAGAGTCACTTTAATATATCCAATTGGTATCACTGAGACTGTAGTACCTCACTCAAACAAGCAGACCTTTCAAGTTGGCATGCCCTCAACACTTACTTCAATCTGAACAAATTGGTGCTAAGTACACAAATGTGGTGAATTTTCAGAAAGTAAAGCCATTCAGTCTCCCCACCTTTTCCTTACTTCAGCAAATTTATTCTCTATTATTTTAAGATTTTCTTCTTACTATTATAATAGGAAAATGGATTTCTCTCTGTTCAAGGAGTCTGGACACCCACAAGTATTCCATTTCTTCATATGATGACATTGGATGGGATAGCAGAGAACAGGTTTTGTACAAATAGCAGTCTCGACCAGAAAGGCTAAAAAAACAGCTCAGGGATGTTTACATGGTAACTTAAGTTTCTAATACAAAGTGTATCTCTGGTTCTTAGTGATAACCACCAGGAATCTTAATAATAATGATAAAAACATAATAACGAGGATACCTGCAACACCAACTACCATTTATGATTATTACATGCTAAGTGTTTTATAGGAGTTATCTCTTCCATTGTCACATCAATTCTCTGGAACAGGGACTATCACCTTTATTTATAGATAAGGAAAGAAAAAGAGGTTCTATTACTCTGTCCATGTTTGCACAGCTGGTAAAGGGCAGAATCAGGACTGGAACTCACACGGTCTGGTTCTAGAGTCTGTACTTTTAATTATCATGCATGCTATCCTGTTCTCCTACTGTTTTATATAATGGGCTGTAATGGAGAAGAAATAAATAATCATGGAGACTCCTATTTTCTTCTTCCTAAAAAAACCCTCAAAGAACTTTAACAATATGCACACTTCGTATTTTAAAGAGAATTAAATCACTTAGCATTATATTATTGTGCTGAGCACTGAGTAATGCATAGAATCGCTGAAGCTAATATGACAATGTACGTTAATTATCCTTAAATTAAAAAAAATGTGTTATCATATTGCAGTCCACTTAACCAGTGATTTGCCAACCTGGCTATGAATTGAAATCAGCTGTGGAGCTTTTAATCAAACACAGGTGCCTGTGTTTGAATCACAACCTCTGAGGGAGGGGAGGGGATAGCCTACTCATAAGCATTAAAAAAAAAAAAACCTCTCTAGGTAAATCTAATAAGTATTTTTTTTTTTTACTTAAAAAAAAAATTTTTTTTTAACTTGGTTCCAGGAGTGCCTGGGTGGCTCAGTCTGTTTAGTGTCTGACTCTTGATTTCGGCTCAGGTCCTGGGATCAGGCCTGGAGTCCAGCTCCGTGTTTAACACACAGAGTCTGAGGTTCTCTCTCCCTCTGCCCCTCACCTCACTCATACACACTTTCCCTCTCTCAAATCAGTCAATCAATAAATAAAATCTTAAAAAACAACAACAAAAAACACTAGGCTCCATGCCCAATGTGGGACTGGAACTTACAACCCTGGGATCAAGTGTCAGATGCACTACCAACTGAGACATCCAGGTGCCCTTGAAATTCTTTTTTTAAATTGAGGGGTAACTGACATACAGATGATACTGATTTCAGATGTACAACATAATAACTCAGTATTCGTATACACTGTGAAATGATCACTACACTAACTCTAGTTAACATTTCTCATCATGCATGTACAATTTAAAAAAAAGAAATCACACTCTTTAAGGGATAATTTGTTGCAAAAAAAGCCCATCAAAGATTGCATTTCCTGAAACAGGAAACAACCTATAAAAAATAACTACTACTGATTCCTTAAATTAAAAATTAAAAGCCCTCCAAAAAATAACCTACCTTTGTGGGGGGGTGGAGTAGATGGAGCACAGATGATTTTTAAAAACCAGTTTTTTGTAAGTTAAACCAGTTATTTGTAAGTAACTTTTTTTTTTTTTTTTTTTTAATGATAGTCACAGAGGGGGGGGGGGGCAGAGACATAGGCAGAGGGAGAAGCAGGCTCCATGCACCGGGAGCCCAATGTGGGATTCGATCCTGGGTCTCCGGGATCACACCCTGGGCCAAAGGCAGGCGCCAAACTGCTGCACCACCCAGGGATCCCTGTAAGTAACTTTTAAGGCAGTGAACAATCTCTGTATGATACTGTAGTGATGGATGCATGTCATTAGACATTTGTCCAAGGATGTTACAATATCAAAAATGAACCCTGGGGCATCTGGGTGGCTCAGTGGTTGAGCATCTGCCTTTGGCTCAGGGGTCCTGGGATGGAGCCTGCTTCTCCTTCTGCTGTCTCTGCCTCTCTGGGTCTCTCATGAATAAATAAATATTTTAAAAAAATAAACCCTAATGTAAACTATGGACTTTGGGTGATTATAATGTGTCAATGCAGATTCATCAACTGTAACCAATGTACTATTCTGGTTGAGGATATTGGAATGGGGGAGGGCGTGTATGTGTGGGGATAAGGATATATGAGAAGTCTTTTAATTTTGCTATGAACCTAAAACTGCCCTAAAAGAATAAAGTATTAAAAAATAAATAAAACAAAATCCTGTCTTTCTATCCTCCTAAAGTAATCTTCAGTACACGAGAGATAACTACTTAGGCCAATTCTATGAGACAAAGATAGATAAATAGCATTAAGATCTTAGGTTTTACAAAGAATAATCTTTAAATATGAAAACATTGTTCAGCATTAAATGACGTTTTTGAGCATTTCAAACCAGTTATTTGTAAAACTTTCTTAATCTCACAGCTTCATTTTGATGAAAAATATTTTATGTTCAACTCTGGAAGGTACTATATCTTCTAACTTTACAGAGTTGTAAGAACTTTAAGCTTTTCTATAACCAATGTAACATGTTCTCATTATTGGTACATTTCATATATAATTGTAGGTATAATCTTTGATTTATTCATACTGTGATTTCAGTATTCATTTTTAAAATCTTAAAAAAATATATTTGGTCCTTGATTACACCAGGGTCTTTTAAGACTGGTTTGTGATATTTAAGAAACAAAACAGAGGATTATAGGGGCAGGGAGGGAAAAATTAAACAAAATGAAATCAGAGAGGGAGACAAACCATAAGAGACTCTTAACCATAGGAAACAAACTGAGGATGCTGGAGGGGAGGTGGGTGAGGAGGATAGATAACCAGGGGATGGGCATTAAGGAGGGCATGTGATGTAATAAGCCGTGGGTGTTATATGCAACTGATGAACCATTGAACTCTAACCTCTGAAACTAATAATACACTATATGTTAATTCACTGAATTTAAATTAATTTTTTAAAAAAGACTAGTTCTCAATACTTTCAGTATTGAGAAGTATTGAAAGCACAAATATTTGGCCTCTAATATAAAGACAAGAACTTACTCATACTGAGGACCAAGTATACATACAGCACTGTACAAAAACAAAAAGTGTTTACATTGGACATCGCTTCTTAGTGAAAGTATCAGAAAAAGCAGAAGCCTGTGATGTTGATTTGTACTCATTAGGCCACCAACACTGCCAAGTCTCTTTTCAAAATGTCTGTTGGCTTTATTTAGTCCCCTTTATCCATCACCCTAGTCCCGGACTTTATCTTCTCATGCAGATCATGGCAAGGTTGTCCTAACTGATCTCTCTGACTTCTTTCTCTGCTGAAAGCTATCCTGCTCTCCATTAACAGATTAGTCTCCCTAAAACATTACTTTCTTGGTGTAATTACCTTCCTAGAGATCTTTAGACAGTCAGGCATGGGGAAAAAAACCACCTGGCCCCACCTTTCACAGTCACTCTTCTGTCAACACTCTCCAACAAATTGCCTTAGACAGATGATCTTTGATCTCAAACTGGCCATATTCATTCCCCTGCATGTTTGCTAATGGTTTCCATCTATCTGCCAGATCTTAGGTGACCTTCAATAGCAATGTTAGTTCATCTACTTCCATAAAACCAGTTCTCATTATTGACATTTTTTTGATTTCCAATTAATACGTTCGTAGAAGTTGAAATTACTTGATTATATGTTCTTCAGTTTCAGGTAACAAACTGCATTCCTGCTCAGTA
This sequence comes from Canis lupus familiaris, assembly GCF_011100685.1. Lineage (NCBI taxonomy): Eukaryota > Metazoa > Chordata > Mammalia > Carnivora > Canidae > Canis > Canis lupus. The sequence goes on from NC_049228.1 coordinate 21,229,841, forward strand.
CAGTGTTCTGCAACTGCTGTCTTTGAATAAAGTTTGAATAATGCAAGATTTCAATAATGGTGATCTCTGCCTCAATTTTTAAATAAAACAAATTTTAGTAAATAGAATTCTCTCCATTTTAAATTTGTCTCCTACAATGTTCTCATAAACCATCTGCACCAATTCTTGCTTGTTTGCAGGGAGTATTAAAACAGAATAAAAGATAATGATTACAAATTTTAACACCTAAAAAATAGTTCAGCATAGTCTGAACACCTTTTTTATCCTCCTTTAATAAACACACTGGCTCATAGAGAATTACCATTTTTTGTTATGTTTAAGTGGTGAAGTATTTTGTATACAATTTCACATGGTTGAATTTAATATGTAGTAAAATTATTAATAAATGTTCTAGTTATTTCTAAATAACATATGGAATTAAAGTGAACCCATTAAGTTAAGCTTAAGAATAACTTTTTTTATGTTTATTAATTTGAATCTTCAGATATAATTGAAATTTTTATAAAGAAGCTTCATGATAGCTTAGGTTTAAAAGTTTCGAGGTTTTATGGGATCCCTGAGTGGCTCAGTGGTTTAGCGCCTGCCTTCAGCCCAGGGTGTGATCCTGGAGACCTAGGATCAAGTCCCACGTCGGGATCCCTGCATGGAGCCTGCTTCTCCCTCTGCCTGTGTTTCTGCCTCTCTCTCTCACTCTCTGTGTCTCTCATGAATAAGTAAATAAAATTTTTTTTAAAAAGTTTTGAGGTTTTTCCTTCCATGCAACATCCTTTTTGAGATCTCACAAATTTCCAGGTTCTTAAGAAGCACATGTAAATGTAATAAGGTTTAAGTCTTCATATCTTCTTATTCATTTCCATTTTCCTTAGATATCTGTTCAGCTTGGTTTTCTTAAATTTTTTATTTGCACATACCTTTTAGGAAAATTTTATTTTATGGGGGGGCGGGGGGAGAAGGAGTGGGAGAGAAAGAATCTTAATCTTAAAAGAAAAGAATCTTAGCAGGCTCCTTGCCCAGCACAGAGCTCCATACAGGCTCACAACTCTGGCATCATGACCTGAGCCAAAATCAAGAGTTGGACACTAAACAGACTGAGCCACCCAGTTTCCCTAAGAAGATGGATATTTTACAGAAAGATGTAATTTATTAAATTGACTATGGAAGAATATAAGCAGGCTTGTAACTTATAACCATGAAAGAAATTGAATCAGTATCTTAAAATCAACCACTTATTATGGTTTGATTTCTTATGTAGCTTGACTTCTGAAAAAGAATAAATGTTGGATTACACTTGCATTAGTGTTTCTAATCAGTGACAATTCGGTTTTTCATCAGAAATGAATAAATTGACATCCTGATATCTAAATTAAAAAAGCAGCAAAAAAATCCTAAGAGTCATGCTAACCCCTAAGCATGGCAGTTGAATTCCTATTGAGTCTAACAGGTGGGAACATTGGTATTTAAAGTCTTACATCCTTTATTTAGAGGATTTCCTTAGAAAAAGAGAAAAAAAAAAGTTCTTTCAAAAATTTTCCTGAAAGGAATGTCTTCTCAAATTTTTGTGGATAGGGGATCCCTGGGTGGTGCAGCGGTTTAGCGCCTGCCTTTGGCCCAGGGCATGATCCTGGAGACCTGGGATCGAATCCCACATCGGGTTCCCAGTGCATGGAGCCTGCTTCTCCCTCTGCCTGTGTCTCTGCCTCTCTCTCTCTCTCTCTCTCTCTCTCTCTCTGTGACTATCATAAAAAAAAAAAAAATTTTTTTGTGGATAGGATTTATCAGTTTCTCCTTATATTTCTGTCCATTTTTGCCTTATAAATTTTGAGACTGTTACTGGATACAATGTAAGATTGTTGTATCTTTCTAGCAATTTCTACATTTTATCTTTATGTAGTGACCTCCTTTATTCCTACTAATGGTTTTTGACATAAAGCTCCATTTTATCTTGTTTTCATGGAGATGCTAGCTTTTATTTGCCAAAGATATCTTTTCCTAAACTTTTTACTTTTAATCCTTCTGGGTCTGTCTTTATGTCTTTTTCATTTGCAACATTAGTAAAGAAATGGAGTCTGGCTATCTTTACCTTTTAACATTTTCAATATTGTGTTTTCTGATATAGTTAGATTTTATTTCTATTATCTTACTATGTTTTTCTATTCACATTTTAAAATGCTTTTTTCCTGATTTTCTGTCTGCTCAGATTGATCAAGTTTTAAAAATTCATTTTCTTCTCTACTGCTTTTGAAATCATGCACTCTATTTTCATTCTTTTAATAGCTGTCCTTACCATTTTAACACATATATTTAAAGCCTAATGCTAATCTTGATTTCTATCCTTCTCTTGAATAATTCAATGATCTTAAAAAACTTCAGTTCCAATTATCCCCTTCCTATCTAACATCAATATTGTTGTACACAATTTTACTTTTACCTTATCAGAACTGTGGTTATAAATTCCCAGGGATTTTTACCCTCTTCCCTCCCTGACCAGTAGTCCAGTCTAAGATAAGTAAGATTCGTGAATGAGCAGATTCTTTTCTTATTTTCAGTCATCAAGAGATCTAGTTGTATAAGGAACAATGGGATGAGGATTTTGGTTCTTTTTTTTTTTTTTTTTTTTTTAAGTTTTATTTATTTAAGCAATATCCACACCCAGTGTGGGGCTCAAACTCAGGACCCAGAGATAAAGACTTGCATGCTTCTCCGACTGAGCTAGCTAGGTGCCCTGAGACTTTCCATTCTAATTTTTCACTTTGGCCCCTAGGCTCATGTCCTATCTTGTGGCTATTAAAACTTAACATTCTGGGGATCCCTGGGTGGCGCAGCGGTTTGGCGCCTGCCTTTGGCCCAGGGCGCGATCCTGGAGACTCGGGATCGAATCCCACGTCGGGCTCCCGGTGCATGGAGCCTGTTTCTCTCTCTGCCTGTGTCTCTGCCTCTCTCTCTCTCTCTGTGTGACTATCATAAGTAAAAAAAAAAAAAAAAAAAAAAAAAAAAAATTAAAAAAAATAAAATAAAATAAAACTTAACATTCTGGAATTCTAAGATTGGCAAATACCCCCAGGACAATTTACTACCTGGATATTTATTTTTTCTCTTCCAGGGGATTTCCTTTCTTTCCTAAGAAGAGGTCAACTAGGCAGTCTAAAAATATTTGTTTCATTAATATGACATTTCTAGTTGTTTCTGTGTTTTCAGGATATCTGCCATTTTTCCAGAGATGAGAGTTTTAAATTTTGAATATGCTTTCCCCTTGAGGTTAGGTGTGATTTTAGGAATCAGGTAATAGCTACCAATACCAAATAATTAACTGTAGTAAGTAGGGTCATTTAGAAGCTTAAAAATATTTAGGTTTTACCAAAATTATAATCTTCTTTTATAGAATGATTATATCACTTAAATAACTTCACTTAATGAAAAAATCACTTAAATTTAGTTTAGAAAATGCAAAGTAGTACAAAATATTTGAGTATTTTCCTGCTTATTCTAGAATTTGGAAAACACAATTACAACCTACTGAAATCATTGCAAATGCTACCAACGTCCCTTAAATGGTACTTGCAGATCTGAGAATAGAGAACAGTGTAGAAAAAGGGTAGCTCTGACAGAGTAATTTGGGTAATTGTGAAAATGGCTGAATCTCAAACTTTTGAGTATCTGAATAACATTTATTCATTCAAAAAAATTTATTTACTAAGTACCTCTTCAGTGTTATTCTAGAAGATGCCAAATTATTAAGGGAAAATCCCTACCTTTCAGAAACAGGGGAGTGCTAGGTGGGTACACAATTAACTAACTGCAATGCAAGACTGGGTGAGTTAAATGCCATAAGATTAATACCATAGCAGTTATCTCCTTCATCTTCCCTATTTTCCACTGCTAAATCCCTACAAGCAACTTTGATTCCTGTATGAGTTTCTCCTTTCAAAAGGTTAACTCTGTGCTCTTAAATGCCACACTCACTTTCAAACTCATAAACGATTTTGTGCCCTTAGTTATTTTAATATATTTTAATAGGTTCAATATCTTGCTCTCTACCAAAAATACGTACAAGTCTCCCCAATTTTTAAAAAAGGCACTTTTCCTTTTTATTAGTCACAGATTTCTCCAGGTAAGAGATGTAGCCTGTAGCTTTCACTGTCTCATCATCTGCTGTCTTTCTCAATATTATAAAATCTAACTTCTCTTCCTTCAACTCTAATGAATGAAATAGAACTGATAATTTCACAAGTTACCAAAAGTCTCCTAATTAAAAAAAAAAAGTCTCCTAATTACCAAATCCAGTGGTCATTTCTGACTTCTTTTTGTCTTTTATAACCACTGACATTGCTGGCCTTTTTCTACCTTAGCACTTGTACCACACACCATATCATCCTGGCTTTCCACCTACCTTTATGATCATTCCCTCTGGATCTCCTCTTCCTCTCTACCCCACCCCCACCCCACTCTCCCAACTAGTGTTCTTCAAGGTTCAGTTCCTGACCTCGGTTTTTTTCTTGACAGTTTCTCAATAGTAGGTCACTCACAGATGCTAAGCTTGAACTATCTTTCTTCTCTAGATGGTTCCCAAATGTCGCTCTCTACCTGTGACTTCATGTCCAATAATTAGAACTATATTTCTATCTGAATATGTACTAGCCACCTCAAACTCAATAGATCTAAACAGAACTCATCTTCTTCCCTAAAAAACTGACTCCCTTTCCCAACTTTTCAATTTCTGTTAATAGCACCACCATCTTCCCAAATTCAAAATAGTCTTTATTTTCTCTCCCATTCTGCCAATCTGTCAGCAATTCTGTTGATACAGTCTTTGAAATCTCGCCATCTTTTCATCTCAGTTTTTGATATTCGGTACATAAATATTCCTCTCCACCTGGAGTGTACTGGGTGCTGAAAAGACAGAGGACTGGGCCCCTGTTTTGAAGGCATTCACAATCTAGTTTTAATAACAAATAAGGAAACCACTAATAATACCATAGGGAGTTAAGTGTTAAAATAGAAGCACTTAGTCCATATCTGGACTTCTCTCTAATAGCTTTCAAAAAGGTTTAACTGCTTCGGGTCTTGTCCCCCTGTTTAGACATTTTCACATATGTCTTCCTAAGAAATTATTTTAGTCACATTTTTTTCTTACTCAATAATCTTTAATTCTTTCCAACTGCTTTCCAGATAAAGCTGTTACTCAATAGATTGTCATGAAAGGTCCTACCCAGCCAGCCACCAAACATCCTTCACATATTGTCTCTTATCACTACTTTACATGAACTTCCCATTCCTTTCAAATCAGTTTTTTTCATTAGACATGAACATAATTTAATATTCCTCATGACACTCCTTCCATACAGAAAACTACATTTCTATAAAAATCTACTCTATCTTTTAAGATTCAGATTAAATCCTATCTGTAAAGCAATTTTCAGTGTTCCTAATTGAAAATGATACCTCCCTTCTTCAAATTTCCAAGGCAATTTTTGCCTAGATAAATCATTTCACAATCAAGTACTACTTTATTTTCTCCGTTGTTGTCTTGAATTATTGTTAAGTCTGTCTCACTTAACTGTACACAGTTCGTGTTTTTCTCCCCAACCAAATTCTACATTTCTCACAAACAGCTTTATCTTATACCTCTTTGTATCTAGCCATAGTACCTAGCACAATATTTTGTTCATGAGCAAGATCCAAAATAGGGGCAAGGTTACGAAAGTTCAATTTGGATGAAGGCACACTGCTGACAGAAGAAATAACGTGTGCGAAGGTAGCAAAGGGCAATGTTTGTGTGTAAGATATAGAAAGTTAATCCATTTGGTGGAGTGAAGGGCTTCTTTGCCCCTCCCTCAAAAGAATATTGGAATGTCAAACAGAAGGGCCAGAATAAGTTCCGCATAAGATGTCTTGACTTCATCTGATAGGTGAGAAGGGAGCCATGGAAGGTTTTTGAGTAGAATAATGTACAGCACAGTTTTATGAAGTTGCATCAAACCAGCATTGCACTAAATCAACGGGAAGGCCTGAACATTAGTTAAGTGGCTATTGTTCAAAAGTGAAGTAGTAAAGCCCAACCAACACAAAGTACTTTCCTTTCGTCTCCTCTTTGAGAGAAACCTTTCCTTAGGAAAAGAAAGCATAGTTTAATAGGTTCTCTGACATGACTCTTTTGGTTCCATTCATCCTAGATTCACCATAAAGTAGATTCAGGTTTCTTATTTTTCTTTTGGCATCTTCACTGGGAAAAGCATGTTGTAATTAATGGTAATTATATTAGCAAATGACATAAAAGCTTTGCTTAATCCTCAAGCTATTATAAGCTATATCTAGGATAGTTTTCCTCCTAGTTCCTCTGGAAGAACTTAGTAAATTCCTGTTTATCCACAGACAGAAGTGTTTGCTACCCATGGTCTGGAAACCTCCCAAATAAGAGCAGGAGTTACATAGCTGTCTACTCTCTCAGCAACTAAACTTATTGTGGCCCTTGAGCAGCATCATGACTGACTTCCCTGTGTTTTATCTATTACAAATGCTAAGGTTTCCTTCTATTAGTTGGATAATTTATAGGAATTCGCATTTTTCTTCTAAGCATGTTCTAACATCGTGTGTCTTTATCACCTCCATTTGTGAATAAAGAGGAATTCATTAACTCTCCTAAACAGAGGATGGGAGTGGGGATAGGGCATAAATTGTAGTCACCTTTTATTTGCCCAACTCTATGTATTTGACTGATTTCTTTTTAGACATAATGGAGGTAAATAGCCAAAAAAAGAAGTAAATTAATCTTAAGGCTAGATAATTAGAATACAGAAAAATATCATGCAAGAGCAAGGGAAAGATGTTTAGTGATGACTCTACCTTCCTTTCCCATGATGCAATAGGGTTTAAGTGGTTGGTTTTACTTAGGGATATTTGTATTTGCTTTTCTTCACTGATGTTTCTCGGTGTATGTGGAGGGGAGAGGAATGGGAAGCAAGTAGAATAGGATAGGCTTTAGAGAAATGAGGATAAGAGGTACACATATTTCTTAAAGTCACCCAAATACCCAAGGTAAGTGAGGCTATGATAAACAAATTAACAGCAGCATTGATATCAAAATATATATACCTGAGTCTTTACAGAATTAGAAAAGATCTGATTAGGATGACCCTTTATACCTAAACTGCATGAAAAAAAGAAATCATTTATAGAACGTTTAGATTGACAACATAATTGAATTAAATAAAACAAAACAAAGTCATGCTAAATATAATTTAAAAAATTTTAAAGATAGATGCCCTTTAGAATGGTAGAAGATTATTCTTAGGTTATAGGTAATACTCATGAAGAATAAATTAGAAGACCATAAATTGTGCCCACTTATAATAAAGGTATATCTGTATTTAGTGAAATATAAGACAAATCAAATTTATAAAAAATAATTTCAAGGCAATTATTAATCTAACAAAAGTGTTCACAAATAGGATTTGTGTATCAAGCTCTCCTATTGCACTGATGACACAAATGGATTTATAACCTAACTTTCTTATGAATTTATTATATCAATAATTCCATGATCAATAGTTGCTTTCTTCAGAAATCTATTAGAAAACATCCATAAATGGGAAGTTTAAATGACAGCTGGTCTATGTGTCCTATTTTATATACTCAGTAGAAATCTTCTATATGAACATTACAAATATTTCACACCTTGCAGAAAAGCTACTTCTCAATCCATATGTTGGCTTTTCTTGCACACAAAGCCTATTGCCACTCTTACAAGGCAAGCCTTATTATCATTGTACTAAGAGGTATAGTAAAACAATAATATATTTTGGCTGGTAGAAGTTGTCTGAATACCATGAACAGCTGACCGGATGACATAGTAAGCTTTGCCCAGAGCTAGAACTCTTTGTTAAAGCAAAGCAAACTGTCTCTTATTTCTCACAGGCAATGTTGGTGACCCTCTTTCTCTATACATAAACAAACCTTGAAAAGCAAACAACTTAAACATATCCTCTTAATTCCTCTACCCCGTTTTAAAAATACAAAAGTGGATTTTAGAGAATTTGGGGGTCTTACTCCCCCAAAGTAAGAGAAGTTCAGACAAGAAACGGTTAAAAGAACAAGCGGAGCCCTACCGTACCCAGAAATGACAGAAGGCTCTTCTCCTCTTCCGTGCTACTATCCAGCCACTCGGCCACATCACCGGGGGAAAGGAGACTCATTCTCCAGCCAGAAAACTTTTCCATACAGAACACAATTACTGAATGATGGAATGGGAAAAGAAAGATACAAAGACTAAATTCTTGGGGGTCCAACACTTAAATTGCTGGCTAGGCTGTAATGATGAAAGAGCAAATGTGATCCTCCCTCCACTCTGAATTCTGTCTCTGTGACATCAATCTAACACAACGGGGGGGAGGGGGAAGGAAACAGAGGGTTAAAAGAGGGTGACAGAAGAGGAGGGAAGGGAGATTTGTCCTTCTGTCTCTTAGTGTTAAGCTTCAGCCTGAAAGAGAAGCCAGGATAAAATTGAATAATGATTTGTGTTTAATGACAGGAGAAAGCAAAGGAAAATAAAGAACGATACTCAAAGAAAAAGAAACAGGTTCCTACACTGAAGCAGCTTAGATAACCAGACAGCACAATAGCTAATCAGTTAAGTAAAGCATATCATCAAACAAAAACAAAGGCAAAAGAACAAATTCAGCATTTTGTTTTGTTCCGAGAAGAAAGGTTTTCAAATTTCCTTTCAGTCACCCAGAGAGAACTGCAGCCCCCTAGCCCCTTCCTGCTTTAGCTATTTCAACAGCATCTCAGCCCCCTTTGCGAAGATTTCCTGCAAGCAAAGGCAGGTTGATAAATCTGTGAATAGGAAGCTCTCATCCCTCCTTTCTTCTCCTCCTCCTCCATTCCTCCCCCCACCTCGCATGGCGACGGCATTGATCGACAATAATGGAATCTGTAACTGACTGCCAACAGCAACATTAAGGATATTACAAGTCCACTTCATAAGAATTCGAGCTGGTGGTCGGAACTTGGGGGCAACTCTGGGCTTCTAGTCAATAGCTGTCTTTCTTAGCGAGAAAGAAAAGGGGCGGGAGGAGGGATGGGGGTAGAAGAGGGAGAGAGGGAGAATAGGACAGAAGGCTGAAATCTGAAAGAAGTCAGAGAAGTGAGCTAGTTGGGCTGAAGGTTCAAAGATCCACCAATGAAGGTAATGACTGTCCTTCAACTCCTGTCACTTACACTGTCAATTGTGAAGGAGTCCGAAACAGATGGATTTTTAAACATGAATTATATTATATATTACATGCTTGGATTTAAGATTATTTCACAGGCTTACACCTCATTAATAGGTAGAGAGAAATCAAACTGTAGAGGTATTTTCAGAGACCCATAAATCACTAATATCCCTGTTCTCTGGAGATTGATTAGGTTTGCTATGAGAAAACAACACTCTTAAAAAGCTGAATTTTCCCCTGCATTAGCACCACATTAGCTGTGTTCCCAATGATCTACTTTCTTTTGATTCTAGCAGTCTGCCTTTAGTGAGAGAATTCTCACTGCTTAAGAGTTATAAACTCAAAATATCCTGAATCCAGACACTCCTATCCATGTTGACTTCATTGTTCTTCATATGGACTCCAGTTAACTCTAAGTTTCGTGAGGACACAGACCATGGCTAGAACAGTATCTGGCACTTAGAAGGTCTTCATTTAATATTTACTGAAGTTTTGTTTAGCTACTGTAAAAGTTTTAATAGCTTCAGGAAATATCAGGCTCAATATTTTATGATCTTTTTTTTAAATTTGTCATTTTGACACACAGCAACTTAAAAGTAATTCTAGAAATATTATCAATTGAGAAGACAGAAAATGTAAAAAATAAAAAGGTATTTTGAATTCATCATGTTTAAATAAATCCATAATTTATTATTCAAAATAATTACATAAAACTGAAAGGTAGTGACGTATATAAAAAACATTTTGTCAAAATCCACAGTCTACACTTGCTTAGTATCTAAACATGAATTGATAATCCCTTTGTAAGAACCTTATGATACACCAGTATCTCTGGAGCTCCCAGGTTGAAACCATTGCCCTAGAGCATCAAACTGAAACTTCTTAGTGTGATGTGGCTCCTGCTTCTTTCCTGATAGAAGCTCCCCCAGACTCTCCTTGGCTTAGCTATACTATCCACCTCACTTCCAATGCCTTTGCTTGTTCTACAACAAAGTAATCTACACAATTCATCTATTTTGTTCATTGGTCTATCCCCACTGTCTACAGTATTATCTGGCACACAGTAGATGGTCAAAAATTTTGTTGATTGACTAGTGAGGTATCATTATTTCTACCATGTATATTTGACAATATTAAACTGATTCACTGAGATTCGGCTCCAATATTACTCTCCAAGTTTTCCTTGACACCTTAAGGCAGAGTTAATAGCTTTCTTATCCATACTTTCATTGCTATTGCTCCTATTACCTTATTGAAATTATTCGTTTACATACTGATTTCTTCTACTATACCTTATGTATTTTAAAGGCAAAACTGTGCTCTACTAATCTAAAAAAAATGTTTTAATGCCTAGCACACAGTAGATGATTAATAAATGTTTATTAAATGATTAGTGAAAGTGAGACTGTGATTCTATATACCGAAGAGAAATACTAAAGAATTCCATATATTCTTGATGGGGATCCATACCATTAGTCTCCAAATCAACAACAAAAAAATGAAACCTGGTAAATGAAAAATATAAATCTTTCACTTTATTGATTTTACTAAAGAAAAGGCAGTATAGGCATAAAGATATCCTCAGAATAATCCAGTACTAGAACACTGGTTTCTCTAAACAGAGAGTTACCCAACAAGGCACCCCAAGACTGGATTGAAATTTTGTCATAAAAGGCATCACACAATTTTTCCTTACTTATAACCAGAACATAGCATGAATTAATCCTCCTTATGTAAAATTTTCCTTAAAAAGCAATAAAACTTACGTGAAGACGTAAACATTCTATATAGTAGGTTATACATTTTGCCAAGATATGAGTCAAGGGCACCACAATACTGTGAATAGGACGTTAGGAATAATGCTTGACTATGATCTTCTCAACAAATGACCAAATCCCATACATTCTGGTGGTAACTATGTTCCTCATGTGTAGTAAGTATTTATTATTGACATTTGTTGATTTTATTTTTATTCATTATTTTCCTAAAATAGTGCTAAGTATCTGGAAAATGCTTGGTGACTGAGGGCATTTACATTTCTTGTGTATATGTGTATGTGTAATATATTTGTGTGTACATGACATTTATTGGGCTGCAACTTACTGTTTTTTAGGTACTTCACTAAGTGCTTTACATACAACATCTCATTTAAAATTCTTAAACAACCACCAAGTGGGATAGGTACTATCTTCCTTTTACAGATGAGAAAATCAAAGACCAGAAAACTTGTCTAAGGTAACATGTAGTAAGGCAAATAAAATTTGAATGTCTGAATGTTTGACCAAATTCTCTCCTCTACTGTGCTGTATCCTACAAGGGCTGATAAGCAGAGGTCAGCAACTTTTCTATAAGAGGGTCAGTAAATATTTTAGGCTTTGTGGGCCATATAGTTGCTGCCACAACTTATTTTTTTTTAAGATTTTATTTATTTATTCATGAGAGATAGAGCAGGAGGCAGATATATAGGCAGAGGGAGAAGCAGGCTCCCCAGGGGGGGCCTGATGTGGGACTTGATCCCTGGACCTCGGGATCATGACCTGAGCCAAAGGCAGACACTCAACCATTGAGCCACCCAGGTGTCCCTGTCACAACTATTTTAACTCTACCACGGTAGCATGAAAATAGTCGTAGACAGCATGTAAATAAATGGGTATGGCTATATTCCAATACAACCTTATTGTTTGAATGAATGAATGAATGAATGAATGCTGTGGGCCATAGTTTACTAACCCCTGATTTAGGCCCACCACTGTCAAATCAGTCAACATTTTCTGAGTACTTAATTTGTGGATCTCTGCCAGACCTTCATGAGAAATAAACAATTATTTGCCTGGAACAAATAAAGTTTTCTTTTTATTTTAAGAACTGTGTGATTGTCTTTATTATTTTACTTTTAAATAAAGTGTAAAAGCCCAATTATTTCTTTCCTCCCACTTCCTTAATCTCATAGTCCTAGAGAAAACTTAAATTTCAGTTGAAAAAAGGGTATAAAAAAATGTAGCCCCCTCTTCAGTTACTTATATTTCTGATTTTTGTTCATTCATTCAATAACATTAGTGACAGTATGTGCCAAGCACTGTTCTAAGCCCTGGGATGCAGTTGTGAATAAAAGAGACAAAATCTCTGCCCTGGTGGAACTTACATTTTGAGGGAAGAGAAAATAATACATGAAATTAAAAAGTAAAATATATATTGTGTTAGGATGAATAGTGCCAAAGATAAGAATAAAGCAAGGAAGGGGTGTGGGTAATGTTGAAGAGCTTTACAATTTTAGAGGTTGGCTAGGGAAGGCATCTCTGGGTGATTGACTTTTGAGTCAAGGGTAGCTGGGTTTGGGGGAAGAGGGGAAAAAAAAAGCTAAAAAGGCCTGGAAGCAGCAATAGTCAGATCACTGCCGCTAAATTGTATTGACTTGGGGGGCCAAAAGGGATGAGATCGGTGAAGCAACAAGAAGCCAGATCATGGGGATCCCTGGGTGGCTCAGCGGTTTTGTGCCTGCCTTCAGCCCGGGGTGTGATCCTGGAGTCCCGGGATTGAGTCCCGCATTGAGCTCCTTGAGTGGAGCCTGCTTCTCTCTCTGCCTGTGTCTCTGCCTCTTTCTTTCTCTGTCTCTCATTAATAAATAAAAATCCTAAAAAAAAAAAAAAAAAGCCAGATCATGCAAAGCTGGAAGGTCTTTGGCTCTTTTCCTTAATTAGACAGGAAGACTTTGAGGAAGAAGTGCTTTGTTAGACTTACATATATTTTTTTACATGGCCTTTATTGAAATAGAACTCCCATACCATAAAATTCATCCTTTTAAAGTAGTTTAAAATATATTCACAAAGTTATATGAACATCACTATAATTTAAATCCAGAATATCAGAATATTTTCATCACCTCAGAAAGAAACCTTGCACCCATGAGCACTCGTTCTCCCTTCCTCCCATCTGCTGAGTTCATAGCAACTGCTAATCTAAGTTTTATCTTTATGAATTTTCCTGTTCTAGACATTTCATATACATGAAATCATATAATATGTGGCCTTTTGTACCTGATTTAACTTAGTTTTATCCATGTTATACTTCATTCTTTTTAATGGCCAACTAGTATTCCACTGAAGGACATTTGGGTTATCTACACTTTGCAATATTACAAATACAGGCATACCTGAGATACATTGTGGATTTGGCTCTAGACCACTGCAATAAAGTGAGTATTCCAATAAAGCAAGTCACATTAATGTTTTAGTTTCCCACTGCATATAAAAGTTATATTTAAAGTATACTATAATCTATTAAGGGTGCAATGGCATTACATCTTAAAAAACAATGTATATTCCTTAATTAAAAAATACTTTATTGCTAAATAAGGCAAGGCATCATCTGAACTTTTAGTGAATTGTAAGCTTTTGTTAGGGGAGGGTCTTTCCTCAACAGTTTTGGCTGCTGACTGATCAGGGCGGTGGCTGCTGAAGGTTAGGGTGGCTGTGGCAATTTCTTAAATAAGACAACAGTAAAACTTGCTGCATCAATAGGCTCTTTCATGTCAATTTCTCTGTACTATGCAATGTTACTTGATAGCATTTTACCAAAATAGAACTTCTTTGAAAATTGGAGTCAATCCTCTCAAATCCTGCCACTGCTATTTCAACAAGTTTATGTAATATTCTAAATCCTTTGTTGTCATTTCAACAATCTTCACAGCATCTTCAGTGGGAGAGTGAGGGCCTTGCTCTGGGTAAGTCTTTTGCTTAGGCGAAAGCTGTGGCTGTTTGATCTTCAATACCGACCCCTAAAACTTTCTCCATATTTGCAATAAGGCTGTTTCACTGTCTTATCATTTGTGTGCTCACTGGAATAGCACTTTTAATTTCCTTCAAGAACTTTTCCTTTGTATTCACAACATGGCTAACTTTGGTGCGAGAACCTTAGCTTTTGGCCTATATTGGCTTTCAACATGCCCTTCTCACTAGGCTTAATAATTTCTGGCTTTTGATTGATTTTATTTTTTTCAAGATTTTATTTATTTATTCATGAGAGACAGAGAGAGAGAGAAAGAGAGAGAGCGAGAGAGAGCAGTAGAAGGAAAAGCAGGCTCCATGGAAGGAGCCCTATGCGGGACTCGATCCTGGAACTGCAGGATCACACCCTGGGCTGAAGGCAGGCACTAAACTGCTGAGCCACCCAGGGATCCCCCTGGCTTTTGATTTAAAGTGAGAGGCAGGTAATTCTTCCTCTCACTTGAACACTTAGAGGTCATGAAGGGGTATTAATTGGCCTAATTTCGAAGTTGCTTTGTCTCAGAGAATAGGGAGGCCCAGGGAAAAGACAAAAGGGAAGGAATGGTGGGTCGGTGGTACAGTCATAACACACAAAACATTTATTAAGTTTGCCATATTATACGGGTGCAATATGTGGTGCCCCAAAACAATGACTATAGTAACATCAAAGATCATGGATTATAGGTCAGTAAAACAAACATAATAACAATGAAAAAGCCTGAAATATTCCAAGAATTACCAGAATGTGACAAGAGGCGCAAAGTAAGCAAATGCTATTGGAAAATGACACCAACAAACGTGCTTAAGGCAGGGATTGCCACAGCCCCTCAATTTGTTAAAATGCACAGTATCTGCAAATTATAACAAAGTGAAGAGCAATACGACAAGGTATCCCTGTGATGCTGCTATAAACATTCTTGCACAAGTTTTTGCATACAAGTTTTATACTTTAAAAGGATATCCAAATAAGATGTATTATATAATTTGCTTCTTCTATACTGAGAATTTTAAAATGCTACAGCAGAACAGAGTTATTTTCCAATTTTACAAGCACCGGTTTTCATCCTAATTCATCTGGGATTTCTATCCTTCTTTAAGAAACCAAAACTACTGACTCAGTCTCTTTACTCTTGCTATATTATTCTTACACACAAGAAAAGATTAATACTAGATACTCAGGAATGAACAACAGCAGGTAACATATGACAATAAATCTTTTCCTAATTTGATAACTAAAACTGGTAAAGTCGATGGATTTTTGGGGGGTAATTTTATATTTTGATATGGTTTCACATTCATAAAAATGGGGGAAGAAAAGAGTACAAGAAATGCCTATATATCTTTTATCCAGATTTCTCAGCTCTTTTCATTTTGCTACGTTTGCTTAGTCATTTCCTGTGTGTGTGTGTGTGTGTGTATGTATATATGTATATGTGTGTGTATATATATATATATATATATAAAATATGCATTTCCCCAAACCATTTGAGAAAGTTGGAGACATTATGCCCTTTCCTGACAATATCTTCAGTCTGTATTTTCCAAAACAAAGTACATTCTCTTATATAACCCAAAACAATTATCAAAATCAGGAAATTTACCACTGATATTGGTTGATATTTTAAGAATAAAATTAAATATTCCTCTATGTACAAAATCTACTATATGAATCCTATTTCAGTATCATATGAAGTCTTTTATTTGAAAACAAATTGCCTTCAAGGAACAGTCACTAAGATATCACAAGTAGTGATTAGAAGTATAATTCAAAGGAATAGTCTATCATATTAAAATAATGTCTATCAAATTTTTGAAGGATTACTACTAAACTTATTAGGATTCAATATACTATTGTGATAAAGGACTGAAAGTAAGAATAACCAGTTTTCAAGAGGGGTAATTAAAGGGCAAGTAAAGTGGTCGACTGCATTTCCATCTTGATATTCCTTTGGATATATCCAAACTTTGGGCTCAAAAAAGCTTAAAGTAAATGCCAAACTATGCTTTGCCTTTATATTTTAGTGAGGAGAATATTTTACTGAAATATAAAAAGAGTTAAATCCTATGAAAATTACAGTTTAACACTTTAAATAGTACCATATATATGTATATGACATGTTATAATTTTTGTAATATATATTTTTATAATACATAAAAAATTTATGTATTATAAAAATTTTTATCTATTTTATAATACATTAAAATATGTATTTTTATAATATATAATTTTTGAGCTATATATATTATATATAATATATATACATATTACCTTTATATATAAATGCACTCATACATTGTTTTCACTTGCCATGTTAAGTTACATGATTAGGGGTGAAAAAACTAATAAAGCTAAGGTAAATTTTCTTTCATTCTGATTTAGGAAGCAATACTTCTGATATGTGAAGCCATTGAGTAAGAAGGTTATTATTATTAGAAGCATTCCTGTTAATATGACTATTTAAAATATATAACAGAAGGTACTTTGATGTCCTCTGCTGAAAAGAGGTATCAAAATGTAAAGTAGTTAGGGGGAAAAAAAAGGTAAAGTAGTAACACTATTATAAAACAGATGCTCAAAAGTAATGTGCCAATCAAAGACTAATGGCAATTCTGTTTAGGGAAGTTAATGACCATCTAGAATTAAAGATAATCAGATTCCTTAACACTAAAGCTATTCTTTCAAGGAAAAAAAAATGTAAATAAATGACTATTGTAGTTAATGAATAGGTAATTCCTTCTCAAAAAGATCCAGAAAAGTGGCTAATGTATAATTATTCTTTTTTTAAAAAGATTATTTATTTGAGAGAGAGAGTGAGAGAGAGAAACACAAGGCGGGGGGTGGAGTGGGGGGGGCAGAGGGAGAAGCAGACTCCCCATTGACAGGGAGCCTGAAGCCTGGTTCAATCTCAGGATGCTGGGATCATGACCTGAGCTGAAGGCAGCTGCTTTACCAACTGAGCCACCCAGGCACCCCAATGTATAATAATTCTTAAAAGAATTATTTTTCTTAAAGTTGAACTTTACAACTAATGTGACTCAAAGTATATGCAATTCTTGGAATCTATTAATTTAGCATCTTATACAATATCAAGCAACTGAAGTTACTGAATATTTATTGAGTAGTGGGCAGACAGATGCATACACTTACACGTGTAAGATTTTAACTACTGTGTAAGTACACTAAAAGCCATTAGAATAATATCTCCTCTAATCTGTCCCTACAACCAGCAATAATTTGAACATTTGTATCAAGAAAAATAAAAGATCAAATGTATTGTGCATGTACAATGTACTAGGTAATAAATGAAGTGCTTTACATGTTTAATCCTGTTTACTACATAGAACAACCCTGTGAGGTAGTAGTAACGTTTTTCCTATTTTACATCTGGGAAAACTAAGGTTTAGAGAAGCCACAAAGTCATACAGCCAGTAAGAGGTTGGGAGTCGAGAATTAGGACATAGATACTTCTACTCTAGAGCTGACATTCTTAACTACATTCTATATTAGAGTTTCTTTCTATAAAATTTTTAGGTATTATAAAAGAGGTTAGAAGGGTGAAAGTGAACAGTCATTAAGTGGAAAGTAAAATTCTTTTATTTGCTCAATGATCTAAGATACTGCAACAGGGTTAAACAAATTGTGCACAAATCCAAAGATCCGTACAGAAACAGGAGGACAGACCCCCACAGTCTCTAATGTGAAGGGATGAAAAGATCAGCTTGAATTTGTTTCATTCCTTTCTACCAATAAATGATTCTGATAGCTTGACTGTTTTATATATATATATATTTTAAAATATTTTATTTATTTATTCATGAGAGACACACAGAGAGAGGCAGAGACATAGGCAGAGAGAGAAGCAGGTTGTCTATGGGGAGGCTGATGTGGGACTTGACCCCAGGACCCTAGGATCATGGCTTGAACCAAAGGCAGACACTCAACCACTGAGCCACCAGGGTCCCCTTGATTGCTTTTTATAAATATCTCTTAACAAAAGGATTTCACTGAACATTAATTAGTGTAATGCTTGGCAAACAGCAAGTGCTCATTATTTGTTAAATGAATGAATAAATAAAAATATTTTCTCATGCCTGCTCAGGATATTTGACCTAGTTGTTTGACCCAATGGGCATTTTTTTTTCCCCAATGGGCATTTTAATGAGACTGCTTGATACTGTACTTGACAAATTTACTACTGCCAATTTTACAATGGAAACTGTCAATTTTTATCTGTTAAGTAAATGTCTTTTAAGTTACAGAATGTAACACATTTGTGGAAGAAAATAAGTTGGTTTTAAGAGAAAACTTAACTTTGGACATGTGGTACCTGACAGAAGTTAATGAGTACTGGTAACTATGGAGAATGTATATGGTAGTACAGAAATGTTTTCAGCAACTCAAAAGGAAAAAAAATCAAGTGGTTTCACACCTATTTTTTTTCTATTAAAAACCATAACCAAGTACCAAAAACTTTCAATACATTTACTTTTACCTAGGTTGTTAGAACACTATTTGTAAATGTGCCCAGAAAAACATCTCTGATTGAAAAAACAAACACTATCAACTCTTTAATTTCCTTTTGGTTAGTACTTTATTTATTTGGGGGCTGGGAGAGAGAGAGAGAAATAGGGGGAGGAGCAGAGGGAGAGAGAATCCTAAAGCAGACTCCCTGCTGAGTGGGGAGGCCCCTGAGGGTTCAGGCCCAAGACCCAGAGATCATGACCTGAGCCAAAATCAAGAGCTGGTTCCCCAGTGACTGAGTCACCCAGGTGCCCCGTTAGTATTTGAATATATTGCAAACTGAGCTTTAGCATAAGAATAAATTGGAACAAAACAGTCGAATCAACAGATAAATAAAATATGCTCCAGTTGATCTTAAATGAGTTTAAATGACAGAACTGCTATAATGTTATCTACCTGGGAAGTTTATTCACACAAAAATGGAACATATAAAATATGTGAAATATAAAGATGAATCAGAAAAAAGACTTATTCTCAAGAAGCTCGTGGTCTATACTTCTCTGATAGTTTACCTTTATCAGTAAAAAAATGTAATTTCACATGTCTAATATATGTACATTTATTCGTAAGTTATGTGCGTGATCTCCAACCATGTAGTAAATACAAATGAAGTGCAGTTTTTCTTATTTTTGGATAAAAAAGTAAAGGACTCAAAGCTCTTATATTTTCTTCTCACCCACAATGGACTGTCTTCTGCATTATGCTGGGATGTACGCACTCTGGAGAGAGAGCAAATATGGGGCTTAAGTGGCCTTAGTAAATATCCTGGGATGATGACCACATTCTTCCTTCAGAACTGAAGTAAGGCTTTAAGAATTCTGTCAGTTACTATTGAGCTATCAGAGTCAGCATACAAATTAAAACAGATTTGCATCTTTAGTCTGTATCAATTTAACACTTAACAGAGGGACACCTGGGTGGCTCAGTGGTTGAGCGTCTGCCTTTGGCTCAGGGTATGATCCTAGAGTCCTGGGATCGAGTCCCACATTGGGTTCCCCTTAAGGAGCCTGCTTCTCCCTCTGCCTATGTCTCTGCCTCTCTCTCTGTATCTCTCTTGAATAAATAAATAAAATCTTTAAAAAAAAACAAAAAAAAAACAGAAGATACCAGTATTTTATTAACCAGAATTAACCACTATTTAATTCACATTCACAGAAGCATTTAAGTATACTGGACTTATTTTGTGGATACCTATTTATTGACAAAGCCATTTAAAAATGCTCTATTTACTGAGGGATGTCCTCAGCCCTATCAACAATTGTCAGATTTGAATACCTATCCAGATTTAAGGAGACAAAGTATCCCTAAGGTCTTTCTCATTTAAACTAAGCTGATCCCTAGTCAAGAGTACATTAAAAGAAAAAAGTACAGGCACAATGTAAAAGGGTAATGGAATACTCCATTACCTGAAGCAATTTTATGTTATAGTTGTCTGGACAATCTACTCACTGCAGTAGATTTGTACACAGGCTGATATGATTCTTCCTCTCCCTTTCTTCCAAAAAGAATCGAACAAGATATTTATTGCCCCTAAATTTTAAATAAACTCAAAGTGGATTAGGTATCCTTACATTTCAAGGAAGGTGGAAAACAACCGGCACCAGATTCCTCCTCAGGGCTTACTAGTAGAAGCCTCTTGCTGCTACCTGGAGTTTTCAGTCTTTGTTAGCAAGGAAAGGAGGATTCGAAGATTACCTTCTAAAAAAGTTAGCGCTGTTCTGGAAAGGAGTGCTTTTCCCACCTATCCTTCCTCCACCACCTAATAAGGAAGCACCAAAGATCACTGACAAAGACTGGGGATGTCTGACTAGAAATTCATTTGACGTTAGAAAGCCGAGGCAGTGCATTAACTGGAGAAAGGCAAGAGACAGGAGGACAAGAATGATGGTGAATTGTGTCTCCCCAAAATTCACATGCTAAAGGGCTTCTCCTTAGGACCTCAGAATGTGACATTATTTGGACACAGGGCATTACAGTTGTCACTGGTTAAGAAGAGGTAATTGAGTGAATCCCAATCCAGTATTATTGGTATCCTTAGAAAATCAGGAAGTTTCAATGCAGAAGCACTCAAACAGGGAGAATACTGTGTGAAGATAAAGGCAGAGATCAGGGTGATGCTTCCACAAGTGAAAGAATGTTAAAGATGGCCAGCAAATCACCGGAAGCTATGCCAGAGGCCCGGTACTGATTCTCTTCTCACAGCCCTCAGGAGGAAGGACACTGTGGAAACCTTAATCTTGGACGCCCAGGCTCCAGAACTGTGAGACAACGAATTTCTGTTGTTAAAGACACTTGGTTTAGTACTTCGTACAGCAACCTTAGCAGAATAATACACTGACCATGATACAGCAGAGGAGCAGCCTGGAGCCTTGTGGTCTTATGTTCAACTAAGTAAAAACCTGTGTCCCTTTTCTCTGGTCCACTTTCCCAGCCAGCTCCAACACCAGAGGAATCAGACTCAGAAAAGGAAGGGAAGGGGCGCCTGGGTGGCTCAGTGGTTGAGCATCTGCCTTCGGCTTGGGTCATGATCCTGGGATCCTGGGATCGAGTCCTGAATCAGGCTCCTTGCATGGAGCCTGCTTCTCCCTCTGCCTGTGTCTCTGCCTCTCTGTCTCCCATGAATGAATGAATGAATGAATGAATGAATGAATGAATAAATAAATAAATAAATAAATAAAAATCTTGAAAGAAAGAAGAAAGAAAGAAAGAAAGAAAGAAAGAAAGAAAGAAAGAAAGAAAGAAGAAAGGAAGGAAGGAAGGAAGGAAGGAAGGAAGGAAGGAAGGAAGGAAGGAAGAAAGAAAAGGAAGGGAAAGGGAAAGAACCAGCTGGGCATCTCCCACTCTAAGTTGGGGTAGTGGTAGGGGAGTTAATTTGGATAAGAGATAGAATTTTAAATTGAACTAGACTCAATGGGCTGTTTCATTACTGAAAGTAACCAAAAATAACCATTGGCTCCCCATGGTATTATTAGAGAGCAGCTTTCTAGCAGTGATAGAGCACAGTTGGGGGTAAGGACTTGGGAAAACAAAACCACCCTGCTTCCCCTCCTCTTGGCTTATACTCAGAGAAGATTTCAGGGGTTGTAGGACCTGAAGCCTGTTCAATCTGTGGGGCTATCTTTAAGAAAAGTAACACAAATTACAAACACAAATCTCTCTTTTTTCAGTTTCTTTCCCTCATTATAATCCCATGTGCTGCTAAGATCTGGTGGCCCAGGACAGCAGAGGCTGCCATTAAGACAGAGAAGTTACTTCAACAATGGTAAGGGAGTCAAAGGTTTATCAAAGACCTAGTGCCATTTATAAAAGTCATTCACAGTTCACCTAAGGACATAATTTTTTGGCAATGGTCTAGAACCTATGGTGATAAGTCACCGTCTTGCTTTTCTTAAATGTATCCACTGTTTCAGCAGTGGTGCATTTAGTCAGCATGGAGAGAAACTCTGGATTTTTCTGCAGATAATAAATAAAGAACTTTAAATTTCAGGAAATTTAATAGTGATGTTTTGTAAAATATCATTGGATAGGCAGAGTAAAATGATAAGCATAAAGTCAGTATGCTGGATAACAAAACACTTAAATATTCTAAGGGTTTTAGAGATTACTAGAAAGAATAATGTTTGTATTACCAATGACTGCTGGATTTAAGTTTCTTGACTTTACATCTGGCACTTGGGGGAAGTGAATACATATCTTTTTAATTTTTTTAAAAGATTTTAATTACTTGTGTGGGTGTGAGAAAGAGAGAAGGGGAGAGAGAGAGAACATAAGTGGAGGGAGGGCAGAAGGAGAGGGAGAAGCAGACTCCCCATGCAGCAGGGAGACAGACACGGGACTTGATTCCAGGACCCTGAGATGATGAACTAAGCCATAGGCAGACCATTAACCGAATGAGCCACCCAAGCGACCTTGAAAAAACATCTTTAATACAATATTATTATGATAGTTGAAAGATAAAAACCCAATGATCATAGCAAGAGATCCTGAAAAGGCAAATGATAATGTCCAGTACCCCTTCTGATAAGTAATCTTAGAATATTTTAAATAGATGGAAACTTTTTTTAAAGATTTTATTTATTTACTCATGAGAGAGAGAGAGAGAGAGAGAGAGAGAGAGGCAGAAACACAGGCAGAGGGACAAGCAGGCTCCATGCAGGGAGCCTGGCGTGGGACTCGATCCCAGGTCTCCAGGATCAGGCCCTGGGCTGAAGACAGGCGCTAAATTGCTGAGCCACCCGGGCTGCCCAGATTGAAACTTTCTTAACTTAATAAAGGATATAGACCAGAAAGCAACAGCCATGTTATATACAAATTTAAAACAATAAAAGTGCTTTTATTAATGGTAGGAACAACATAAAGACTCTGATTTTTCAACAGGATGTAGGTTCACCAAGGACTGTTATATATGTAAAATGTTCTAGTCAATGTGGTTAGATAAAACAAGCAATATATAGATATGTGATACAGGGATATCTGAAAAAGAGGAGATAGATATCTGAAAGAAAAAAACAAATGATAAATATTTGCAGAAAATAAGATACATTCCTAGGTGAGGATGGCAACAGGGGACAAGAGAATCAATTAAAAAACAACAGGATTTAGTAAGATAATTAAAATAAAGATAAATGTACAGAAATTAGTTTCCCTATATACCAGCAATTACCAATTTAAAAAATTAATGAGAAAAAAGAGCCATTAAAAAAAGCAATGAAACTATAGACTATAAGTTTAATAAGAAAAATTTAAGACAAATGCAGAAAAAAATATGAAACCTTATATATGACTGGGTGCTGTAAGATCCATGGGGAAAAAGAAGGGTTGTTCAATACATATAGCAAGAAAAGGTTATCAACATATGAAAAAAGCCTAAAAGTATAAAAATCAGTTCCTGGTGGATTAAGGACTTAAATGTCAAGAAGAAAAAATTTTAAACTCCTAATAAAAAAATAAAAAATAAAAAATAAAATAAAAAAAAGAAATATCTTAAGACACTGGTGTAGGAAATGATTTTGTAAATAAAAACCAAGAAATATTGACTATAAAATATTGATAGTTTTATCTATATAAAATTATAAACCTCTACTCATCCAATCACCTTTAAAAAGGAAAGTTAAAAACTAGTTACAAATTGAGAATATAGATGCACTTGGCTGGTTCAGCTGGAAGAGCATGCGACTCTTCATCTCATGGTTGTGAGTTCAAGCTCCACTTTGGGTGTAGAGATTACTAAAAATTAATAAACTTTTAAAAAATTGATAATATATTCATAATACAACTGCTCAGGGGTTACTATCAAAAAAATATGAAGAATGTACTGTGAAGAAAACTAAAAATCATAAAGCCTATATTTTTGGTCAAGATCATCCATTAATTTGGAGACTTTGCCTCAAATCATCTGGTGTCTATGTTTTATGGTTCTTTTATAAAAGGAAAAATTTTAAATAAACATCTTTACGATGCCAAGAAACATAAAAAGAACTCGTATATATTAACAGAAACAGCACAAATCAATAGAAGAATGGGCAAGAGATAAAAATAATTTCACAAGAGTATTAACACATATAGCCTTAGACTTATGAAAAAAATGTTCAGTATCACTGGTAATCTGGTTATGCAAGTCAACAGTTTTCATTACATAACAAAAATGTAAAATTCTGACAATACCAAATATTGGGCAGAATGTGGATTCCTCAGGGTTTCATATACATTATTGGTAGGAAAATAGTTTGGCATTATTTGCTAAAATTGACCATATACAACCTTCTAAGGCCCAGAAATTCCACTCCTTAGCAAAGAGGAACTCCCATAAATGGATAAAAGAAAATATATACAAGAATGTTCACAGCAGCATTGATACCAATAGTAATATTCTGTTAACAAACCAAATACCATTCAATGATTGACTAAATCCCAATATCAAACTCAATCTAAACTTTAAATTTTTTTGGTATGTTCACACAATGTAAAAATTATACAGTATTCAAATAAATGAACTATAGCAACAATATGAAAAGATGTTAGTAATATTTAAGGGGAAAAAAAGTCCTGAAAGAATATATATATAATATTTGCTCCTCATATAAAGTTAAAAACAACTAAAACTTAGAAATGTATATGAAAGCTAATTCTCCTACAAATAATCTACATGTTTACTGTAATTACATTTGAAATGCCAATACACATTTTTCTTTTTTTTGGCTGTAAGTGGGGGGACAGCCTGATTCTATAGTTCACATGGAAAACTAAATGCATGAGATAAAAAGAAGAAACACATTTTGAAAGAAAGAACTAGTTAAAGGGAATTTGCGATATCACTAAGAGAAACACATTAAAACCCACAGTCATTAAAACATTGTAATACTGATGTAGGAATTGAAAAACAGATCTCTGGAACAGAAAAATAATCCAGAGAAAGACATGTAGACATTTAGCTCATAATAAAGAAGATCTTTCAAATCAGTGTAGAAAGAATATTCAGTATAAGGTGCTGAGACAACTAACTATACAGTTGAAAAAAATCTCATTTCACAAAACCAAAAAAAAATTCCAGATAAAGAACCTAATCCTAAATTGTGAAAGGCCTTTCTAAGCATCTCGCAAGAGCCAAAAACTACAATGGAAAAGAAAGACAAA